>NW_027464586.1:43510465-43826823 GCF_043290135.1 Rhipicephalus microplus
ATTTTGTTCGCAAATACGTGCAGTGCTGTCCTGACTGCCAGCGACGCAAATCAACACCGCCACGTGTGACTGGCGCATTGCAGCCACTTCCATGCCCTGCCAAGCCATTTGATCGCTTCGGCGTTGACCTCTACGGCCCCCTTTCATTGACATAAGATGGTAATCGGTGGATTATAGTGGCGCTTGACCATCTGACACGCTACGCCGAAACAGCCGCGTTGCCGAGCGCTACAGCTCAGAATGTCGCCTCTTTCATTTTACAACGCTTTATCCTTCGACAGGGTGCACTTCGAAAACTCCTTAGTGACAGAGGCCACGCTTTCCTCTCCGAGGTCGTCGAAACTCTGATTTCGGAATGCCACATCATTCATCGGAAAACGACAGCAAACCACCCGCAGACTAACGGGCTAACGGAACGGTCCAACCGCACGCTGGGTGATATGCTCTCAACGTACGTGGCATTCGATCATAGCAATTGGGACCATCTTCTCCCATACGTCACATTTGCATATAACACCGCAATACAAACCATCACGGGATTCTCACCTTTCTTTCTTCTTTACGGACGCGAGCCTTCCCATAAAGTTGATACCCTACTTCCCTACCGTCCTGATGCTTCCGAGTGTCCACCTATCTCCGATGCTGCTCGACAAGCCGAAGAGTGCCGCCAGCTCGCCCGTGCGTTCACTTCGGAAGAGCAACAACGCCAGAAAGAAAACCGTAGCACCTCTCTTCCACATCCCAACTATGCCCCAGGGTCTCTGGTGTGGCTTGCCATCCCATACCAAACTCCCGGACTCTCCTCGAAACTTGTCCCCCGGCACGAGGGGCCTTACACCGTTTTGGAGAAAACCTCTCCGGTTAATTTTCTAATTGAACCAGTTTCCCGATCAAACGACATACGTCGGCATGCACGTGACATCGTTCTTGTTTCCTGACTGAAACCGTACTATGAGCCTCTGCCTGAAACTTCTTAAGTCGCCAGGATGGCTCCTTTTCAGCGGGGGCGATTGCGAAGAAGAAGATGTGCCTGCAGCGAGCAGCATCGCCAACGCCAGTCTCTCGGCTCGTGCTTTGGTTCGCTGCTGTGCCGGTCTCTGCTGGACGTTTCATCTCCGCTGGACGGTTGCCGGTTTCGTTAATGAATAATAAACCTCATCACAATATATAAATATATATATATATATATATATATATATATATATATATATATATACATATATATATATATATATATATATAATTCGAAAAGAAGTTCTTTGGGTCACGTGCACATATAATTAAGAAATAAAGGAGTACACTTAAGAAAATTGGATACTTTTTTACTTTACGTTTTCGCCGTAGAGTAACAAATGGGGCAGCTGTGTCATTGCTCAGTCTCCAAGATTATAAGACGAACTTTTCACATATCAAGTTACTACCTTCGCACCTCGTTCTACAGAATTACTCGGAGCAAGTTATAAAAAATCATGGCTATTTCAAGGCAACAGTCTCGCACAAAGGCAACTGTGCCACGATTCCCTTCTCTGTCACCGACAAAAGAAACTCGCTCCTGGGATTAGTTGCCATCCGAGCTCTAAAAATAATCATCAGAGGTGAGACCCTCACTTGTTCTCTCGTCGACTCCTCGGCGGTTCTGGCGAATGCGCCACCGAAGTATCACCACCTGTTTTCGTCGGACATGGGCACCGTTCGGAATTACGTTCATCGTGCGTAACGTCGACCTCGTGTGCAGCCAGTGGCAGCCAAACTGGGTCGTCTTCCTTTCTTGCTAAGGCAACAAGTTTTGGACTAGCTGTAACGACAAGAGTCAACTGGCATCATTGAGAGGGTAGATGCTTCAGACTGGGTGTCTCCCTTGCTCGGTGTCTGCAACAAGGACAATTACATCCGACTGTGTGTCGATCTCTGTGAGCTGATCTCCGTGAGCCGAACTTGGCCATTGTGGTGTACTGGTTCCCTCTACCTCACATCGAGGAACATTTACAACAGTTAACAGGTGCTAAAATTTTTTTCTAACTTGATCTTGCGTCCACATACCACCAAGTTGAGTTAGCGGAGGACAGTCGTTATCTTACTGCTTTAGTAACACATCAAGGGCTTTACAGATTTCGCATAGTGTGCTTCGGGCTGGCATCTGCGCCAGGGATTTTCAAAAAAATTATGAGCGATGTACTGAAGGGGTGCCCAGGTGTTGTCTGTTACTTGAAGGACAATATAGTTTGGGGCCGTTATTGGGAAGAGCATGATGTGCACTTGAAAGGTGTCTTGTCTAAAGTAGATTCCTGTGGCATGAAGCTTAATGACAAGTGTGTATTTGCTACTACTGAAATTACATTCTTAGGTCATAACATAAGTGCTCACGGGTTATTGCCGGTTGAGTTTAAGGTCGCTGTCATACTTGATGTCCCTGCTCCCACTGATGTTAAAGCACTCCAATCCCTCTTGGGTTTGTTGGATATTATGCAAAGTTTCCACCGCATTATGATGACGTTATTGAGCCTCTGCGCCGCGTCTCCGGCAAGGTCTAAGTTTTAACTGGTCCGCTGAGGCCAATGCCAGTTTCAACCAGGTTAAAAAACTCTTGCTGACCGCCCGGTCATAAATATTTTTGATAACAATCTTCCAATGGTGGTTACCACCGATGCAACCAATGTCGGCATTAAAGCAGTGCTCCAACAACAAAGAGGAGATCAGCTGCTAGCTGTTGCTTTTGCATCTAAAACATTGTCCCCGGCGGAATGCCGGTATTCAGCAGGAGAGCATGAAGCTCTTGTTTATTTGTTTGCGGTGAAAAAATGGCTTGTGTATCTTTGTGGTCGGCATTTTAGATTACAAACTGACCACTAGGCTTTAACTACTTTGCTGTCAGCTGGCGCGGTGGGGTGACGCCCCTTGCGAGTTTTTTGATGGTGCGCCCGGCTGTTATATTAAAACTTTTCTGTACAATATTACAAAGGTGCCGATAATGTTGTAGCAGACGCGTTATCTCGGCTGCCAGCCCACCTTTCGCCAGCACAGGCGCCAGAAGAAGAGATAATTGCTTCAGTTGCTGCATGCTTAAATAAGGACGAGTTACAGGCAGCCACTGCTAATGATGGTACTTTCCAGCAGCTTATTCAATACATTGCTGAGAATTGGCCTCGAAAGAAGCCTTTGACTTCAGTACTTGTACCTTACTTTGCAGTGAAAGGCGAACTGTCTTATGCCGATGGGCTCATTTTCTGCAGGGAACATGTTACAGTTCCAGAGTCTTGCAGGGGGCAATTGATTCAGTTAGCCCATGAGAATCATCCAGGCATAATTCGTACAAAGCAGCTGCTTCGTGACAGGTATTGCTGGCTGTGCCTTGACAAACAAGTAAAAAGTGCTGTTCGGAACTGTTGCATCTGTTAGGCTGCCAACGAATCGGCAAAACCTGTCTTTGCACCCCTACAACCAATTTCTTTTCCTGACAAACTGTTAGGCAGTTAGGCATGGACATTAATGGTCCTCTTTCAAATATTTCTTCAGATTGTCTCTTTGCAGTCAGTTTGACGATTACTCCAAATGGCCTGAGGTTTGTTTTGTTCGAGACAATACGTCTGATGCAGTCATCACCTTCTTGACTTCAGTCTTTTGCCGTGAAGGCTTTCCAGCATACTTAGTGATAAACAACGGTCCCCAGTTTAGGTCTCGTCAGTTTGAAACCTTTCTTTGCGAAGGAGGTATTCAACACATCTGTTCTTCCAAGTACTATCTTTAAGCCAATGGGCAGGTTGTGCCGTTCAACAGGGTCCTGAAAGAGTACATTCAACTAGCCCAACTAGAACAACATCCTCTAAAGAAGGCAATTACAGAGTACTTAGGCGCTTACCGTTTTTCTGCTCAGGCAACTACGGAATCGTCTGCCGCAATCTTGCTTCATAAGCGTCAACCTCGCACAGCGGTTGATGTGATTGATCTGCCGTTGCCTTCTACTTTGCAGTCAGTTTTGGACAATATCTTAAGGATGCGAGATTTTCATAAACGGGAGTACATAAACAACTGTGTGGATTAGAAGCGAGGAGCCAAACCTCCAGTCTTTCAGGTTGGCCAAGAGTCAAAGTACGTGTTCCAGGTAAAAAACACAATATTGAGGTTCGTTTACCGTTACGTCGGGAGTGGGATCCCAGGCATTTATGCTCAGTGATGGATCGATTCGGAATGCTTCTAAACTTGTAATCGTCCGTTCCGAACGGGAACCATCTTTACACTTGCACTCTTCAACACCTTTGCAGAACCAGTCGCAATACTCTGCCTCGATTCCACCATTGGTTTCTATACCTATTCCTGCAGCATCACCATCTGTCCCTGGAAGAAACGGTATTCAGGCACCGGTTTCAAATCCAGCTGTGGTGCCCAGCCACCATATTTTACCGTGCACTGAGCACGCTTCAGAGCCCTCAGGTATTCAGGCACCGGTTTCAAATCCGGTTGTGGTGCCGAGCCACCATATTTTATTGTGTACTGAGCACGCTTCAGAGTCCTCGGGTATTCAGGCACCAATTTCAAATTCGGCTGTGGTGCCCAGTCACCATGAAGTTTTACCGTACACCGAGCATGCTTCAGAATCCTCGGACTCTTCGCAGGCTTCGTATCAATACTTGACTGACGAGCCTAGTTCCCATGCCAGTATCCTCCCTAAGACTGATGGACATGCTTCCGAACCTTCAGGTTCTCATGTTTTGCATCAGGGTTCTTCGTCCATAGCTACAGCTGAGGGAGGCTTAAGCGAATCATCAGACTCTTCAATGCTCTCAGAAGTGCCTGAGCAGCGCGTAAGCGAGCCAGTAGGCTCATCCTCACATACCGAACTTGCTGCTCGGCCAGGGAGTACTTCAGAGCGCAATGAGCTTCGGCGTTCGAAGCGTTCGCATAAGAAACCGTCCAGGTTTAAGGACTTTGTGTCCTAAATTCGTTCTTACTCGTATGTTGGAATCTCTACCATACGTGTGCATCGTTGTGTGTTGGCTGTAGATTTATTTATTGTATAAAGTTATAAGGGATACGCTGTTATGCCATGATTTTTTGTTGTATGTTGACTGTGTAAGTGCGTTCAGCTATGGTGGACTGTGTACATAGTTATGTTTTTTTCTCCTTCTCATGCCGCTTCTCTGTTTTTCAATTGGTTACTTTAGGACAAAAGGAGGGGGGATGTTGAGGTTTTAAATACAGTTCTATGTGCCAATACATTGTCCTAAAATTGTATAAGGTTATAAAAGTTACTCAGGTTTTGTTAATCATTGTATAAAGATCTTAGAGCCATATTTCCTGTTCTTTCTTGGGGGGATGGTGTGGTGTTTCAGTTCTGATTTCTTAGTTGCCAGATTCAGTTTCATGTGAAGTGTTTTCGCCCTCAGGGCGTGCTACCCTGTGTGTATATGTGCGGCATTGTACAGAATAAATCATTTCCTGTTTGGCTACCGGCTGCAGCGTACCTCGTGTCGGCCAGTGCTTCACTGTCGTGCCCTGTGTGTTCCGTGCGGCGAGTCGGCCTCACGGTACAACATATTCCAACATGAAAACTAGAGTTGAACAGAGGTAAAAGTTTCTTTCAAAATAGCATTGTAGGTCCGGTGAGTTGGAACTAGTCCACGTTACGATTGCACACGCAAAAGTCCACATTCGTGTTCACCCATGCTTGCGACAGCCCCCCCCCCACCCCCCTCCAGCCCTTGTTTTTTTTTATCCGTCTAATGGTAATCTACTTTGATTGATGCACAGCAGCTTGCAGTACGTCAATCGTATAGTGTACAAATCACATCCCTATGTAACTGTGGCACAGACAGCATTGCAAAACACAGTACTCACCATGCATACATGTGACGATGGCGTCACCACCAACCAGTCTCGCTTGATTTGGGTCAGCCAACTTTTCTTTCGCGTTGAGCTCGACAGGAAGCGAAGCATTCTCACTCTGTTCTAAGTGTTGTTTGAAAATTGTGGAACACAACAGCCTGTTATGCTTTGTTCGCTGTGAGCAACCGTTGATGCAGTGCTAGCGAACATTGACGCGCACCACAAAGAACGTAGAATTTGCGGCATCAAGTTCCACTCAAATAAAACCTTGTTGAAACGCACAGGTAGGGCACGTGTAACCACTGTTTCCAATGTCGTCACAGTGCTACATAACTAACACTGTGTGCGTGGAGACATCCTGTAACCACCTGAACATTGACTGCACTGACGTTGACCACGTTGAACCGGTTGAGTTGAAAAACAAAATGGCAACAAAAGAAGTTGGCAACAACGGCGACCATCAAAACTTGGGGGCGTCGGCATGTACGCTTTGAAAGGCTGACATCACCCTAAAACCGGGTGGAAGGCGTGTACTTAGTTTACTCGAGCAGCGCTTCCATGTGGCAACGGGGAGTGGAGGGAAAGCGTGCTGGACGGCCTGAAGAAAGCGTTTGCCCAGGCCTGAAAAAAATAGGCAGGGCGCTGGCTTGTCATTCACAGTGGGATATTCCAATTTGTTGCTATTGCATTCATTGCTTCACCTTTGTGACAAAAGTGTGACGTCTTTTTTATTTTTAAATTTAATGTCAAACTTAGGTTTTTGTGGTCCTCCTGAGACGACTATTACAAATGTTGACTAAAAAGTAGGAACGAGCAGGGGTACGCTATCTAGCGGCTGTTCAGACCCTGTCTTGCTCGGTTGCGGAAAGGCTCAAGTGGCTACTCTTTATGAAAGAATATTTCTCTATGACTGTATCACGTAAGAGCGGGAACACAGCGGGTGCACAAGAAGGCGATACTCAACAGTGGAGCAAGCGAGTTCTAGCCGGGGCGTCATTTTGCCCCAACCAACGTTTTTAGGCCCCAACTGCCATGCCGCCAGTGGTCATTCTCGGAGCTATACTGTACATTATGTAGTGATGATAAGCATACGTACAATTGTTATATGCACAGATATGTATGTTGAACATTCGCACATGTTTTATATGACTACATGTTTGCAGTTGCATATTGATGCCAAGGGCGACATGTGTATCACCTACACCTGAAGCGGTAAGCTAAAATGCAGCGCTTGTGCTTGCGAGGATGGTAGCCCTTCATAGTGCTATGTAGACTAACTTCGGTGTTTGGTGCCTAAGTTCAATTGACACAAGCCCGACGTGACCCCTGTAAGATTGGAGACCATATGTATATGTTTTGAAAATTAGGTGGGCAGCAGTGCAACCACGATTGATGTTTCACAAACAATACCCCAGCATAGGGTCTTTTTTCACGACCTGCTATTGCTTGCCTCTCTATTAGAATACTGTGGTAGAACTCTTGGTCGCCATGGGTTCCATTGCTGCTGTGACCGTAACAAATATTATTTTTATTCGTCGCATCAGTGGTGCCAATGTCAGTTTTTTCTTAGCGCCCTTGCATTTAAATTGCCAAGGTCTGTTCTTGCCATTCCTCAGTAGATATAAACTGCCAAACACCTGTGGTGCATACCCTCATACCATGACTCGTGATGTAAGCATATGGGTCTGGAGGAAGGGGTTTGACATCGTACATGACATAATTTTATCATTATTTTTGTTTTGACCATATATTTCATAATTGTCAAACCCTCTCACCCTAACATCATAATTTGGATCCACACCAAGTTAAGGGGGAAGAACAATGAGAGTACCCAGATGAAAACGGCTAAATATATAGACAGACACACATGCTTAGTGTCTAAAGTTCCCAGAGAAATGCTTTGCATTTAAAAGAAGTAATAATCATCTCCGATGAACCATACGTCACCCTTACAAAGCCTATATTTGAAGATCTTGGAATAACGTCATTGCCAATCTTGTTCAAAATACTTCTAATAAAATTATATCATGCCTACCGCAGATTGATTGACGGACTGTTTTTAAAAAGCTTGCCACTCCCCACATGCTAGAACATACATTACACAACGCAGTCACACGTGGAACTTTCTATACGCTCGTACAAACAATGGCCACCGAGTGCTGATGTACTTGCAGCCACAGGCTCTCCATGCTTAGACTAATATGTTAATCTAAGCAACTAAATAGCCTTGAAGTAATAATGTATGCACTCAAATTAACAGAGTGGCCTCTTAAACTAAAGTAACTTCATTATAACCAGAAGTTTGTTGTAAAGGTCTATTCCTAACACGATTTCTATTGCAAGACTATTCTTCAGTTACTTCGTTATAACCGATATTTAGCAAAATTCAGGGCAATGAGATCTAGGTTTGAGTGTAAGTGCGATTCTGCCTTTACCATTTTCAGTCTTGTCATCTAAATGGACTTCGATTCTTATTTAAAATTGTCACCAAATTTACAGGCCTTTTTTTGCAGTTATTTCTTGTCCGTTGCTGTTTTGATTGTATAGTATTGTGTGTGACATGCTGGCCCTTTTCATGCTGTTAGACGCTTTTTGCTAGCACCCTGCCGCATCACGAGCTTGGCATTCCTTCCTAGTGAAATTTGCTATGTTATTATTATTATAATTATTAATATTAATATTATTATTATATTATTATTATTATTATTATTATTATTATTATTATTATTATTATTATTATTATTATTATTATTATTATTATTATTATTAAGAAATGTGCTTGCTTGGTACATTAACACTGGCAGAAAACAGACACACATTAAATTTCACAGTCAAGGTATCAGACTTCTTTTGTGACAATGCTACTAAGGGGGCGTTACACACATATCCTGAAACTTGGCTATCACCTGAGCCTCCTGTATGTTGACGATGCTTGCCAGTCTCACTGCTATTTTAGTACATTGGTTCACAAGGTTCACAGACGCATGCGTATGCTCACTGTTGCGCAATGTGGCACACGCAGCCACTTGTAGCCGTGTGGCCTAACATTGTGACGCTGTAACAGGAGATATACAGGAGGCACATGGAATATCGAAGTTGTCGGATATGTGTATAAGCTCACCCACAGTATCACTGCCCCCACTCTCCCCCACAAAATCAAATACCTTCACGGTGAAATATGATGCATATCTGTTTATTGCCAGCACTTATGTTACATCCAAGCATGTTTCTTGCATGTTTCTTCTGGCCGTCAGTGGTATAAAAAAGCTTGCTGCTGTCAAAATATCAGTTGTCATGCTTGTGTGTGCCAGGTTTTGAGTAAGCTAGGATTATCGGCAAAAGCAGGGACCAGACTGTAAGGGAACTGCTAGAGGAGTATTATACCTAAAGTAATGAGTGGGCTTGTGCCCACTCATTACTTCAGTCTGAGTTGTCTTCATTCATTCTATCAATCTGAGTTGTCCTTGTTTAATCGAATGCTCACGTGACGAGATGTTTGTGGTAACTATTTCACTCCAGTGTACGTGGGTGGAAATTTGCCCGTTTTTCAGCCTTTACCGGCAATAAGCAGTTGGTAGTTTGGTGCCTGTCTGTCTCTTTCTTCACCTCTTTTTCTCATGTTCCTGGTATAGCGCCTGTCACGAAATGTTCAGCAAATCAGTTGTCACTCGGTGCTCCAGGTGTGTTGTGTGCCCTCTTTTTTCTGCTTTCGTCTCATGCTGTAATCATGGAAGTGGGCTAAACCTGTCTCGGTTTGCGTAAATTTCTCACTACATATGAATGTGTGCAGGTGTGCCTGCAAGACGCACTGTTTGCCTTCCTGCCACGCATGATTTTCGGCCTGTACTACAACTTGCTTTCGGTGAGTTTTCCTCAGCTACTGTGGCCCAAGTTGCCACCTTGTCAACTGTGATAAGCTTTCAATCATTAGCGAAAAATAGCACATATTTTATAAGTAGGCATAAGGCCATGTTGATGTTTCTATGCCATGTAACACTGTAAACAAGTCATGGGAAAATATGAATCTGTTTACCGCTGTATGGTCTGAGGGACATGCATCTATAATTAGGGGCCTAGGCTTACTCAAGAGATTAGAAGCCAAAAATATTTACAAGAAATGTTATTTGATGCTATCTTTAGTTTACAAGCTACTGTTTATAAAGTAATTATGCAGATGTGTTTTCTATGCAATTTTTATGACCATTTCGCTTGACTTCATAGAACTAATGATTATATAAGGGATGAGAGCATGCTGAATGATAAGTGTTGCACAATCTTTTCTGATTTAAGTGCACGCTGTGCTGCATTCAAGATTTTCAGTGGTAGAGCTGCTGGGCATTGACATTTTCAATGATCACTGTTTTTACTGATGCTTTATAGTGACACACTAGCATGTTGCGCACTACTCTCGGTCCATTCTTTTTAGGTAGCAGTGTTGTGAACATGCAGGCATCTTCATAGAAGAGACTTTTGTGATTCTGGCAGCCATTAAACACTTCAAAGAATAGAAATTATCAGATACATCTTTATATAAAAGGGCTCCTCAAGTGTCATAAACGTTTTAAAAGCTCCAAGGAACCACATAGATCATGTTATCGTGTTGCTGCACTCATTCCTATTCACCATTTATGCATTAAAGCATATGCTAATAAGGGTAAAGGAAACAACCGCCCTTTTATCGCATTGAGCCGGATTTCTCAGAAAGAAAAGCCTCCTAGCAAAAGTTTGTTCTAGTTTGGGGTTCGCACCCAGAATCAACACTTTTTTGGGGCGGTCCCTCTGCCAATTGAGCTAACCAGAAAACTAGCAATTGACAGGGCCAGGGCGAAGTCATTGAAAACTTGAAGCACAAGGACATAACTATCGTAAATCAGTTCTGTGGGAATCTACATGTGGCAGAAGGTTCAAGAAAGGGACAGACAACCACCATTTTGCAGCACGAAGCCACACAGAAATTCGTACGATTTCTCAGAAAGAAAAGCCTGTTAGGTGTTGAAAAATTCGTGCTGGATGTTCGAACCCGAGACCAACGCTTTTCCATGGTAGTCGCTCTGCCTTGAACGTTTCTCGGACGAAGCAAGAAAACTTCTGGAGTACTTGCACGCGCCCAGTTCGCATCGAATACATGCTAAGTCGCAGTCGAAGCCTTCTGGCTTGCTGCGAATTCTTCGGGCCCTCTTTATTATATTATTAAAGAAAAGGCCACAGACTGTTCGTGGCTGAGAGAATTGACTGACGCGAAATGAAGATAACGCCCACTATTTGTGTCTTTCCTAGGAATTTTGAGTACCAGACGTTGTTGGTCCCGCTGTACCACTACTTTAAAAAACGTAGACGTCCAGAGCTCTTCTCTTTCAAGGGGTTCTTATAGCTTTCTCAATGGTATTCAAGTGGTTGGTGAATGCGGCCAGGGTGCTTTTTAAGATGCAAAAGCGATCATCAACATATCGGAAGAATACTTTCAGAGAAGGGTCGAAGGAAGCCAGAGCCTGGCTTTCCACTGACTCCATAGCCAGGTTTGCCACCGTTACTGAGATCGAGGCGCCCAGAAAGGCTCCTTGCAGCTGCTGTAAATCACATCACGTAAAGTAAAGTAGGTATTGTTCAAACAGAAATCCAGTTGTCTTAACATGGTGCGTTTGCCCAGTTTTTCATCAGCCTACAGGGCAGCTTTACAGGCACTTACAGCAAGTGGCACAGGAACACAGGTAAAAATGGAATTGACGTCGAATGTCATTATGATTTTATTATCGTCCACAGTGAGATGACGCACTTTGTCAATGATGTCTTGCGAGCCACGGATGATTGTGGGGCCACTTTTGAGCAGCGGAGCATGCATAGTGAAGGTGGCTCGAAAGCCTGCAGAGAGGCGAACGCGTGACAATCACGATGGGCCGTATTGGCGTGCCAAACATGAATTTCGAATAAGCTGTACAGTGCCGGCGCAGAGCCGTTGTGGCAAAGAAGCGAAAACTGAAAATCCTTGTGTTCCGGATTCACGTATCAGAAAAAGTCTACCAGAAGATCCTGCAGTTCCTATTTCACCTTGAGTGTGGGATCACGTTCAAAGACGGCATAGGTGCTGCTATCCCAGACGATGTCTGACGTCTTACTGATGTGGTCAGTTGTGTTCATAATAACAGTGATATTCCCTTTGTCAGCTGGCAGTATCACTATACCATAATTCTTGGG
Organism: Rhipicephalus microplus; assembly: GCF_043290135.1. Classification (NCBI taxonomy): domain Eukaryota; kingdom Metazoa; phylum Arthropoda; class Arachnida; order Ixodida; family Ixodidae; genus Rhipicephalus; species Rhipicephalus microplus. Next base: position 43,522,478 of record NW_027464586.1, read on the forward strand.
AAGATTCCTCATTGAGTTGGGCGGTTCGGGCAATAGGGCAGTGTGCTTTTTATGCGCGAACTTGGTGAGAATTCTGATCGCACAAGTACAGGCCTTGTCTCGTTCGGCGTCATCCATCTGATCAATGGCATGCTCTACGGTGCATATCAGTTTCTTTGGTTCAAGTGGGCCACTCATGCTAAAGTTCAGTCCAAATTCGAGCACACTCATCTTGAGCTGACTAGGAGCTTACGAGGACAAATTTCATACCACTAACCTTGCTTCGTATAACGTGTTATTTTTACGACAAGGCTGTAGGTGATTCAGTTTGTTCTGATGCGTGTGTTCACAGAGAAATAACTGTAGCTGAGCCTTGCAGTTTGCGTAAAGCTCAATACTGGTGAAAACAAACGGGCACTTGTATTTAAGGTAATGGTGAGCAAAGGAGAGCTGTAATTAAGGTGACGGTGAGCAAAGGAGAGCTGATTCTGGAAGTCCAGAACTGCTCTGCAGTTCATGACTCAAGTTTTAAGTAACTGCCACTTAGCTTTCGATACTACCAGGTGTCCGAAAGCCATGTGCACCAGTCTCAGCATGCACAATGACTTCAGAATCAAGCCTTGGCCTTTGCAGAACAGGTTGAAGTTCAGGTGACCTTTGAACAAAGAGGTTCGAAATAAACTGGGAGACTTGGGTAATCTTTGGTTGGCCATATACGCCTGGCGTAGATAAACGAAGTCAAGAATTGGACGAAATTTCATGCTTCGGCCTCCCAGCATAGTGAACAAGGATACCGTCTGGAAGTACAAACATCTTTTTTGTTATATTTTCGACACCCTCTTGATTGGCGTCCTTTTTTTTCGGCAGTGTCATTACATCTCGACCGGACGAGATTGACAAGGATATTTTAACAACACTCGTTGATGAGTTGGTTGGTGCTTTGCTTTAAAAAAGATTCCAGCCAATAAAATGATGAACACAGAAAACGAAGCAGGAGACAGGAAAGCAGCTCGACTACCAACTGTTTATTCAAGTACGCGTGGCTCAAGTATATGTACCCATGTGGTCCCGTGGTGATGCTACAAGCTTCTAACAGAAATCGCATAATACAATAAACTGACGCCCAATCACTCTATGCCTTCTTCGTCCTACTAATCACTCAGGATTACAAAAAAGATTCCAGGAAAGTTTTTTCCTTCCTGTGCAACGCCATGCAGCTATCACTACAAGATGCTTCGCCAAGAATTCTTTGGAATGTGAAAAGATTAAAGTACAGTCGAATCTCGATAATTTGAACTCGAAGGGGCCCGAAAATTTGTTCAAATTAAAAGAAGTTCAAACTAATGAAAGCTAAATAAACCGAGGGCTCTCCATGCAGTGGTGCATGTGCATTGAGCTAACACACGGGGGGGAAGTTTCAGAAGACTTACATTTATTTACAAATCACAGGACATCCATTATTATTTCAAGTATTCGGTGATGCGCGTCTGCATGCGTTTGCCTTGCAGCAAGTCAATCAATTCCGCACGCAGCTTGCAAAGCATTTCTACTTCGGCTTCAGCATTCTCCTGGCAAGAGAATTTGCACGCGGAAATGTCCAGCCTCGACACTTTCTAAAGACGACGACAACAACGGCTGCGTAGTCTCTCCGCTGCGCAGCCGTAGCATGGCTAGCACATGACGAGAAAGGAGGAGCATCTCCGTCCAGGCGGAGAGAAGCAGACGGCATTTGAGAGAAAACCATCACTCCACGGCAGCTTTTTTTTTTCACTCTTTTCGCGCGCGTCGTTGAAAGGAGAAGGGTTATGTGGCAGGGACAGGAAAGAAGGGGGAGGCGCGGCATGGGCGCGTGAAAGACCCCCCCTCCTTCCTTCAAGGCGCAGAGCGTGCTTCCGCAAGGGGCAAAGGCCGCAGAAGATAGTGCCTTTTTCCTTTCCTTCAACCACACATTCATTCAACCCAGCAACAGCCTTTTTTTTCCTCTCTCTCTTCGCAAACGGCGTTGGAAGGAGAAGGGTCTTTATGTGGCAGGGACGGAAAAGGGAGAACCGTGACAAGGGCACGTCGCAGATCGGCATTAGAGAGTGAGCAAACATTCCACCATAGCCTTTTATTGCCTTTTCATTTCCTTTTCGGGCAGCGCTTAGGTGTCGCAGGTGCCGCCATGGGATTGGGCAGGGTGCTGAGAGCATTTTCGGAGCACGGTATGTTCAAAATAACCGTCGCAAGTGTCTGCACGTTCGAATTACCGGGTGTTTTTGTCCATTGGAATACACATAGCTTTGAAGAGACCTTATCATGTCTAGAGTATCGAGCAAGAACGACCATGTTTTATAATTCCTTTTTTGTGATGACCATTAGAGATTGGAACCAGCTGCATGACGAGCAAGTGTGCTGTATAAACGAAGAATTGTTTTATTCCAGTCTGTAACCCCCCTGCTGTAACGCCTTTTTGAGCAAAGCGGGGTACTCACTGAATAAAGAATAAAGAATCATGAGTTCGAACTGACCAGAAGTTTGAATTAAGCGTGTTCGAATTAATGAGATTCAACTGTATTTCATGTGCCATTTTTTCATGGCTTCGCCCAAAATCCTGAGTTTGTTCAGCATTGGCTTACATTTGCACTATTTACAATGAAGGGCTAATTTGGAGCCTGTTCCTTTCTCTAATAATTTAAAATGTTTCCATGCTCTAAAATTCACACAACACCTGTTTGGCTTATGTACACCATCCGGAAAGTCAGTGGAACTTCATATACCACACCAACAACACAATTCACACAAATTTGCCCTTGCTTCACTTCGTACTGTGGCTTCTTTTTTTTTGCCGATGTGTGCACATAAGCCATTCAGTTTCCTTGGCGCGGAAAACACCACAGACTCATTGTACCTGGAGGCAACTTTTTTCAGGCCATGCCCAACATGGTGCGCATAAGGCACCACCTGTAGTCTTCTCTGCTCTGGACAGGTCTGTGTGTTTTTCCTCTTTCCTGTCATTTTTCGTAGCAAATATTTAGCTACAGCAGATAAAACAAATTTAATTACTTATTTATTTTATTTTCCTCAAGGGTCCCTAACAGAAGGTAGATTACATGAGGGGTGGGCATACAAGACATGGGTAAAGGCAAAGTTGGATGTGCAACAAAACATAAAACAGAAATTTCAGGCCATATCTGAAGTGGCAGAAACAAACAAAACAAGAAAAAAAAGGGGGGGGGGGTAACAAGTACATTTGTTTGTGGACTCTAGATAAAAACATTTTACAGTGACAAAATATACCACTTATAGGGTGCAAATCATTGCCAAGTACACAAAATATACATACACGCCATACTAGGAAGATGACACTAGAAACCATTACACAAGAATTAGCATGGCAAGTCACACGAAAAAAAATTATTATGGTTCAGTGATGGTTAACAGGGAATTTTGAAAGGCTTCTGCATCCTGAATGCTAACAATGGTATCCTGTAGGGCGTTCCATTCCTCAGCTGTCCGAATGAAGAAAGATTCGGCCAATGCGGTAGTTCTGGGACGAGGGTAATATACTTGCATAGTGTTGCAACATCAATCACAGAAATAGGGGTGTTGCGTGACGCAAATGCTGGATGGGGATGCGTGATGGAATTTGTGAAATAATACGAGCCGCGCAGTTTTTTGGCTTTGACTAAGAGAAATTAATACGGCAGGCTTCTTTAAGTCTGCTACACTGATGAACGATGAGTAATTGGGAAAGGTGAATCTGGCAGCGCAGTTTTAGATGGCTTCTAGGTTTTGGATGAAATAATGCTGGTGTGGGTTCCAAATTGTTGCGGCATATTTTAATTTGGGGCGTATTATTGTGGTGAAAGCTACTATTTTTAAGTGGCTGGGAGCAAACTTCAGGCTTCTTTTGATATAACCTTCAGATCTACTCGCTGTTGAAATGACGTGATTGATCTGGAGGGTCCATGATAGGTCACTTGAGATATGTATTTCAAGGTATTTATACGAGCTAGTCGGTTATAGAAAACTGTTATATAGGGCGTAGTTGTACTTTAACGAATTAGTACGTCTGTGAAAAGACACTGATCTACATTCAGAAATGTTTAAACTCATATGTCACTTGTGGCACCAATTTTGAACGGCTGTTAGGTGTGCTTGTAAAGCTATTTGATCTTCATGACTAGTGATTTTTGCGTAAATAATGCAATCGTCGACGAATAATCTTATGTTGTTAGTAATACAGTGTGGAAGGTTGATGATGTAAATTCGGAAAAGCAGGGGGCCAAGTACTGTTCCCCGGGGAACACCGGAGAGGACGGGAGAGATTTGAGACCTAGCTCTATTTATGACGACAAACTGTTTTCTGTCAGTGAGAAAGTTATTAATCCAGGACAAGAGGAATGGGTCGAGATTAAGCAAAGAAGGTTTGGTCAAAAGGCGGTGGTGAGGAACTTTATCAAAAGCCTTTTCAAAGTCAAGAAATAAAGCATCAGTTTGGATGTTCCGGTCAAGATTTGTGTGCAAGTCAGGGATGAAGGCAGCAAGTTGCGTTTCACACTACAGGCCTTTTCAAAAACAATTTAGGGAAGGGTGAATGAAGTTGTGCTGTTAGAGGTGATTAACGATGTTGGTAAATAAAATGTGCTCCATAGTTTTGGATGGGACACTTGTAAGCGATATGGGCCGGTAGTTATATGGGAATGCTTTGTTGCCATTTTTGTATAGTGGAGTGATTTCACCGAGTTTCCAATCACTTGTCACCTGTCCCTGTGAAAGTGATTCAGAGAAGAGCAGCTGAATTTCTGTGCTAATTATCAATTGTGTGTTCATTAATATTTTGCCGTTGATGTTTTCCACTTGCAGATGACAGTTTCATTTTTCTAATTGCGTTATTTATTCTATTTGCAGATATTTCAATAGGTGACATTAGCTCACTTATATAGGCTCAAGGTTCTCTCCGGAGTTCGCAAAAAAGCTATCTTCACGCGTGAAAACAGAACACAAGGCATTGTTTAGGGCATTGGCCCAATCTACGTCACTTAGCGATTTGTTATTAGTACCAAAAGAGTTATCGGCGAGATGTTTCATGGGTTTTTTGTTTGCCAGAATTTCTTAGGGTTATTTTTGAGCATGTCTGGTAGTGTTGATCGAAAAAAATTGCGTTTCGCGTTTTGAATGTTAATTGAGAGGCATCGCACAGAGTCGAAATATTCTTTTCATAGAGACGGTCGGTTTTGTTGTTTGGCACGTCTGAACAGGTGTTTTTTCCGGCTCATCAGTTTTTAATCGCGTTGTTAAACCAAGGGGCGGATGTTTTGTTTTTAATTTTTATGCTCTGTATACATGCATCAGTTAGTTGATTGAGTTTTTCGACTAATAACTTCCAATTGTTTTCTATGGTGCGCTTGTTCAATCCCTGGTGGTATGAATTGTAAAATTGTTCAAGTTCGGTGTTAATATTTTCATAATTGCCACGACCGTAGAGCTTTATCTGCTTTGGTATAAGCTTATTTTCTGGAAAAGTAAAACTGAGAGAGGCAAAAATAATTTTGTGATCACTTATTTCTTTAAGGTAATGGAGAGAATGCAGGCTACTTGGATCCGACATTAGTATAAGGTCTATTATAATAGAGCTGCGTAATGTTTCTCTGGTGGCATGGGTTATAACTTGTGTTAGTTGGTAGTTTTCTAAACAGGCTAGGAAATCGCCGCATTCACCGCTGCGAAGGGAAACATTGTTTGATCCTTTTCTGGATGGATAATTGAAGCCCCACAAATTATAAACTTTTTACGGGGATACATTTTGTGTAGTTTGTCGAAGGTGTCGTTAAAGCTGATGTTAAAGTTGGGCTCTGATTTGGCGGAGGGGGGGGGGTGGCGGTAACAGACACCTAGTATGACCAGCCCATGGGAACTTTCGCAAGTTACCCAAAGAGCTTCCAGTGGACTGGTAATGCTAATAATGAAGTGAAGGATTGTATGTTTAACAGCGATGAGCACGCCACCACCTCGACCGGATAAACGGTCCTGGCAATGCAATGTGAAATTGATTAGGTATGAAAGAACTTCAGAATCTTTGATGGAAGGTAAAAGCCATGTTTCTGTCAGCATCCCGACGTCACAATCAGATGATTCAATTATGGTACATATTTTGTCGTGTTTCGGCATGATGCTTTTTATGTTTGTGTAGAGAATAGAAAAGGTGACATTATTTGCATGTTTAGAGGGGTGATTCTGGATATGGCGAGAGGGTGAGGTAACTGGCGATGCATTTACTGGGTTGCGAAATTGTTAGCTTCACGCGGAAAAATTCCTTCGACTTCTTTTCGGGTTGCATTATAGTGGCACGATTTTTTCCCAATAACTACCTTCTTGTAACGAAGGTTGAAAGGGTCGCTGTGCTCACATGCAAAGCGTAGAAGCTCTCTTTAGGCAGTGCGGGTAGCGAAACAATAATCCGGAGCTATACTGTACGGCGTATCTTTCAGTTTGAAACCGTTAGATAGGATTGCTTCTTTTATTTTGAACTGGGAGAAGTTAACAATTACCGGGCGTGGTTTTTCCGGTTGACCTTTTGCGATTCTGTGCGCTCTTTTTATATCGTTTGGCACAAGATTAATTTTGATGTGCTTCTTGCAAATGTTACCAACAAACCCTTCATTGTCTGCCCAAGTTTCTTCTTTTTTGTGTGTGCAATGTGTATAGGCTAAAGCTGTCTCAACTGGCGTCTGACACTGAGCGCTGTCTAGCGAGGCGAGGAGGAATCACAATGGGAGTGGCGGCGGGTGCTGCCATCTATCGGGGGGTACGCGAGATGGGCACTGCGGTATGGCTGACAACTCATGTGCCACCCCCTGCTTGACGACCAAGTCCAGGGGTCGAGAAGTTCAGCGCTAAAGATGTCTTGCCATGCGTAGGCATAGCTAAGAACATAATGAAATGGCTTGCATTGGCTTGAATGTACATCTGTTGAAGATGGGCTGGCAGGCTGAGAGGTAGATTCACGAACCACAAAGGTCTGTTCGTTTACAAACTTTAACTTAGTGTTCTTGGGTTTGGTGGCCTGAGGCTTGACAATCTTCTTGAAAGGCTTACCATTTTCACTTTGCAGAGATGACTCCCTGTCATCCTTCTAGAGTTTAGCCGGTGTCGCATTTGGTGAAGCAATAGGCAGAGCGGCAGCACTACTTGACATCAGTGCCATCACCTTTGTCTGCTCAGGCTCGTCGGAACTGACTGAGCTTAAAGACTCGTCCCACTTCACAGCAGCTTTCTTGGCTGACGCAGCATTTTAAGCCTTTTGTGTCTACTTTGCGGTTGCTTGCTTCTTGGCAGGAGGCGATTTCGGCGCACTGTCCTCAGGATAGTTGGAAAAGCTGTCCTGTTGCTTCGATTGTTGGGGCTTCATGGTAGCTGCCTTGAGCACAGGCTTCTTACTCAGTGGTGCCACGGCTTTGAAGTATGGGCTGTCGGATGCGTTGGTCTGAGGCTTTGCTCGCTTGCTAGGGGCTCTCGAACGAACAGCTCCCTGTTCTCGTAAAGAAGCTGATGTCTTTCGTTTCAATGTTTCATCTTCGTAAAAATAGGAGTTGAGATCCGAGTCCTTGCTGTGTCGCTCTGGTGCTCTGGGCTTAGCATTTTGATGTGAGGCGGGTGTTTGGGCGTTTATCTTGGCATTCATGTTGCATTTCGGCATTGCCGAGTTTATCGGCTTTGCCGGCTTGGCCTCTTCATTCACTGAGTGGCACTTTACGAAGGATGAAACATGTTTTATGGACCTCGAGGTCCGCTGGTGTGAGGATTCGAGAAAAAACGACAACGACGAAGGTGCGGGACAAGGCACGTGCGATTACGAGTGTGAGGATTCGAGAAAAAACGACAACGACGAAGGTGCGGGTCAAGGCACGTGCGATTACGAGGCAACTGTGCGCCAATCAGCTGATGACTAGCGGTGGTCCACAGAGGTGGCGTGCCACGATTGGGCCACGTGCGACGATTACGTGGCAGCAGGCTTTGTGGCTGGGGACGAGCCGAAGCAGCGGCAGACGGAAGACAGCGGGCCGAAGCGTCGGACGCAGGCGATCCAGGTTCCGGCCAGGGAACGCGGCCGTCCACGCTGCTGCCGTCCAACCACCAGCTGGGGCGGCATTGCCGGCACGAGTACTGCATCTCGGGGCGTGGCCTGGCCTGCTGTTCTCTTCCTTGCCGAGGGCATCGCAGATCTCGGCGAGGCGTGTCAACCGTCAGCCGTTCGGCACAGCGATGGACGTGGCCTGGCTAATGGTCACGGTTGCGCCGAGCATCGCGTCTCGACGCAAGCTGTTCGCTGGACGGGCTGGCCATTCCCCGCATGGAGCATCGCGTCTCCGATGCGGGCTGACTGCTCCGTAGCCGCACTCATGCCATCAAGTGCCGGCGTCACCAGCGTCGCACATCGACAACAGAACAAGGAACGTGCGGAGAAGAGAGCTCGAAGGTTGAGGCCACGAAGGCAGAGGAAGCGGTGCGCCGCTCGAGAAGACGAGTTCCTTGCAGCGTTCCTGAGCCGGACGTGGGACCCGTACGTGTCGGCCAGGTCGAGCTCCGGTGTGTCTGTTTGAGGTCGAATCCGTCAGCCTGTACAAGGTCCATGGACGGGGCCTGCTGAACGGCTCCTGCCTGGGTGCAGTGGCCGGGAGCAGGTTCGTGGGCGAGGCCTACCGGGTGTGGTCCTCGTGAGCCGTGGCCAGATCCTGGACCTCCGGAGTTGCGACCCTGACTGCTGGGTTGGCCGCGACGTCCGACTCAAAGGCGCTGCACACGGTAGCGTATCCATGCACCGTCAGCCGTTCCACCCGTGCCATCAAATAAATTGTTCATGTTAATCCTTTCTCGTCCGCCATCAACAAACATAGTGACGAACGTCCCTTAATCATTACAGCTGGCTACCTGGCTGTTGTGCAAGAACGAGAGACGGCTCGTCCAAAAGAAACACTCTTTAATGGAACAATAATAATACTAAAAAAAACTGATGGCTTCGAGCCCTCGAGCGAGCGGCAGCTCGTGAGGAGCACTGGTGATAATGACGAATGGCGTCTGCTCTGTGGAGAAGACGAAGGCATGGTCGCTACAATGACGGGAACTGAAAAAATTAAGCACATTCTGAAAGGGATTTACAACGACACTTTTCAAATGCTCTTGGCGAAGAGCCCAACCACGGTTAACGACGTCATTAGCTTGTGCCAAAGCTACAAAGAATCGCGGAAGCAGCGAGTTCTGACAAGACGTCCTCCAGCGCACGATTTGGCATGACTGTCCAGCGTGACTAACGGTCATGACCAAGCGTCGCTAATAGCCGAAATAAAAACCTTTTTCGGCGATGAAGTCGCACGACAGTTTTCTTTGGTACCTTCACCCTGAATCCTACCACAACTCTACCATCGTTTCTCCATGGTGTCATTCAAGGAGAGCTCGCGCAGGCGCTTGCAGCTGCCTGTGAGCATAATTTTTTAACTGCTTTACTCACTTACGCTGCAGCTGCAGCCATGCCAACTCTCAAGTGCCTGCACCTCCATTCCAGTATCCTGCGAGCTATCCCCCACTTACTGTCTCTTGGAGTGGCACTAACACCTCCAATCCAATGCGCAGCTTTCACAGTCGCCTGATATGTTTGGTATGTTGATACCCCGGACCCGTCGCAAGGTATTGCCGCTGCCGGACGTACATCATCGATGAAAACTGCCGAGAGCCCTTCTTTCTACTTGACTCCAACGCGCGTTACGGTTACTACACTCTAACGCAAGCTCGCTATCAGGATAACCACCGCCCTCGGTTGGGACATCTTTGCTCGCCCTCTCCGCACCGCCGCTCACCTTCTCCTATGCGTTGACAGCCTGTGCCTAACGAACAAAGAAACTAGATGCAGTTTATGAGTCAAGAACTGTGCAAGTTTTGGTTTGCCCAAGTCCTCATTCGTCACCTGTTTATGTTATTATAGTTTGCATAGAAAATGTCGCTGCAATCGCTTTTGTAGATACTGGTGCAGCTGTTACTGTTATCCATGCTGGATATTGCCGCTCAGTTCGTAAGGTCATGACGCCTTTCTTCAGATTGTCGTTTTGCACAGCCAGTGCTCAACCTCTTCAACCGATAGTAGTCTGTACAGCCCGTGTGACAATTGAGGACGTTCTGTATACAATATAGTGCATCATTCTTTCATCGTGATCCCATACCATTGTCTTGGTAAGAGACTTTTTGTCGCGTCACAACGCTGTAATCGAGTGTGCTTGGGCTGAGGTTCAATTCTGCGCACTGAATGACCGAGCCTCCGTCGACATCCAGTCTACCTCTAAACTAGTCGTTAATGACAACACCGAAATCCCTCCATGCTCTTTCGTATTCGTACCAGTTTCATGCAGTGCCATATTCGATGACACAGTCTTCTTCACACCATCTCAAATATTAGTTCCCCGAAGAGCCTTCCGCTGCCTTTTGCGTCTCTCGACCTTGTCGAAGGCTCTACCACTTTGCCAATATATGATCATCAGTCATCACCTTTATCCCTGTTTTATCACGGATGCCTTGGCCAGGTCGAGACGATCAACTCCACCAGAATTATATTCGTCCTTGATGAGGCGCCTTCCACCACTATCTGTGAAGTGGCTGTCATCTCTGTGCCTGACCCAACATCAGCGGACATATCTGAACCGTTCATTGCTGAAGATTTAACACCTTCGCAGTGTTCTCAGCTCCTCACCAACCGTCGAAAGAAAAGTGCTACCGCTTTTTTTCAACATTGCACAAACATCTCTCGGCCGTGCCATAGCAGTCAAGCGCCACATCAACATTGGGTCCCACTCACCGCTGCGACAATGACAATATTGCGTGTCCGCTACAGAATACCACACCATTGCTAAGCAAGTAGAGTATGCATGCTCCGCAGAAGCGTTATCACAGAGCTCATGGGCGTCTCTGATGGTCCTGGTCAAACAGAAAGATGATTCCATACGTTTCTGTCTTTATTTCCCGTGATTGAACAAGATCACGCTAATAGATGTCTATCCACTGCCACGCATTGTCGATGCTTTGGACTGTTTACAGAGGGCTGAGTTTTTCTCCTCGTTATACTTGTGGTCAGGCTAAAGGCAGGTGCTATGGTGGAGGCCACTCGCCTGAAAACCACTTTTTGTCATGTCAGACAGCTTATATGGATTCGTCGTCATGCCTTTTCGACATTGCGATGCACCTGCAACGTTCGAATGAATGGTGGACAGCATTCTGCGTGGCCATAAATGGAACATCTGTTTGTGTTACCTCGATGGTGGCATGGTCTTCGCCCCAAACTTCGACACAAACTTACAGCTCTGCTGCATTCTCGATGCTGCTGCCCCTGTGCCAGAGTACTTCTTCTTCTTTATATATATATATATATATATATATATATATATATATATATATATATATATATATATATATATATATATATGTGTGTGTGTGTGTGTGTGTGTGTGTTGAGATTTAGAAGGGGCTGTTAGCGTTATTGACAGGACACTGCACATTTTGCTAAGTTACTCATGAGTTTGTACGCCGCAAAATTCTGAGTACTAGTATAATAACTGACATCTAAATGAGCTACTGGCAATCATGTGGAATGGTGTATGACATTTTCGCCACCCTTACTCCTCAGTTTTACGAATCTCTCAAATTTCAAAGTTGCGAGTTTGGCAGATCTATATTTAATATCGCAGAGTCTGTCAAAATATTTGACAGGTGCAGCAAATCCTAATATGAACTTCATCACTGTTCGCTCAGTGGGGTAGTTCATCATACTGCGTTCATTGAAATAGCAGGGCTCTATTCACACTGGATAATTTAAAGGATGCTGAATGGTATATACTTCTTTTTCAATATCTAAGCTTTATTTATACTGCTCCAAGTTTAATACAGTTAAATCTCGATATAACGAAACTGATAAAGTCTCGAAAAAATTTGTTATAAAGAGGATTTCATCATATGCTGGTTTGGTACAAAAATTCGGAAAATAAACGCGCAAATTAAACAAAAGGGGTACTTAAGGAGAGCTAACTGAAAACACTTATTTTACAGTAAAAAAAACTGCATTAATATTGCAATATCAATTACATGGACACACTCGGAGAGTTTTTGCATCGCCGCTATGTTACGTAACAAGTCCAAATTGATAAGATGCCCCCGCGCATCGTAATTTCACGAGGGAGTAAAGGCGCGCGAGCGCTGCTGAAGCAGAGATCAAACCAGTCTGCTCTTTCCTACCTATCACCTGGAAAGAGCATAAGATAACATGCATAAGATAACTGCCGTCGAATGCTCAAACAGAAAGTAAACCACCCTTCTTGAACTAGCGTGAAACAATGTGGGGGTTAGGGGGTGGGGGAGGGGGGAGGGGATCGCTTGAGTGGCAATAATTAACTTGGATTTTAAGGGTGGTTGCATGGCTGGTGCGCTTGCTATCTCGGCGAGTATCAGTGCCGTTTCAGCGCGAAGAGACCAACACCACCTAGACTTTAGGTGGTGTTGGAAGAGACTGTGTGGAAAGAGCACTTCCCCTTGGAGAGGCCATATTTGCTCACACCAGCATTTTGTTAGAGTTACGTGATATCCGATCCAAAAGAGTTGGTGCAGCTTTACTTATTATACCATTACAATTTTTTACTATCGCGTTCATTGCATTGCGCTGTCGTGTTGCTAGAACTAATCAGCTAATCGCAAAAGCTACCAGCCTGCGAACTGGCGGCGCTGAGCAAGACGGGGAAGCAAGTGACCAGTCGACCTGCGAAGAGCCGTCGTCACCGTGGTCTCGGAGAGTTTCCATGAACGTGTCATCTGACATCCCCTTGGTGTGGTCGACACGGTTGTCCGAAAGTAGGAAAAGTCACAGTTTCGCCGCAAGGGCGAAGCAATAAATGACTGCAATAGCAACAACTTTCAATGTAACGCTAAGAACAGCAAGCAGATTGAAACGTGAAACGCGCTGCTCTGGCACGAATGACGCACGAGAACAATTAACAGGATGAAGCAAACTAACAATGTTTACGGCTCGACACTTAACACGCTGTTTAAAACGAGGCACGAAACGTAATCACGGGTACAGATTGAGTGCCAACTAACAGGTACCCCAGTTGTTACTTCACTGTTTTTGAAAGGCGCACTCTTTTCGCGAACGGTGCCTTTCCAGCGAGCCAAGTAATCTTTGTGCGCCCGGCAACTAAACGCAATCGTTCCGGTAAAACTCGAAGGTGCTATTTCACCTGTCGAAGGATAAGCGCGCGTGCACAGGCATGTGTCACATATACGTGGGCTGCGCTGCATATGGAAGGCGCTTTATCGAATAGTTTTTCGTGGTTTTCCGCATCTGTGTCTTTGTCCTTCGCTTTTCGTTTTCGACGCCGTGCGCCCGTGCATAGTTTCACTGCGCGTTCATGGTGTGGCCCCTGACGACGTCTTTGTTTTTCTTTTTGTATTGCCATAGCATTTATGCGGAGAGTCCCGACTGATTTATTGCCGTCGCTGCCGCAGCCGTGCTTCACCGTATATGTACGTATCCAATATAAAAACTCAAGAAAGGAAGAAAAAAAAGCCGCCCGCGCTCGGCACCCAGCTTGTCACGATGCGCCGCCGCACGCTCATCTCACACGCGCACTTTACCGCGCGAATAATGAGGAGGAGGGGGGGGGGGACATTAAGATCTCCATTTCGGCTGTTGAGAGACTCGTGGGAGGGTTATGAAGAAGACCCGCACGTAGTCAGCTACATTTTAGATCTGTTAGAAAGACTATCTAAAACCAGAGAGCTCGTTGAGGAAAACATGAAGGCGGCTCAGAATTTAGCAGACACTACGATAAGTTGTCCCGGAAGCGCATTAGTGTGGCACTGCGAACGCGCAAAGGTTTTTTTTCCTATTTTATTTTTTTGGAGTGTGTGTGTGGGGGGGAGGGGGGGGCACTATTGCGTATGCGCTTGCGGCGGCGAGAACGGCAGCAACGCCAGCTCGTGGGGTGTAGCCGCCTCGCGCTCACCTGCGCGCAATAACGAGCGCTTGCCCTCGATCTGGGAGGGGCGTGAACCCCTACCGCTCGATTGGAAAACGGCCTTAGTAACTTTCATCCCTAAATCAGGCAAATCTGTAAACATCGACAATCTCAGACCAATTTCCCTAACCTCATGCGTAGGGAAACTTATGGAAGCCATGGTCCGGGACAGGCTCTCTGAATACTTAGAGGCCCGACACACTTTTGCAGACACTATGTACGGCTTCCGCCCACATCGCTCAGCTCAGGACATCCTCCTGCAACTCCATCGTGACATTGTCGAACCGGTCGAACATCCCAGTGACGACAAGGTAGTCCTCGCCTTAGATCTCAAGGGAGCTTTCGATAACGTTACCCATGACATCATCCTTACCAACCTATCACAAACAAACTGTGGGCATAATGCTTTTAGGTACGTCCGCCAATTCCTCATAGAACGGCAGACATACCTGCGTATTCAAGACAAGGAGCATGGACCGTACCCCCTCGGTACGCGCGGAACACCACAGGGAGCAGTCCTCTCTCCTCTTCTGTTCAATCTTGCCATGGCTCACCTTCCCTCATTGCTAAACGATGTCCCAGGCGTGCAGCACGCTCTGTACGCCGACGACATCACGCTATGGGCAACTCAGGGTTCCCTTGGTAGCATCGAGACATGCCTGCAACATGCCGCGTCGATAGTTGACAACTACGCCCGCGGCTGCGGTCTCGAATGCTCACCCACCAAATCGGAATACGTGCATCTTCGCCCCAAACCGAACGACACGACACAAATTGAACTCACCTTGTGTAACAGGGCTATTCCGGAACGCGACGAAATCAGAGTCCTGGGACTCTTCATACACAAACACCGCAAAATTGACACCACTCTGCGCAAACTACGCACTGTGGGGGATCAGGTGGGCCGCATGATCCGCCGGGTTTCGAACAAGCGAGGAGGCCTCAAGCGCCGTGCTGCTCTGCGCCTCGCCAACGCTTTCGTGACCAGCCGGATCCTTTATTCGACACCTTACCTGCGTCTGCGTAAATGCGACGAGAATACACTAGACTGTATACTCCGCAAAATTTACAAACGTGCCCTAGACCTCCCCATCTCAACGTCGAACCAACGTCTCGCAGACCTGGGCATGACAAACACGTACGGGGAACTTAAAGAGGCTCATCTCAAAAACCAGTACCTGCGCCTTAGTAGGTCTCAGGATGGGAACAACCTCCTACACCGCCTCCACATTTCCAACACCCACAAGGTGGAAGAGCGTACCGCGGTCCCCGAGGATTGGCGTGGTGCACTGATCATTCCGCCTCTGCCCCAAAACATGACAAATGGGACTCACGATGGGCGGCGTACAGCGCGGGCTACATCCCTACAGCAACGGTATGGCTCACGCCCGGGAGTCTTCTACACGGACGCATCCGGCCCCCACCACGGCGGGTGGTACACGGCCGCTGTGGTTCACCAAAACGTACCTATTCAAGGGCTCACCTTTCGAGCACCGGACATCACACACGCGGAGGAGGTCGCCATAGCCCTCGCCGCAGCGGACCCCGCATCTCGGATAATTATTACCGATTCGCGGAGGGCGTGCCAAAATCTCACACGGGGTTGCATCAATGATCGCGCCGCCGAAATCCTTAAGCGATGCTATTATCTAGATCGCCCAAATCCACGCACCGTCATCTGGACTCCTGCTCATACGGGGCTAGTTGGAAACGAGGCTGCAGATGCCTCGGCCCGCGCGCTTAATTACCGGGACCCGCCTCGCCCTCCATCGCCTGATGTTCCAGAACCCACTCCGGCTACCTCTTTCAGAGAAATCACCGCTATGTACAAATCGAACAGGCTCCGCTTCCCACCCCCAGCATCGGGCCTGCCCAAGAAGGACGAGCGCTGGCTCCTCCGTCTCTATACCAATACAGTATTGTGCCCGGCGATACTCAAACATTTCAATCCGGCATTCTCTGGGGAATGCCCGCACTGTGACCATCCGTTCGCGGATCCTTTCCATATGGTGTGGGCATGCCCCTCAAATCCGGCGGTCCCGCCACTTCCTTCCCCTTCCCTCCCTACCCGAGAGAGCTGGGAGGCTGCCCTGCTCGGTTGCTCGACCCTAGAGGACCAGCGTGCCCTAGTGGCCCGAGCGCGTGCTGCAGCAGAAGCCACAGGGGTCCCGGACTAGGGACTCCTCCTAGATTTTGTAAGGGGCCGGCCCTTAAAGCCGTCCCCAACTCTCTCCTGTCAACTGAATAAAGTTTACTACCTACCTACCTGCCCTCGCCTGATGCGCGCGCGCCCCTTCGTGCTTTGTCGGCAGAGGGGCAGCCGCGGAAGATGCATGCTTGTAACAAAATGCAGAGCGAAATTCCTAGATTGTCCGTCGGGAAAATTCGTTATATCAAGGTTGTCTACCACTGTTACTTTGTTGCATAGAGGTCACAAATACATGTGCTTCTATGGAGTAACGGCGGGGCATAGAAAAACTTAGTTATACCGAGGAATTTGTTATATCAAGGTTTGTTATAAGCAGGTTTAAATGTATTTCATGATAAAAAGATGTGTGAATTTGTTTCCCTAACCTGCTCCAAATTTGGATTTTAGTGCTCCAGATGTAACATTTTGCTGCTCCAAAAATTGTTTCAAATTGTATTTAAGCTGTTGCACCCTTGTGCACGTTGCTGTACCGCCAACAGCGTCCTGTTTCTGTTTCTCTTCTTGTTAGAGCCTAGTTTTGGAATAGCCAGATTCCTGACTGGCACTTGTACCGGTTCGACGTTCAAACATCTCTCTGCTGGTGACTGGCGCTCTCCGTTCGCTGGGTGATGTCGTATGCCTTGGCGAAGCTGAGACTCGTCTCTGCGAACAGGTGTTGTTGTAGGTCTTCGTCCCGCAGTCCGCACACAAAGCGGTCACGCAACATTACATTCAAAGTGAACGTATTGGTGTTAGTAGGTTGGCACTTGATCCTCTCTTCTGCGCAGTAGCTGAAGTTGCTGAAGTCGACGTCCCGAAATTGCCGTCAGCCGCGAGATTTGTTAGAGTCACCACGTAGTTGCTTACTTTTTCGCCTTCCAGTTGGTCTCGTCGCTGGAAGCGGGCTAAGCTGTAGACCTCTGATGGCCTTGGGTCATAGCATCTTTGTAGCGCAGTTAAAATGTCGTCGTAGTCTATGATTGCTGGAATGGCTGACTGAATCAGGGCACAGACTTTGTCGTACGTCTGCTTCCCGCACAGCATTAGCAGGTTGGCTCTCTTAATTGCTGCATCAGTAATGTTGTTACCCACGAAGTAAAGCTGTAGGCATCCAAACCGCGATGACCATGATGAGTCGTTGAATTCGGGTATCTAATATTAAAGGCAGTGCGTAGCGCAGGTCTAAATCCACTTCCTCATCGCCACTGTTATGTCCGGGGTTGTCGTCGTCCCAAGGATGTACAGAGCTGTCCACTTCTACCCTGAACACCGTGCCGTGTGGCTGGCGCTCCATGGAGCACCTCTGCCGGCTGCTTCGGAAACTGGTGCGCAAGCTCAAAGACAGCTGTAGGCGGGGCTTTCGCCGCATCGTCTGCTGGAGTGCGGTCGCTCGACAAAATTGGTGCTGCTTTGCGGTGAAGCTAGCATTACTCTTGTTACGTACGCATGCAAATTGAGCAGTTTGTGCGGTTCTCAAGAAGCGCAGACACTGTGGCTTTTTTTCAAGCCATCGTGCAAGTAATAAACCGTGGCCCTTACACGAGCAAAACTTCGCGCTGGCACTGCCAGAGCTAAGCTGCTCAGTGTAACAGAAATAATATTCTGCAGCTCACACGACTGCTTTTGTTCAGGGCTCGCCGCGGTGGTCCAGTGGCTAAGGCACTCGACTGCTAACCCGCAGGTTGCGGGTTCGAATCCCGGCTGCGGCGGCTGCATTTCTGATGGAGGTGGAAATGTTGTAGGCCCATGTGCTCAGATTTGGGTGCACGTTAAAGAACCCCAGGTTGTCGAAATTTCCGGAGTCCTCCACTACGGCGTCTCTCATAGTCATATGGTGGTTTTGAGACGTTGAACCCCACATATCAATCAATCAATCAATGCTTTTGATCAGCCCAAAGCTTAACATCGCAAAATTGGTGATTAATATATCATGTGAGGCCTGATATAACAGCTTGCAATGTTTGAAAATTTTGATTATTTACTAACCTGTAAACAAAAGATAGTGAGTAGTTCGTTAATCTTATGGAACTGATATAACATTGGTGTGTTACCAATTGCGCTGCTCTCACGTGCTCCAGAATTTAAATCGCCAATATTCTACCCTTATTCACAGCTTACTAGCAGCTGTGTTTCTTCGTACCACTCAGGCAGACAAATTAAGAAACATTCTAATCAAATTTTCAGTGGAACTTGTATGGGGTAATCAGTGCACCAAACTAGCACCGATGACAAATTTTTACTCCTGTGAGCAGTTGCAGATTAAAGCTTCATACTTTTTGTCTCTAAGAAAAAAAGGCGCGCTTATCGTTTTATATCTTTTTAGGCTTACAACATTAGTCCACTACAGTAATTTGTTATGACCCATTAATTCGTAGTGCCATCAAAGGTTCCTTTTTTTTATCGCCGCATGATAAAAGGACTGCATACGTTCGATATTACTTCATTCCAGTATTGTCTCCTAATTGAAGGGCCATGCCGAAAGTGCCGGAAGGAGAAAGACGATGTATTGTAGGTTTATGCCTGCGAGAATATTCTCCACGTGCTATATTAGCGATGAAAAACCGTCCTTTTGCAATTGTCAACCGGATCATTCAAGTGTACAGGAATGATGGACGCATTGGAGATGCCTCTCAGCAGCCTCGTTGCCGGCTGACTACAATGGACAAATATCTGCAAATTGTGGCAGCCGTAGCAGAACAGCTGAAAAGTACAGTCGGAGAAGTACAAACTGAGCACGGACTTGACCAGGTTTTTTCTACAACCATGAAACGCCTCCTCTACGTAGCAGGACTTTGAAGCCGAACCGCTGTCAGGAAGCCGCTCATGCGATCCGAGAACAAGGCGAAGCGGCTCTAGTTTGCTGAATATCGCGCCCACTGGTCTGCATCTCACTGGAAACGCTTGGTAATCATGGACGAGTGCACGTTCAGGATTCGTTGGGATCAGAGAACACAAGTTTGGCGCCCCATGATCATGCAGTTTGTAAAGCAGTGAAATTCACAAAAACACGACTGCTTCTTCAAAGCTTAAAATCTTTCAAGAAGCAGTCGTGTTTTTGCGAACTTCAGCCGCTACTTTCAGCAGCGCTAGTTATCCGTGATATCACTGTGCAGTTCGTGGTTATACTTTATTGATTCTAAGTTAGCAGCTAAATATTGCCAAAATCTTTTTTCATTTAGGTAATGAAAGGTGTGAAAGATATCTAACGGGAAGGTAATTCATTGGAGTTTATAAGACCCTGAGAACTAACCTCTAACTTTCGGTGTTATCTAGAACACTAAACAATCTTTTCTAAAACACTTGAAGGGGCCCTGAAACACTTTTTCAAATAACCATGGAATGAATTCACTGGAATAGCTTATTGCCTCACGAACTCAATGCCGCAAAATTTTAAGAATTCGTTTAGTGCGAGTTGAGTTACAAAGGTATGTCGCATGCTGCAATCGCATTCTCTCATCCCGACGACAGCACTAGAAGCTAAGCAGGAAGGGGTGGGAGGGGCACACAAAACACGTCATGCGCGCCTCGTGACCTTGAGCACTTTTTCCTTTTTGTTCTTCGAATTCACGGCTTTTTCAGTGTGATTACACGCGCACGCGTGGACAAGTAGCGACCTCCCACGCCGATCTCTGTAACAAGCGAGCTTTCCATGTTCAATTCAGCCAATGGCTGATAGATGGGCTTACTACATGTGACTTTCGAGCATATTGCGTGGTATGTCGAGAGATAAGGAAGCACTTTTTAGCTGACTTTGATAGTTTATTGTGAATTCTAGGCCGCATGCTGTGCTATTATGTTTGGCTCGCGTGTTTTCGGGAACCTCTACTACCGATCGGCAGCATTTTCTGACCATGCTCCAAAAAGTGTGGCAGGGTCCTTTTAACTGCCTTTTTCTTTGGTGCGCCTGATGAAAATTATGTATTTTAAGCAAGTTTATATCAAAAATTCTTCGTAAATCTATTTCATCTCATGAGGTAACTTGTGATGGCGACTTTCAATTTTAAAGTTCATGCACGCGTTACTCAGATTTCGGGAAGCACGCCCGAAAAACTCAATAGACTCAGGTCACCGACCGTAAAATTAGTCACCGACCAATTGGCCCGCAGGCCAATTGGTCGGTGACTATGGCATCTCAGGCCTAGTCTGCTAAAGGTCACCGTCTCTATTTTTATAGGAACCTCATTTTGCTCTTGGAATCTCTTTCATAATGCCCATGACACAATAAAGTATATGAGTAGCTACTACAAGCATTTGGCCCCAGCGCCTAAAGTCACCAAGGCAACCACACACAAAAAAAAGCCTATCATTGGCTCCGTCAGTACCTTATCACGCTACTGTTTTCCACACTTAAATGTTGCAGTATCATAAGGCCATTTTTTTCTGTTAATAAACTGTGCTTGTTCATTTGCTGCAGATATATGCCGCGATACACACGTCGAGTAGCTGCCAGTGGCCTAAGTTCACTGACTGTCTGGGGGTGATCACAAAGTTTGACCTCAGCCCTCTCTTCAGGGTACACGGCTGAGAGCTACTGCTCCAATCTAGACGTTGTGGCATTGCCATTCCTTTTGGAAGGAAATGTTCCCAGATAGAGAGTTCATTGGCCTCAGTGCGAGAATGGCCTCGGTGCCATTCTTGCTCATCGCAAGAATGGCTGCAACGAGTATGTTGTCGCCTACGCCAGTCATACCCTAACGAAGGCAGAGTCTAACTATTCCGTCACGGAAAAGGAGTGCTTGGCTATCATTTGGGCTATAGGAAAATTTTGCACTTATCTTTACGGATGCCAGTTCCATGTTGTCACAGATCACCATGCCTTATGCTGACTAGCGTCCATGAAAGATCCTACTGGCCGCCTCGCTCGTTGGGTTTTACGCCTTCAGGAATACGACATCCGTGTTATTTATCTCTCAGGACGCAGCCATTCAGACGCCGATGCACTATCCCGTTCTCCACTGCCTCCTGACCTTGCCTGATTACCAACTGCCATCTGCGATTCGTCATCGTTGAGCATCACTGGCATGCCATCCGAGCAACGCAAAGATCCCTGGATCAATTCTTTGCTCGACGTCCTCTCTCACAGCTCGTCAGAAACTACTTCACGCTCCCTCTCTCGTCAAGCCACTTTGCTGTCCGTGAAAGCTTGTTGTATCGCCACAATTACCTTACGGATGGCCGTAGGTGGCTCCTTGTCATCCCTCGTCATTTGCGCTCGGACATCTGCGCTGCCTTTCACGATGACCCCCAGTGTGGCCACGCTGGAGTATTCAAGACTTACTCTCGCCTTTGTCTAAAATACTACTGGCGCGGCATGTATCGGCACGTTCGCCAGTACGTTCGGTCATGCACCATGTGTCAACGACGCAAGACGCCTTCTCACAGCACTGCTGGCCCTTTGCAACCCTTAACCTGCCCAGTAAGACCGATCGCGTCGGAATTGATATTTATGGTTCTCTACTCAACACTCTTAGAGGCAACCGGTGGATTATCGTCGCCATTGATCATTTGACACGTTACGCTGAAACATCTGCGCTGCCTGCTACCACTATGAAAGACGTTGCGTCCTTGCTTCTTCACGTTCTCATTTTGCTACATGGTGCACCTTGTGAATTACTGAGCGACCTTAGACGTGTGTTTCTCTCGAACGCCATCGACGAGCTGCTGAAGGCATGTCGCACTGTCCATAGGAAAACCTCGGCATACCATCATCAAACCAATGGCATGACAGAACGCTTTAATCGTACTCTTGGAAATATGCTTGCCATGTTTGCCTCTGAGGACCACACTAATTTGGACCAAGTGCTTCCTTTTGTCACGTACGCGTACAACTTTGCGGCACAAACAATCACTGGCTTTTCTCCTCTCTTTCTCCTGTACGGACGTGAGCCATCATGCTCCATGGACACCATTCTCCCTTACAGGCCTGATGTTTCTAAAGCGACGCCTGTTTCTGAAGCAGCTGCTTATGCTGAAGAGTGTCGTCAACTCTCTCGTTCATTTACTGCACAAGACAAATGGCACCAGAAAACTGACCACGATGCCGCTGCGTCTAGTGCCCACTATAACCCAGGAATGTTGGTTTGGCTCTGGGTCCCGTCTACCCATCCCGGTCTTTCCCCGAAGCTTTCGTCGAAATACCATGGCCCCTACTGTGTGGTGCGACAAACATCTCCTGTCAACTATGAAGTTGAGCCCATTGAGCCACCTTCGGACCATTGCTGCCATGGGCGTGAAACACTACACATATCAGGCTTCAAACCGTGCTATGACCCCCTTGTCGTATCATTTCTCTAGGTCGCCAGGTTGGCTCTTTTCTGCGCGGGGAGTAATTGTACCGGAGCATAGTGGCGCCAGCTCTGTGCCAGTGTGAAAGAAGATATTTACATCCATGTGTAGCTTGTGCTTGCCGGGTTCCTGCCTGTACCAGCTTGTTGCGGCTAATGCTTCTCGAATAATAACCTGTGTTTTTATGTAACCTCGCTTGTTGCAGTTTATTTACATTATAGAAGAAAGATAGGAAGTGTACAGAGATCCATAAGATCCCGCGTTATGTGCAACAGAGATTCAGTTCATGATTCCGCACATGACTCTGTGCAGGTTTCGGCATTATTTACAAAAATGCTTTGGCTTTTATAGCCCGCCGTCACTGCCGTACGAAGAAGGTGGTTATCACTCTTGCCACAAAGCAAGGGACGAAGTCTTTGTGGTCCACCCTCCAGAAAGGGTGCAGATATTGCACCACTCGGCTGGGCGAAACGGTCAAATGTTAACAGGAACGCACCATTTACTTTCCTCCTCCTCTACTAGCTTAAACACTAGCTAAGGAGGAAAGATGTTTGAGGTTCGGAATGGGTCCCCTCGATTACTCGAGTGCACGGTAGCTGCGCGAAGGAAGGGCCGTAGTCCGGTGAAGAGACGCTTTATTGCAGCCTCAGGCGACTGCCCGAGTCCAAGCCCGAACCTCCGCCCACATTTCAAATTCAAACATCCTCTTTTCAACCCTTGGTCGAACAAAGAGTCTTCACAAAAACCAATCACGTGTTGGGACTCGCATCATCACAACCAATCACAGAAACACTTTCATAAAAGGCACTACATTTGTAAAAACCTCGTCACCAAATAAAACACGCAAAGGGATAGGTTCTCCGCATGTGACACTCTCTCCCATGCCAGGTCGTGCTGCCCAACATTACTAGTGCTGCCTCCATCGGATGACTTCCGTGAGCGGCTGTTCTCACGCTCGAGCCCCGTCAGTTCTCTCATTAATTGTTGCTTCCTAGAAGCCTCCTTAAGAGCGGTGGGTACACCGTTGGGCTCCGTGCGCTTACCAGGTGTGCATG
This sequence comes from Rhipicephalus microplus, assembly GCF_043290135.1. Classification (NCBI taxonomy): domain Eukaryota; kingdom Metazoa; phylum Arthropoda; class Arachnida; order Ixodida; family Ixodidae; genus Rhipicephalus; species Rhipicephalus microplus. Next base: position 43,546,015 of record NW_027464586.1, read on the forward strand.
CGACAGCGAGGCGCCCCGACATCCCAACAACAGTGGGGCAGATTATGGTTGTTTTCCTGCCGCCACTATGTCTCTGTCAGCCAAGTGCTCGCGTTTCCATGTCATTCTCAATGACACGCGTGCCTGCCAACAATGGCTTAAACTCAGACGGTGGCGCCTGACCTGCCTCATGCCAGACGATTTTCTGAGTAAGCTTTCCTCTTCTAATCCCGAACGGGGCGACCTTGACTGCTCTGCTTGTGAACCGTGAGAACGAAGAAGTCTATTTTTTTTCCCGCGCTCGGGTCTTCCGCGTTCGCCTTCGCAGAACCGATCAGCTTCCTTAGTTGACGGGTTGGGAACTGGCTATGCGCTCTACATTAGCCGCAATAATTGCGCTGCACCCCACATGCTGGTAATTGGTGCGTCATACTATCTGCACCACACAAAGATGCACCCGGCCCACGACTTGAAGGCACCACAGGGCGAGGAGGTGGAGTCCGGAGAGGGAAAGTTGAGCTCATCCGGGGAGAAGGCCACTAACCCGAACGTCAGCAGCAGTCCATGCTGCTTTCAGCTTCAGGCCATCCAAACGCTCGATCCCCATGAACGGCTTCTTCGACGCGTTCCCACGCTTCCGGGCTGTCGGTATGTTGATATGGCCTCGCGTAGATGACAAAAGCTGAGTCAAGAGGTTGACAATGAGACCCGCCACAGTGGCGCCGTTCCCCTGCTGTTCGAGCCCGTTCAACAAAAGGCTTGTTTCGCGAAGCTTTCGTGGAGACCCGACTGCTTCCTGGAACGTCTACCGGACAGCGTCTTGCAGACTAAGCGCCGATGGGGTCGAAAGCTTTCCTAGTAGACCGGCTTACGCACATTGGCGTCGGCCCAGGTGAATTGCCAGGCCAAACGTAACGGTGTGTGTGCGTTTGTGTGTGTAGATAGATAGAGAGAAAGGACAGAACAAATAGTTTAGGGATTACACTAAATTCGCAAGCTTCCAATGTGCGATGAGAGAGGCATAATGTGGCGTAATAAAAATGCATACAGAAATAAAGAAAGTTAGGCCCAAGAACAAATGCGCGTTCGTATCATTTCATTTCCTGTGTGTTCATTCCATCGCGTTGGTTAAGTACGCCACCAAGCTACCAAGCCAAACAAACAACCAGTACTGTTTCAATGATTACCAGTAATGTTCAAATGGCACCTAATTTTGTTTGAATAAAAAATAAGAGCTAAGAATAGTGTAAAATATAACTTCCATTGGCCACATCGGAATGATCAGTTTACGTTTATGCGTACTGCAGGATGAATTATCCCCAAATCGCTCTTCCTCGCAATGGCCTCATAATTTCTTGATTATGTAGCTGCCTTTTACCCATCACTGCTCACAGCCAGATTAGCGATATCTTGGTATGCATTCCGGCACTCCAATAAACATAGTTTGTCCTTCGCATTATATAACTTGTCCCGATTATAAAATGTTGTAGTGTGTGGCAAAGCCAATTATGAGCTTTAGTGACGAACACTGAATTTCATTGCGCTGTAAAATATTCTTTATTATGTTCCTGTTTTTTCTTTCGTCTTGTTTACAATAAAGTTATTCCACCTGGGCAAAGCACTTATTCTACAAACTTGTACATAGCAAAGTATAAGCACTTCAAACACGGCTCAAGCAAACCACGGCAGTAATTCTTTATTCACGAATACTATCGTCGAATACCAATATTAATGATTATTCTACCTTCCAAGGATTGTCTTTTTTACTGCAAGAACTGCATTTCAATTGCACTGCCATTTTTACACCCCGTATTCTGCTTTTTGTTTATGGATTGAACTGATTGGCACCTGAATTAAAGTCATTGGCAATTGTAATAAACACGGTGGCACTTGGAATAAACTCACTGGTATGCAGCCTGATTGATTCGGGCCTTGGAATAAATGTTTGCCACAAAGAATAAATAGCTCGATGCTCAGATTATTTCAATGTTCACAGTATATTTAAGCTGGCACTTGAATTAAAGTGAGCGGTAAAACCTGTAGTTCATGCTAGCATAGGATGTGTTTGTTCTTCAGCACAGTATAAGCTTCATGTGTCCGCCTTACTTTGTTGATCTCTATTAGATCCCCATGAACACCCTCTAATTCCCCCAACAGACAGCTAGACTAGCCTCACTAGATAGTCTAGCATTGAAGGAAGCTAATATCTGATAAAAGCCTATACACAAAGCGAAAATTTCATTCCCCTAGGCAATGAAATTTAAAGCAACTTTTTGTTTGTTTTTTCAAATCGCATCTCTCCCTAATATTTAAGTTTCGATTCAAAAGGCATGCTATAATGTTTTAAATATAGCAAGGTTCACAGTAAGTAATGAAACGTGGTTAAAAGTTAATTTTGCGTGAGGCTGTGTTTTGATACTCCAGTTACAGAATTAAGGCTATGTGAGACCATTGACGTGCCACCTGCATGGAGTTAACTGTTTTGAACACCCATCGCAAGGAGCTTGATTAATGGTTTTGATAGAAGTGTTTCAGTTGTGTATACATGTTCTCCTTCAGGTACCCGGTTGCCGTTCAAGTGGGCTTTTCAAAGCTTTCAATAGCCATGTCTTGCACAAGCTCAATGTTAAAGTGCTTTCACCGGTAAGTTACCTTCAGTTACTATTAGTGGTAAGGCTAGTGTTTGTTAATAAAATTGGTAAGGCTAGGTTTCTTCATAGTCATAATAAGACGTAAAGTATGTCTACAGAAGCAAGGGCACCCATCCTGTTTATGTGTTCCTTTTGAGGTCGGGTTTTTGCTACTCAGCGTGTTAATGTAAACTACATACAATCGAGCCCGCTTATAACGAACCTGAGCGTGACGCGGCATTCGTTCGCTGTATCCCGAAGTTCGTAGTAAATTAAACACAGCTTTTAAAAAAAGTTGTGAGTGAAAACACAAACTCTTTATGCCCCAAAAAGTCCGTGATGTACGTGTTTCGAATTTCAGAAGTGATAAGGGCGGTCCTGAGTTTATTTAAAACGGCAGGGTACTTGTTCGTCGAGACCTGTGGCATAAGCTGCATGAGGCACTGACTCCAAAGTTTCGTCGTTCTCGCAATCCGATTCCTCCAAACTGCGCTCGCTACGTACTTCATTCACAATGCCCTAATCCGTGCAAGGTTCCGCAGTGTCGGCATCATCTTCGGCTGTAATTAAACCATCGCAACAAATGTCTCGCTCTTCTAGGTCGGAGTCGGTGATGCGCTGCCACAAATCGTCACCGCAGGGGTCCTGTTCGGAAGCTTCAGGCTTGGCATCGGGCTCGACGGCAACGAAGTCAGTCTCACGAAAACAGTTTTAGGTGCATGTAGCCATCACCACCGCCCAGGAAATATTCACTTTCTCCACAGCTGAATACCGGGTTGCCTGAAGCGGCGAAGTGGCTGCCAGATGGCCAACAGCTATGAGCAAGTGCTCTGCAACGCGGCACCTAACGCGCGGATTACGCTCAAACCAAGCGGTCACACTTTTGACGTTTTCTTGAGCGGCAGGAAAAAAAAGCGTGCTAGTCCTTCCGTCGGCCATTATAACCACACACGCACACCAAGAGCGAGCAAGACGCACACACGGGACACACATGCCAGAACGTGTGGAACAGCTCTGGGCTTGTTTCCAGTCAAAAAACGAAACTAATTCGAGCCAGCGTGGCGGGCGTCGAGTAGTGGGGGAGACGGGCTAAGGGGTGGTGATCAAGAGAAAAGAGTAGACTTGTGAAAGAAGGGCAAAAAGTTGCGATAAAGAGAGGGGAGGATGCGGTGGGAGGGCGACTTTGAAAACCAAAACACACGGGAAGGAGGCAGGTTGGGTAGCTTGCTTGAAAGGTCCGCGAAACTCGCACATAGAAAAACTTGAAAAGAGTGCATGGCCGCCTGAATCGGTGCGCTCGGCGGTGTTCGAAGAATCGGCGGCGGCGGTCAAAAAATTGTTTTGTTGCACCTGCGGGTTTGCGTGGCCTCACGGACTTCGATATTTTGTGATTCGTTCTGCGCAAATTAACAGCGATTTTCGCGATTCCGCACGCGCGCGGAATGCACGCTGAGTTGAGTGCGAAGTGAGCGAGAACAAGTCCTAAACACGAAACGAATTGCAAATGATCAAAGTCGGTGTGGTAGCGTACGCGCATGCACTTGACGCAGACTATCGGACACAGTTGGTTGCCGATGATGTTGACAAATGGTCTGGTCACTCCAGGCCGCCGACGTGAACGACAGTACCAGCGATCAAAAACGGGGTAGATGGTCGACTGGTCTTCGAAAGGTCGGCGGCAGTGTAAAAACACGTGCCTCGTCTGGTGATGCGGAATGCTCAGACTAGCTGGGGAGACAAAGGATGGAGGGATGCTTAACAAAAGCGGTCGGGGAGAGCGGTAACTAGAGGGGCGTGGAGGCAGGGTCGGTGCTTAGCAATAAGAATGTATGGGCATCTTGCCGATGCTTGATCGGTGGTCGAAATTGGTTTACCAGGAAGTCGGCAGACCGCTGATTCAGTTCGCTGTAACCGATCAGCGGCGCTCGGAGACGTTCGTTCTAAGTGCGATTTTGTGCCATTGAACCAATGTATATTTTCAAGGTAACGCGGATATTGTTCGTTTTAAGCGAAAGTTCGTTTTAAGTGGGGCCGTTATATGTGGGCTTGACTGTAGACAATGCTGCGCACATTGATTGAGTCAAAGTTTTTTTCAAGACAATTTAAAAGGACTGTCTACGACTCAGAAAAATTTCTGGAATTGATGAGAAGATAGTTCATCACATCGGCAGGGACAAACAGGCTTTTGTCCGTAAAAAAGAAGTTATAGTTTTAACTTGATAATGAAAGTCGGCAAAAAATTACTGCCAGCGTCACCCAACAGCAATGTGGTCACCCTACTGGTAGAACGAGAAATCCTTGCAGGTGCATTTAATTAGCTTGAAGACGTAGATGTATAACTTGAAATTATATTTTACACACTCAAAGCAGCTTTACGTCTTACCAGAAACTAATTTTTGCCTTTTTTCTTCCCTTGCCTTCGAACAGACACCCGGTGGCACTGCGAATGGTGTGTTCGCTTGCCTGCATGCCTGCCTGCTAACGACGCAGCAACATGAGCGCGGCGTCCGCCGCCGCTCTTAAGAACAGGAAAAAAGTGTGCATTTTATACAAGACCTATAAGGCATTTGTTCTATTAAAGAACTAAGCTTGGTGAAGCCTGCAAAAACCGTAAGCTGTTGCAATTCTCGACTTTCGTCATGAGCAGAATCGTCATTCCCTCCACCGACCAGTGTTGTGGATATTCATGCAACCGGTGGAAAGAGACCAAACGCGGATCGAAAAATGTGATTGATGCCTTTGATATAGGAATCCGTATAACACACCAAAGTGAAACGGGTCTTCACAGAAGCAGCTCAATGTTCATTGCACATCGATATATAGTGTCTATTGCTGTTTAGTGAGTACAGTACTCTTAGATACTTATGCACCCTTGTTCATACTTCTTGGCACATCTTCTCCAGCACAACAATGAACGAGTCACGACCAGTATACACTTTCAGTAGACAGTGCACTCACCGGAGCATCGCGCTAATCACACTTAAACTACAACGGTTGTAAACAGTGCAAGGGAAATCGAGCGGGTTTTCGCTCAATTGCTTTTTAACTCACAGTGTGCTGATGCAAACAAGTATGACTTGCGGGTTAACGATTGTCCTATGGATATGTGCTTGGCATGCAGCGTTGTGTTGGTGAGCAGTGTCCTGCTTATAGGTCGCTTCGGTGAAAATACGATCATTTCGGTCCTGCATCGTTGTCTGTATAGCAGCCAGTTGGGTCACGATGCGCTCAACTTCACAAACGCGTGAGACAGAGTTCTCAGTTTGTGCCGTCAATACGCGAAGGCCTCCCGCTTTCCCCTGAAATGTCCATCGCTGCACCGAACTCACTTGCGCGACATTCGCCAGTCGTGGTCGTTGTCTTGAAGCAGTGCCCAATGCAAACAGTTCTCATGGTCAGTACCATCGCAATAATATCGGCAGATGGCAAAGATACGCCATGGTTGCATATGGAAGCTAGACCAAACTGCACACGCAAGCACAACGCAAAAGATGAAGCACGTCAAAAATACAGTCAAAAAGGTGAAGCATGTAACTGAGCTGTCACCAAGTCAAATGAACGCATAGAGTGCGTAGCACACAAAGACAGTGGTTGTGGCCTGCAAAATCAGCCCCAGAAAACTTGTCAGGGAAGATATCGTAGTCAACCCAAAGTGGCACTGGTGGCAGTTGTGACAAAAGCCGGTGTTACGCAGCCTCTGCAGATTTGTATCGAGATTTTGTAGATGTTGTTTTTTTGTTTTCCCGATGACTATAATGTCGTCGAGATAAACAATGTATGCACAGTCTCTCCGTGTGCCCAACACTGTGTTCATAGCACGCTGAAATGTGCTTGGGGCAGTTGGCAGACCGAACCGCATTCGGTTAAACACGTACAGGCTAGATGATGTTCAGAACACTGTCTTAAACTTATCTTCTTCGACCACGTTGATCTGTAAATACCCTGCTTTCAAGTGTAGTGAGGGAAAAACCCTCACGTTTTGTACAGCGCCAATAGCATCGTCAATTGGTGTCAGGGGGTACGAGTCTGGTATACTGTGCTTTTTCAGCTTTCGGAAGTTGACACAAAATCAGATATTGCTGTCCTTTTTCGGACCAGGACAACAGATGCTGCCCATGGGCTATAAGATTGTCTGATAATGTTTGCGGCAGGCATTTCCTGCGCCTGCTAGTCAATTACAATCCGCTCTCATTCGGCATATTCACGTAACAGTATGGACAGCGGCAGGTCATTGTCGGTAGTAATATGATGCCAGCACGCTAGTTTCGAAAAGCTGATAAGTAGTATCAGCGAAGAGCGATGCGTGCCACTTGAGTACAGCCGTATGTGCAAGTAGCGTCGTCAGCTCACCTTGAGGTTGAGTGGGAGGCACACTTAAAGCCACAGAATGGAGGTTGATGCTGCTTCTTTCAACCGTGAGCAGCACTTCGCCGGAGAGAATGTAGTTGGCCCCTAAGACCATGTCTCTGGGCAGGTCGTCGAAGATGGGCACCGAGTACAAGAACTTGCATCGGGCCTCGATGTCAGCCACAGGTTCAGGGCACCGACCTGGTAGTACGTTGCCACAAAGGCCCCACAGTGGTGGCTCAGTCCAGGGATGAAGGTGTTCTGGGGTGTGGCGATGAAGCAATGATTTATGCTGCGCTCGACGACAGCCGTCAGTGCACAAATGCTGTCAATGTGGACCATGAGGGTGAGCAGTGGGCGTGCTTTAGATTGCATGACTTGAGGTTGGCTTTGTGTGCAGCTTTTATACCCATGCCTGATGCTCCCACACTCATAGCATCCACGTCCAGGTGAAGGCGACTCCGTTGGACAAACTGTAGCTGCTCGGTGATGAGACGTGTCCTGCAACCCGATTGTCTGGCGTACGAAAGGGAAGGTTTCGAATGGGTGGGTGTAGGATGACAAGACGGCTGTGTGCGTCGAGTCATGGATCCCGTCGCTGATGTACTGCAGGCTGCAGAGGAGGTTCATTGTATAATGCAGGGGTGTGGAAGTACCAGCGTGTCGTAGATGTGAGTCGCGAAATTCTTAGTTGCACCTTGCCGGCTTGACCGCAAACGTTGACATCAGCGTCGCGCTCTATGTTGCCCATGTAGCGTATGCGCTGCTTTGAAAATGATGACATGCTTAGGCAGATCCTCGCAAACGTTCTTCAGCGATGGACTTCTAGATCGTGTCACTCCACGAGTATTTAATGGCAACCGAGTTATCACGCTTACCCAGCTGGTAGGGTCATCTTTAAATACGTGAAAACACGTAATCTAGGTCTTGTTGAACGATCCAAGGGAGGCGCCGCCAAACCCAGATGTCTTGATTTCTTGAGCGATCAAGGAGAAGCTTCGGGTAATGGCCTCACTGCAGTCGTAGTGCGGAGCGGATGTGGAAGCTTGTTTGTACGCGGTCCGTGGTTGAAGGCGAGCCGGAGAGCAGTTGTCCACTTCGAAGTGTAGTAAACGCAGGAATGTCCATGTCAGTAGTTCGCAAGTGCGCTATTGTTAGGGAGAAATAAGACACAATGCTCGTACCCATTTTGGTGGATTGGCCATGAATGCGAGGTTGAGACTTTTAATTTTAGGTATAATAGGAGAATAAAAAATTTAAAAAATGGCAATAGTATGTAATATATTTAATTTAAACTACAAGTATCATGCTTTTGAGCTTGTATTTCATACTGTCGTACTAATTTATTGGAAACAATTTTTGAAAACTTAGGTTCTACCTCATTGAAATTTCGAAGAATTCTAAATACCGGATTAAAATGGTACTTGTTGAGTAGTTATAATGAAATTACACATGGTATCAAAGGCATCCCTGTGGCAGTATCCCAAGCCTGAGGCACTGAAGCTTCAAAATATTTTCCTCCGATGAGGTTAAGCCTAATTTAAAAAAGAGTAATGAGAAGTCGTCTTGGAATACGAGAGTATCTTGAACATCGCAAAAAGTAATGCGTAATATTTTCCAGTTCTCCGCAGAATCGGCTGAGGGATGATATCGTCAGAGGAGCCCTGTACAGCTAAAAGTTTGATAGGGGGATGGGGCATCAAAATCTGTGGATCGTCACTTCTGATTGTCGAGAATTGCTTCGCTGCAACATCCATGGATATTTTAGATGATTCTATTTCGTACACTTGCTTCCATCCTATCTGTGTGAATAGCTAATCTTCTGTACTTAATTGTAGTGAAGTATTCTACCACCGGGGAAACCTGAACTATTGAGAGGTCTAGCCTTAAGCGGGCTAAAGCGCCGGCCATTTAATTTAATGTTAATCCTCAGTGATGTGGGACCCATACTAACTTCAGGCACTTCAGATGAGACGGAACCAAAGATCGTAACGTCATTATAGCACGAGAGTTATGAGAAGTTGTAAGAGTTGTGCATACCGAAAACGAATCAGTAATTATTACCGCCTTGTTCTCATTCATCGGAAGTTTTCGCATTGCCATGATGACAGCTCAGCTTCAAAAACCAGAGCGAAACCGGGTAGCCTCAAGGCAAATTACCAGCCGAGTGGTTGGGAGACTATTCCTATGCCTGCCCTTTTCTCATGCCCGCCTGCCATAAAGCCTCGGTTGTGACCACGTTATTTCGGAGAGCCAAGAACATAAGCTCTAATGACACAGAGCGAAAGAAAGTAGAGGCCCGCGTAATGCGGACTTCAGAAAAATTGGATACCCAAAAAGCTTCCTTCGAGCTGCCACGCAGAGCAACAGAGCATACGAAAAACCCAATCAGCCAGCCCTCCGAAACGCATACCTGTCCCATACGTCCAGGGAACCAGCGAGATGTTAGCACGGGTATTCAAAAAAAAGGGGGGGGGGGTTCGCATCGCACACTTCATGTATGCTGGGCCGCCTCCTTCCCCGCCCAAAGGACCTGCCAACGATGGACAGGATCCCCGGTGTAATTTACGAATTTCCGTGTGCTGAGCGCCCTTTTTTGTATATAGGCGATACAAAAAAACCTACCGGAACGACTCGAACAACACGCCAACGACGTGCGGAAACTCTACAAAAAGCGCAGTGCTGTCGCCAAGCATGCGAAGACGTTGGACACCCGATAAATTTCGACACAATGACCATCCTTGAAAGCGAGACTAACGGGAGGAGAAGGTTACTGCTTGAGTCATAGCATATACAGCGAACTTCCCATAACATCAACCGCTCTCTTGGAACCCTTCCCCCAGTGTATACACACGGACTGCGCTCCACGGCAAAACGGGAGATTGAGAGAGGGGTCATGAACCGCCCCGCGAGTGCTTTGAAGACACCGCTGCTACGTAGGCACAGTCGCCTTTGAGGAAGGAACCAAGTCGGGGCCGAAATGTCGTGTTTATTTACATACTTTTGCTTGGAGTTTAAATTATTTTCCAGTTTTCATACCCAAGCAGACAGACATCTGTCAAATGTTTACATTCACCCCTGGCTCTGCACGCGGTTCGCCAGAAAGCCCTGCCGAGCTTTTTCCGGGTCACAACTAACCACTTGATAGAGTTGAGCTCCAGGTTTCATCTAGCCACCTTACCAGCACTGTGCGCAAGCAAGATCTTGTTAACTGCTGCCATCGCACAAATTCTTGAGGCCAGCTCACCTGAGACCCGCCGTGCGCTCTAGCATTCTCTCACGGAGCTATCGGAGCAACTGGGCTGCTTGGCGTGGGCACACTTGGGAATTTCACCCGCCGTCCTGCCATCGCCGGCTCCACGCATTTTAACATTGATTGATTGATTTGATTGATTTGTAGGGTTTAACTTCCCAAAACCACCATATGATTATGAGAGACGCCGTAGTGGAGGGCTCCGGAAATTTTGACCACCTGGGGTTCTTTAACGTGCACCCAAATCTGAGCACACGGGCCTATAACATTTCCGCCTCCATCGGAAATGCAGCCGCCGACGCCGGGATTCGAACCCGCGACCTGCGGGTCAGCAGCCGAGTACCTTAGCCACTAGACCACCGCGGCAGGGCGCATTTTAACATTGTACTGCAGAATCCAGGAGGACGTCTTTGGGTGGTTCAAGACAGTGGACGCACTTGGCACTCTCCATGCCTGGCTGGAATATCGGAAATAGGCAGTTGCCATCGACAGCCTTCGCAGAGCTGCCAAGGCCTGGCATGGCTACCAGGTTGTGAGGCAGCGATCCTGGTCAGAATAGTGCGCTATAAGTTGACCAGTCTGTTTCGCCCACTTTTCACTAACTGCAACTACGCCTTCACTAACTCATTGTCAATTGCGGACACCAGCTGTGAGATGCACAGCATAGACAGTAGCACTAAGGCCTCTACCACACTTCTCTCCCTCGTTGACAAAGATTGGGCGCATCCCGACGCTACAGCTGCACCATGCACCAGCGTTCTGTCTCACAGATACAGAGTTCCTGAGGGGCAGTGCCATGACTGTACATCTGTGTCTAGTCAACACCTTCGAGTAAGCTTCCCGGAACACCCCACGACAAACACCGAAAAAGGCCGAAAGGCGGGTTTCGCTGCAGAGGACCCAAACTCTCCTTTGTGTCCCACTTTCGAACTTACACTGACCAAATCTGTCTCCAAGTCACAACAGTTGGTGAGCCTGCGTCCAAGCAGGCCAGTGCGAGAGTGCTTGAACGCATCGGCCGACAGTGTGATGGCGTCAGCTCCCTCGCAATCAGCTGGACCGTCACCACAGTCATTGGCCGGGCGTGGGAAGGCTGTCCACATGCAAAGTTACATTTTACCTGACGACAATGTGATCCACAACAAGGCCGCCTCAACAATGGCTTCATATTCAACAATCCCCACATCTTTGCAGTGACCATCCGTCTTGTTCAAGAATTGCTCATTGATGAATGCTGAAAAGATAGTAACATTGCTGCTGACATCGAAGATATATTATGTGCATTTGATGGCAAAGTAGTGTCCATTGAGGATGCAGCCGGGCAGAAGCTTGATTGTCCACCATGGCACTGGCAATGCTGTCCGCCAGGAACCATTCCGCTAACAATGCCTTTTCGGGATACTCAGCATGTGGCCCTGCTAAGACCCTGTCGCTGATACCGACCGCAGTGCTACAGCTAGTGTCACCATTCAGAAAGCTTTTCATCAGGAGGCCATCCAGCATGCAAACGCCAAAGCTGACTGCTTGAGGCATGGTTCGCAGTTAAGTGTGACCAGCCTCCTTGAGGCAGCCAATGTCGCCTGCTAGAGGCATTTCTTCTATCTTTGGTAGTTCAGAGCTCAAGACCTCTGAATGATGCCACCTTTGAAGCGATGGTCAACGCCACCAGAGAGTCAATTTCGGTCGGATTGCATGCTCGCAGCGGAGCCGAGTGTAAGGAAGACTGAGCGGGGCTCGGGCACGGGCTCACGCTCAGCTAGCATGTAGAGAAAAAAGACAAAGAGCAGAATAAGAACAGCCGGCCTACTGAACAGGCGTTGTCTCTTATTGCTCTTCATGAATATATATATATATATATATATATATATATATATATATATATATATATATATAAATATATATATATATGAAAGTAGATGCGCTTTCACATAACAACTGTTTATTGTGCCGACGTTTCGACGAGAACCCCGTCTTTTTCAAGGTATAACACGCACGCAAAAGACGGGGTTCTCGTCGAAACGTCGGCACAATAAACAGTTCTTATGTGAAAGCGCACCTACTTTCATATTTATAACCTTGCGGCAACCGAAGTTATTCTTCTGTATATATATATATATATATATATATATATATATATATATATATATATATATATATATATATATATATACATACATATATTACTACGTGTAGGCTGCCAGAATGCATACTGTCGAGACGCGGGCGTGCGCCCGACGAAAGGGAGGAAGGTGCCTTGGTGCTCGAGCTAGGAGCCACTCTGGCCAGCGCTGCAACTGCTCTTGCAATTATATTTTGTGAATACCACGCACCTCCACCAAATTCGTTACGTGAGTAACGAGTCACTTTTGTTGCAGGCCATCCACAAAATATATTTCAAGAAAGGTTGCAGCGCTAGCCAGTCCGGCTCTGAGCTCGAGAAGCAAGCGACTTTTGTCCTCTTTGTCATGTGCACACGCAGGTGCGCGACGACGATATGCATTCCAGCAGCCTACATGTAGCATGTAGCATGTAACCACTCTAGCAAATATATTTCGTGAATAGCCTGCAGTGTTAGCCACTCGTTTCTCGCGTATAATATAGCAATGAACTCTAATATCGCTAAGCGTAAGCCATGTACCTCCCTTCCTGGCTTCACTCTTGGCACTTTACAGATGGATGGACGCAAAACTTGATGGTAAGCCCTGAGGTGCATGACTCAACAGGAGGAGGAAAAATAGACTTTATTATTCTGAAAGGGGGAGAAATGGAGAAACCAAGTCTGACGAAGGCTAGGTTGGGGCCCAAGAAGCCGCAACATTACCAGACCAGTCTGCCAGCTTGTCCAGGGTGGCTCAGTGGTTAATTCCTCACTTTCACGACTCTACAGACTTTGGTTGCATTGACATAGTAGCACCCTTGTTAAGATCGTCTCACCTCAAACTACCACCCCCACCTTTTTTCAATACTGTCCCTCTGTCTAGACACGTGGGCGCATTTGCCAGGAAATCGGTCGGCGAAGGTCTGTGAGTGGCCTCTTCTAAGTTCAGTAAACTGCGAGTGGCTGCTGATGCCTTATACTTCGTTTCACAATCTGTTGCCAGGGGAGCCAAAGGTACAGCTCTCTCGTCCAATCAGGACTGTAGAGGCACAGCAAATAGTCCCTAAAATATTTTAGCTGTCCAGTTCTATTTTGCAAGCTATACCCACAGAAGTTAGAAACATCGTTAGGAGTGTTTTTTTAAAAGTGTGTAGAGTGTTTTAATCAACAGAGACTATTAAACCGAAAGCCTGCATGAAGGCATCTTTGCGATGGTTGTTGTGTCGGGGTGATGCGCTGCCTATCAGAAACAAGACGTCATCAGAGTTGGTTGTGTCTGTGCAAGATGTCTGACCAATGAGCCATCCTTCGAATGGGCTTCGTTTTTCTAAGCTGGCAATGCAGGTAGCTTTCAGTGTTTTTGAAGGGCTTTGCGTCAAGTGCGGAGATAGTGCAAGTGTGCATGCACTCATTAAGAGAACTGCAAACTGACCAGAATGAGTGAGCAAATGCTGTATCAGTGGAAAACACAGACGTGGGACGCCAGCAAAGTCCTCCCAGCAAAGAAGCGTTCTAGTGGGAAATGTCGTGATCGGATGAAAAAGTTGTATGATTTTGGCCTCCACCTGTTGCTAAGAGTGGTGCATGGCTTTTCTGAGAAAAGCTAAATGTTTGCTATCGCCAAAGTGGTGCAGTGTTTCAAAGAGGATGAAACGCTACCGACTCTGTCCAGGATGATAGTGCAGATGGTCTGAAAAAAGCTTGCCTTCACAAACCAGAAACGCTCTTGGAACGCCCTTGTAACAGAAGCGACGCAGATTGTCCAGAGTCGCCACCAATATCTGCGCCAAATAGAGGAGCTGTGACGCCAGAGCAGGCCAATCTTTTTCTTTTCCACCGACGAAACGTGTGTCAAGGCTGGTCATACGCATATAGTCGAGTGTGGACTGATGGCACTGTCCTGTCTACGCACAAAGCCCGTTGACCTGGTTTGTCGGCTGGTCCTCGAAACCCCATCTGCAGTGGCACTTATAAAGTGTGGAGTGCATTGCTGAGGTTGCTGATCACCTCGTGTGCATTTACCTCCCAACCACTGCCCGATGGACTCCCGTAAAGCTTGTTTGCAGCTATGTGGAGGACTTCGTAGCAGCAAAAAACAGGACGTTTAAGCTTGAAGATATTGATGCTCTGGTATGGCTAGGAATGAAGCAAGCGACCACTGAGAAGTGAAAATAAAGCTTCTGATTGTTTGAGCCAATCAATCCTTCGTTTGTTGATTCAATGCCTGAATTAGATGTTCGTATGCAAACTGCATAAACAAGTAAAAAAGTGGAACGTGACAAGAACTCACAGGAACCGGTTAGGATAATAAATAGAAGAGAATGTGCCACTTTCATTGCAATGCTGGTCCTTTATTTATTGATATTGTGGGGTTTAACGTCCCAAAACCGCCATATGATTGTGAGAGACGCCATAGTGGAGGGCTCTGGAAATTTCAATCACCTGGGGTTTTTCAACATGCACCTCAATATGAGCACACAGATATAGAGCATTTTTGCCTCCAATGAAAATGCAGCCGCCACAGCCGGGATTCGATCCCGGGACCTGCGAGTCAGCAGTAGAGCACCTTAGCCTCTAAAGCACTGTGGTAGGGCAACCCGGGTCATCCCGTCTGACAATAAGAAAAACGTATCAAAAAGGTACCAAGTGCCATCTGCCACAAAAATCAAAACGTAATTAGAATAGTACACCCACTGCCACACAGATGGGGCCACCTGTCGAATTAACGGACACAATATGTGCATAGGAACACACTTGTGTAGTGCGCTCTGCCATGATTAGCAGAGAGCGCCCGTACCTTCCACAACACTGCCAACAGTTTGTGAAACAGAGTATAGCTCGGGAGATCAGGTGTTCCTTAGTCTCGAGCTGAGAGCTGATCAGCCTGCATTTCCACTGCTTCAGGATAGGATCATTTAATTGTTGTCTCTATTCTTCTAAATACAAATGCATATTTTAGTCGGGGATGTCAGGCGTCTGTTGGTGTCTGCACCGTGAGGTCTTATTTCTCTGCTCTCATTTCCTGACCTGTAGCCATAGCTGTGGGTGCTTATGCCTATCCTCGCCCCCCAGAAACCGGAGCAAATGAAGCAGATGGAGTAGCAGAGAGTGAGTGGAAAGGACTGCACTCATGCGTGTGAGGGTGCTCGCATCGCGAGAGCTCAGCGGAGCTCCTGGGTGTGGGGAGAGAATGTAGGAGAGGGTAGGTGCAGTGCTTCGCTGCTCCTTCTACCGCAGTTTGCTTTCTCTCCTCTCTGCATCCCAATCTCCCGTCCGCTTGCTCGTACATATTTATAGATGGAGTGAAGTGCATACCTGGTTCTCGAACATTCGCTGGCTGATAAATGTGTAAATAAGTGGTTACGGTACAAATCCTCGTCTCGTCACTAATTTTTCACGCCATAAAAATACTACACTGTGTACTCTCAACGCAAGCACGATTCTCTTCGGCGAGGTGGGGGCAGTTTGTTTTCTTTGCATCTTTTATTCCCTCCGTTGCTCTAACTTGGTGCATACTCGTGCTACTTCTCAAATATAAATCTCAACTTAGTCATGCAAGCCCGAGTACATGTTTTTTAAGCATTCTCTCTCCACCTTTTGTTATCCCGAGCCACGGGAAGGTGTGGTTAAAAAAGGAAAATGATCTGCCCACGTGTAAAAATAAAACCGAGGCAAAAGTAAGTGTACAAACGAATGCAATATTAGAGTGGATACTGAAGAGAAATAAACTATTCCTGCTGGTTAATTCCCACTAATATGTAGTAGTGTGTAGCCCATCCTCTGTAATGGCTTATGGTACTGAGGGTACTGTGATAAATACAAAATTTTTATACCTGTGCAGAACGCGCAGCACACTCACAGCAAAAGCTAGAAGAGCGGCCTTTCAGAGCCTTTTCTAAACTCTCTTTGGGATGCTACTGCTGGGTACCCACTAAGCAATAAAAATCATAAATTTTGTGTAGTAGGCCAGCACTCACTATGCTATCATTTGTCATTTTTTAGAGAAAAGTGGTATCTGCTACACAGTTGTTAAGAATTCTGGGCAATTTGTTTTATGCATTGGCTAACGAGGATGAAGAAATACACCTTATGTGGGTATGCGCCACAGTTAATAGGTGATCAAGAACAAGTTTTCGGATGGGTTGAAGCATTGGACGGCCCACTAGTTATGCAATTCCTACTGTGTGATGCCTGCCTGTTTCTTTGATGTTCTAAAGCACTTTATTATTCATATTAACAAGATTTTTTTTCTGGCATCAAGCATGCTTAAGGCCAGTTTTAAAACGAGTTCTAAGCACTGGCATTGCTTTGTGGGAGAATACTGGGCTGGCACGCAGTGGACCCGGGTTCGAATCATATTTTGTCATTCGTGTTTTTTATTTACTGCATTTTTTTTTCGTTTGATACTGATAACGGACACCGGCGGCGGCAGACAACTACAGCGCCGCGTGTGACTCGCATTCTGATCTCATAACAGCTTTCGCTGTAATAAATAAGCACTCTATGCACAGCCTGATCTTTATCTCATGAGCAGCATCATATCTGACACACATAAATACCTTTTAGGGGCAAAGACCCTTCTTGCGGGGGTCTGTCCATCCCTTGTATGTATGTATGTATGTATGTATGTATGTATGTATGTATGTATGTATGTATGTATGTATGTATGTATGTATGTATGTATGTATGTATGTATGTATGTATGTATGTATGTATGTATGTATGTATGTATGTATGTATGTATGTATGTATGTATTGTGGGAATCGAGAGCGCCCTCCAACCTAGCGCCTCGTTCCCCAGCTGCCGCGCGCGCGCCGACGGCGTAGCCCGGGCGCGCATCAACACCGGCATCCGCCAAGATGGCCGCCAGGGCGCCTCTTGGTCTGGGCCAGTTAATCATGGGCTCCTTCCTGCGCTGGCATGTCTGGGCACGCTACGCTGGCATGCTGCGCGGGTCTACGTCACGACGCAGCGCCATTTCCCTTTGGGCGCGCGTGACATCCTCCTCTCCTACGTGCTTTGTTGCGCCGGACGATTCGCTCGTCGCGGCAGATGCTCTTAGGCCTTCACGAGGGGCTGATGCGCTGCTCAGCAGGCGGCTTCTCGTTCGTGCGTTCGACTTCGGCCCTTGTGCTGGAGTTGTCGCGCCCTAGGCAAGCGTACTTGCTCGGTCTTGCGGAGTTCCCTGTACGGCCTGCAAGCCCGCGAGTGTCGCACTGTGTTGCATCTTGGGTTAATAAACCCGTTGTTCTTGTTTTCCTGCTTCGTGCGTGGTTTCTGCGCCGTGCCGGAGAAATCGACGAACTCGGCCGCAGCGTCTTCACACGCAGTGGCAGTGGAGGACGTCGCATCCCTACACGGTTGCGCTTAGTAGGTAAGCCTAGTGCAAACCTATCTCCACATAACTGGCCAACTTGGTTTTGGCATGGCTTCAGAGCAGAGCCCTTCGAGGCGCTAGTTCCTGCTCGATCCTGTGGCGACGGACTTGATCTCGTTCGAGGCGGACGGCTGCGACAGCACGGGGTACGGCCCGTGCTGTGAGCGTGCAGTACAGCGCCGTGCAGTACAGCGGCATGGCCCTCTCGGCGACCCTCGGCTTTCGTTCACCGGGAGAGATCCCTTTTTCGGGGCCCTCTACAGTGATGTGAGCCACTTGAACGAGGACCACAGTCCTAGCCAAGCCAGTAACGGGCTGTATCAGCTGTTAGAAACTCACGCGCTTACGAACCTGTCCCCGCCGCAGTCTCCGCTCGCTGGCCTTTCCCCGTCAGCAGCACGGTTGACAGCTCAAATCGCCGCACCCAGTCCTTCCTACCGGGGGCACTCAGGTGTTGGCGAAAACGCGCTTACTGACCCATCGTGGTCGCAAGGGCGAAGGGTTGACGAAGTTGTTTGCGAGCCTGCTCGCTTAACCGACAACGTCGCCGCGTTCACCGACACTCGCTGGCCTGAGACTCGCGTGGGCGATGCTTTCGAGGGACGTGGGCCACCGTGCTCCGCTGTCGACCCGTTTGCCAGTCGCGTGAAGCCTCAAGCACCAGTAAGAGCGCAAACCCTACCCTCCTCGATGTCGTGTACTGGCCCTTTTCAGTCGGACGCGCATGTTGGGGAACAGGCGCACGCACCTGTTACGGCCGCTCCCGCGCCGGAGCAGTCACCGCTGCACGCAATTGCGGCACAGCTCCTAAACGTTCTGTTGGAAGCGGTGCGCTCACAGTCTTGTGCTTTAAAGGGAGACCCCGAGTCACCTTAGCCAAGCGTTCCGAGTAGCTTAAGGGTACCTCTGCCTGAGTACAGCGGTTATTCGGACCGCATCAGTGCCACAGAGTACCTCGAGGTGCTGCACCGCTATCAGCAGGCTACGCGGCTGAGCGACAGCGTTATGCTAGGCTCCGTTTTGCCCGTGTCGCTGAGAGCCCAAGCGGCGAGGTGGTACCGGCTCGTCGGCCACCAAGCTCGCTCAATAGAGGAGTTTAGGGCGCTCTGCCGTACCGAATTCCTTCCTCCTGAATACGAGCGCCACATGCATCACGAGTTAGAGCTTCGTACACAGCATCCCGACGAATCTATTCTCGAGTACGTTCGGGCTTTACCTCCTTGCCGATCTTATGGCATCAGACTATGAGAAGGTGGAGCGAGCCATACGCCAGGCTCATCCAACCTTCGCCGCTTACCTTCGGAGCGCCCGTTCTCTTGACCTAAACAAGCTGGCATCCGATGCGAAGCGTATTCAGGGCGACATACTGGCGGCGTGAGCCTATCGCCCGCCGCCACCGCCATCTGCGTCTCTCGAGCCTCGTTGCGCGTGGGCTGATCGTGACTCGTCACACTGGGGTTCCCCGAACCGTGAGGTGGCCTCTGCCGCGAGAGACCGAGACGCGCTCGATGTGTCGGACCGCGCTCTGGACCCGTACTTGTACGCCCGGGCGGCCACCGTTGCCCGGCAGCGTGAACAAGAACGGAAACCCCGTCCCGTGCTTCAGTGCACGAGGGGATATCTGATCGTGGAGCCCCCAGTGTGGCTAGCCAAGAAACACGTCGTTGCTCTAAAGGATCGCCAAAATCCCCCCCTGTTGGAGGAAAAGGCGTGGTCTGCTTTCGTTGCCGTGAGCGTGGTCACACCGCGCGTGAGTGCAACGCGCCCCTACCAACACAAGGGCTTGCTTGCCCGTCGGGAAGCGGGGTGAGCCGTCGGTGAGCTCCCCCTTGCTGGCGGCTGCAGTAGTAAAAGAGCACGGGAGTGTAACACAACCTCTGGCACCGATGGCGTGTCGCGCTGGGCATGACATTCCAGCCACGCCGGCGCCATTCATCGCCCTTACGATCGCTGGTCGAGAGTTTGCGGCGTTGGATAGTGGGGCTTCTATCTCGCTGTTCGGCGAAAAGGTTAGGGCTCATTTGCGCGACTGCTCTGTCCGCATTCGAGCTTGCGACACTGCCTTCCACCTCGCCAGCGGTGCCGCCACCTCGTGCAACGCTGCCCGGTTGGTTGTGCGTTGGGAGAATCCTACACGCTGACAGCGCTTTGTGCATCTCCCTGGTCTTTCCGTGCCTATGATTCTCGGTCGCGACTTTCTCTGTCACCCACAGGTATCGCGATTGACGTCGCAAGCGGAGGCTACAGGGACGGCCCTTTGGCGCCCTACAGTCTTTCGCTGCACCTCCCGTGGTCTCGGCTGCCAGTAAGTCGCCGGATGCCACGAGGAAGAAGAAGGAAAGGAGACCAAGCGTTGCCACCGCGGCCCGCGTCTCCTCCTCCGACGCCAAGACTGGTCCTTTGGCCAGCGCGGCAGAAAACGGTCCGTGCGTACAGCTTTCCCTCGAGCATAATGCTAGCGCGGTGAATGAGGTCTCAGCTATGCTGGTGACCTCCCCGCTAAGCAGCAACTCGAATGGCTCGCTGCCGCCTTTGCCGGACAGCTTGTCGAAACGTGAGAAAGCACGCCTGTCGTCGCTGTTGACACGTTTCAGCGATACGTTCACGGAACGCCCGGGTTGCACCTCTCTGGTGAAGCACCGGATTGAAACAGGTGACGCACAACCGTAGAAATGCAATCCTCGCCCTGTTAGTCCGTGCGGCAAAGAGGAAAGCAATTGACCAGGCACTGGATGAGTTGATGGAAACCAGAGTTGTTCAATGCTCAAACAGTCGTTGGGATTCACCGGTGGTAATGGTCCCCAAAAGAGACGGCTCTCACCGGCTCTGCGTGGACTACTGCCGGCAGAACGAGGTCACGAGAAAGGATGCTTATCCTATGCGTAACGTTGACTCGATTGTGGTTGCTCTAGGTGGTGCTTGCTACTTCAGCACCTTGGATGCTAGCCGCGGTTACCTACAGGTTCAGATTGAGCAGACTGACGCGCAGAAAACTGCGTTCACCTCTCACAGAGATTTGTATGAGTTTACCCACATGCCGTTTGGCTGTTCTGGAACTGCAGCTACGTTCCAGAGATTGATAGACCGCGTTCTAGGGGACGCTAAATGGCAACACGCCATGGCGTACCTCGACGACATCGTCTTCTCACGAACGTTCGAGGAACACCTTCACCACTTGGGGGATGTCCTTGGGAGGTTGCGTGCCGCCGGGTTGACTTTTAACCCGAAGAAAGCTCAAATAGCTGAGACTCGCATCTCACTATTAGGCTTTACCATTCAGAGCGGTCGTGTTCTGCCGTGCGAGGAGAAGGTACGTGCCATTGTGGACTACCCGACGCCGGCAAACATTCAGGGCCTGAAGCGCTTTTTGGGCATGGTGAACTACTATCGACATTTCATCTCAAACTGTGTGGCCCTCCAAGCGCCCTCGACTGCACTCTTGAAAACGTCGGCACGATGGAGCTGGGGGCCAGAACAAGAGCGAGCCTTCAAGGCGCTTTCGGAAGCTGTAGTGGCTACAGCCGAGTTAAAGCTGCCGACCTGAACAGGGAGTTCGTTGTCCAAGCTGACGCGAGCGACCTGGGTCTCTTCAGCACGACGGCGTCCTCCAGCCAGTGGTATTTGCGAGCCGGTCACTTAACGCCGCCGAGCGCAACTATAGCGTCACAGAAAAGGAATGTCTCGCTATAGTTTTTGCTCTCCGGAAGTTCGACTGCTATGTCAACAGCGTGCCATTCATGGTGGAAACAGACCACATGGCACTCACCTGGCTTAAACGCTTGCGCGAGCCCTCGGACCGCCTCACGCCCTGGGCATTGACCTTGCAGCGGTACAACTTTGTTTTGCGCTACCGGAAAAGAAGTTTGAATGTCGTTTCTGACGCTTTGTCGCGTGCCCCCGTTTTGGTGTCTGGCACTCGAGTCTGCCACTCTCGAGAGCAGTCGCATCAAGTAGACACCGGGCCCTCTGGCTCCTAAGGGTCGAAAGGCGCGAACCCCGATGACAAAGTGACTTTCGTGTCAACAGCCTCGGGTGAGGACGCATACCTGGTAGACCCTGTCACGTCCACCGGTATCGTCTTTAGCAGAGAGGAGCTGCTCAAGGCACAGCAGGACAATCCGTTTTGTCAACACATCGTTGATGAGCTCAAAGAGCTGAGCTCTCAAGCGGAGCGGGGCGGCCAAGCCGCCGGGCGCGAACAGACAGCTGGTATTGCTGTCGGCGCCGAGCGCAGTACGCAGGCTGGTATTGCTGCGGGCACATTGGACTCGTACCTGCTTGATGCCGATGGCGTTCTTTTGCGCTACGTCTCATCTGAAGAAGCTCCCCAGGAGTCTTTCAAAGTGCTGATACCCCGCAGTCTAAGGAAAACCATCTTAGGTTATTTCCACGACTCGCGGTTGGCCGTACAACCGAGTGGCCTTAAGACTTTTCAAAAGTTGTATCGCTCCGCTACCTCGCCTGGCATGAAGCGCGATGCCCTTCACTACGCCCGCTCATGCCGCATGTGCCAATGCGTGAAGCCTCGCGGGGGCAAGCCTCCCGGGCTTATGCAACCGATCGACAGGCAACAACCTTGGCAGGTCGAGGCCTGTGACATTATGAAACCTTTCCCAAGAAGCCGGAGAGGCCATGTTTTTCTCTTGTCGGCCACAGATCACTTCACGAAGTGGGCCGAACTGTTTCCCTTTCGGAAGTTAACGGCACGCGTAATCTGGGACAAGTTGATTGAGGTCTTTACCCGCTTTGGTTTTCCGGCGGAGTTGATCACGGACAATGCGTCCTATTTCACGGCAAAGGTGTTTGTGGATGCGTGTGCTGCCTTTGGCATTAAGCACCATAAAACAACCATGTATCACCCACAGGCCAACCCGACCGAGCGGATCAACCGGTACCTCAAGCCCTTGCTGACAGCCTTTGCGCAGCAACACAGGAATTGGGAGGCTTGCCTTAACGAGATCGACATCTCCTTGCGGTCTACGGTCAATCGCTCGACAGGGTACACGCCCGCTTTCCTCAACTTGGGTAAAGAGCTGCCTAACCCCATGGACTGCGTCCCTAGGGGCGGCGGCGGGGCAAGTGCCGCGAAGGTCAGTCCGTCTGGCTACGGGGCGAAACTGCGCTCACGGGTGGACGCGGCCCTCGACCTGGCGCGTTCCAACCTACCAAAGCGCAAGCTGGTCAGAAGGCTCAATATGACCGGTCGCATCGGGATGTCCGTTACGATGTCGGCGATCTCGTGCTCAGGTGCAATCACGTCTTGAGTGACGCCGCCAAAGGCATCTCGGCCTCCTTTTCGGCCAAGTGGTTGGGCCCATACCTAGTGCGCACCAAACTGTCGCCCCTGGTATACAAGCTGGCTGACTCCCAAGAGGAACCAGTTGGCGGTCCAGTTAACGTCTCCGACCTCAAACCTTTCGTTGCCCGCAGCAACGACTGCGGGGAGAGGGAGGCGGTCACCCAACCGCAGGGAAACCGGGATAAGGCTGGTTCTAAACCACGCCACCGGTACAACTTGCGAAAACTCACTTAGGCTGATTTTCGCCTCCGGCATGTAGCGGGACGTTATCCCCTCCATGTAAGGGAGCGTAGGTTTATAGCTGCTGTGCGAGAGCCTATCCAGCAGCAACAGTAACGGCTACCTGGCGAGCTTTCTCCCTGGGAACATCATTACACGCGCTGGGCACGGAATAACCACCCAGTTAGTTCCCAGCGCTCCCGGCTGCTCGAGAGAGAAAAACCCTTTCCCCGGTGGCCCACCCTCTCACTGAGTATCTTCTGCGTAGTCGGCGGGAGAAGGGAAGCGTGCGCCCTATTGGCTGACGGAACCTTCAATCTGACGGAGTAGGCTCCCTTTATTGGGCCAGCCTGTCGCGCCTCCGAGGCCTCCCCTTTAGTTGCGTTTCGGCTTTTCACCGACACCCCAGCTAGCGTTATGTCCTCCTCGATGACCCGTTCTTCCAACAAAAAGCCCGGGAGACGAGCTGCGTGCTCGGTTGTTCCGCTGGCACCGGCCGCATCTCTGCCACCTTCGTTGAATGCTCCCCCGGCCCCGGCCAACAAGACACCGCCTCGTCGTGAAGTCGCTACGTGGAGATTTCAACAAGGCACTGAGGCCCCAGTCGCCTTCCTGTCGACTCGACGCTGGTCCAAGCAGCGCAAAGTCTGGGTGAGGGTAGACCCCGAGTGCGTCCCGCGTCCTTTCTGCGGACGCACCCTTTCGGACCTGCTCGACGCTTCCGGAGGTACCCCAATGCCGCCTGCTTCTGAGGCCTCCTACTGCGACGCTTGTGGTGTCGTGCTGGTGCACGAGGCTACCCACCTCCGTTCGCGGGTTCACCGAGCGAAGTCTGGCAGTGTCTCTGCGATCCTGTCCGCTCCGGCAGTGCCACCAGGCCCTGGCCTTCAACCTGCCCAGTCGACCTACTCCGTTCAGGCGGTCGTGGTGGCGCTCACCACGGACTTTTCATTCAAGTCAGACATCGCTGCTGCGGTGTCTGCCGCCCTCCCGCGGCCCCAGGTTTCTGCTGACACGCCGCCGAACGAAGAAACCGGGGCCCCCGTCGATCTCGTGGACGGCACTGAGTGGCACTGAGCTTTCAGGCCTCCACGAGGGTATGAAGCGTGGAAGCTTGGGCAAGTTGGTAGGACATAACTGAATGCAGAAACAGCGCAACCTAGAAGTAGTTACTTCCTAACTACGGAAGCGAAAAAAAACAAGGACAGAAAAGAGCGCTGCCCTTGTTTCTGTCCTTTTTTTTGCTTCCGTAATTACGAAGTAACTACTTCTAGGTTGCGCTGTTCGTGCATCAGTTATCTCCACGAGGGGTTGAAGCGCTGCTCAGCAGGCGGCTTCTCGTTCGTGCGCTCGACTTGGGCCCTTGTGCGGGAGTCGTCGCGCCCTAGGCAAGCGTACTTGCTCGGTCTTGCGGAGTTTCCTATACGGCCTGCAAGCCCGTGAGTGTCGCACTGTGCTGCATCTTGGTTTAATAAACTCGTTGTTCTTCTTTTCCTGCCTCTTGGGTGGTTTCTGCGCCGTGCCGAAGAAATCGACGAACCCGGCCGCAGCGTCTTCGCACACAGCGGCAGTGGAGGACGTTGCATCCCTACAAGGTTGCGCTTAGTAGGTAAGCCTAGTGCAAACCTATCTCCACAGTATGTATGTATGTATGTATGTATGTATGTATGTATGTATGTATGTATGTATGTATGTATGTATGTATGTATGTATGTATGTATGCATGCATGTAAGTAGCCACTCACCTAAGGCACATACCCGCTCTAGAGCAGGTACACGCCACAGGGGTTGCAGGATCGGAGATGAGGGTACTGGGAGTGTTCACTAGATCGACGCACGAACGGACGGACAGACAGACTAGCAGACCGAAAGACGGATGAATGGACGTGCGGACGTATGGGCCGATGGACGCACGAGCAAACAGATCGACAGACTCACACAGACAGACGGAAACAGGAACGAACACAGATCATTCTCACCCCACCCATGCTTGCGAGATGCAATTTACAAGCGTGAATGCTGAGAACCAGTGCGTCCCAGTGTTCTGTATTAAATGCAGATGCAAAAGGTGCTCGAGTGCTGCACTATTTCTCGTAATACCAGTAAATCTAGAGAACTTTGTTCCCCTTTAACCGAATTTAAGTTGTCTCCATGTTCACGGCCACTCCAGACGTGCGGCAAAACTGCTTTATCTTCTTGAAAACTACATTTGTGGGCATGAAAATGAGTTATGTTGTCATTTTAACATTAACATATTTCAGCATAAACAAAATAAAAAAATGGCATCATTCGTTCAAACTTGCGCACCTTGTAAATACTATAAGTAACGAGAGAACGGCCTTTGTGGAAATTGGTATGCTTCTGCGCAAAATATGTCACCAAGCTATATATTAGCCATCAACCTTGGTAACGTGTCTTGCGTAATTTCTCACTTCTTATCATCTGTAACATTAGCTTTTTGGTGCATTCATTCTTAACCCGATAATATCATGATGCCTTTTCTACATTGGAGAATTACAGGAATAGAATTGAACTATCTGGCCATTCCTGGAGTTGGAGTGGACTGTTCTTTTTTTCATTCCGAAGAATTGAAAGAAGTTGAATTGTTCCAAGTTCTCATTCCCTGGAATCAAGTTGAAATGAAATTAAGGCACTCATTCTGCAATACTGCACCACAGTACCCTGCACTGTCGATGCTGATGCTGTAAGCGTAGCGCCACTTGAGCCTGTCTAAAAAATCCTCCTACTTGTGAGCCCCGTTCTTCCTCCCCCTTCACAGCACTTATCAGCGATGACTTAACGGCTACGCAGGCCCAGTAACTGCATTGCTCTCTCAACACTACACGGTCCTTTTGACGCCTGCTCCCGGACGTTGAGCCAGACTACCACTGCAGTGCATCGCTTTCAGACAGAAAGAACATCTGTTGTGCCCATACCGCATGTCTATTGCTGAGCAAAAAATTATACATGAAGACATCGCTGGCATGCTCCAGTGAGGGGTAATTCGTCGATCAGCTAGCCCTAGGTCATGGCCTGTTGTTTTGGTACGAAAAAGCATGGTTTCGTGCGCTTTTGCGTCGATTACCGGGCACTTAACAAAATCACACGTAAGGACATGTACCCCATTCAACGCGTCGGCAATGCCCTTGATTCCCTACAAGGCGCCGAATACTTGTTGAGCCGTGATTTAGGTTGGGGATATTGACAAATTTTAATGCACGATGACGATAAAGAAAATATGTCATCTGCAACTCCCGCCAGACTATAAGAATTTAACGTGATGCCTTTCGGGCTCTGCAATGCACCCGCGACCTTTGAGAGCATGATTGACACCGGGCTTATAGCCTTGGAAGGAAGATCTGCCTCTAGTACCTTGATCACATTATTATCTTTCCATGAACACTTTCTCAACACCTGCAACGCCTCGATGAAGTCCTAACATGCCTCACCGACATGGGTCTGCCATTCAGCGCCAAGAAATGCCGTTTCGCCAGCAAATCCATCAAAGTGATCGGCCATGTCGTGAGCAAAGATGGAATTGGCCCTGACCCCGACATTATTGCTGCTGTCCTTCGCTTCACATGTCCAGAAGGCTGAGGAATTCGCGAAATTTTTGTGGACTCACATCCTATCTTCGTCATTTGATACCGTACTTCGCTTCAGTACGTGCGCCGCCACACCAGCTAGTTTCTTCTGGCATACCCTTTGTGTAATCCGAAGTATGTCAATCGGTATTTGACCTGTTGAAGAAAAGCCGTCCTGTCAGAGCTTGTACTGAGACTGCCCTGACACTCCTGCATAGACACCAGCGGCTGTGGTGTAGGTGTTGGTCTGCAACGGAATGACTTCACAGGAGAGATTCGTTGCATATGCTGGTCGAGTGCTCACCGCTACTGAGAAGAACTGCACGATCGCTGAGCAGGAGTGCCTCGCTGTGGTTTGGTGAGTAGAGAAGTTTCGTTTTTATATCTGTGTGGCCGTCAATTCACAATCGTGACGGAGCACCATGCCCTATGCTGGCTTTCTACTCTGAAAAACCTGTACGGACACACTGGTCGATAGATTTTACGCCTGCAAGTTTAACAGTTCGAGAATATCGTTGCAGGTGTATTTACTACTTTCTTGTAGAAAAATAGTCCGGCAGCCAAGCTGGCAGCTGTTGTATCTTTCGAACACCAACATGTCGTTGTCCTCATCTTTGCACAACCCCACGTAAAGATAGCCGCAACCCCGCAACATCGACCTCCGGCGGCAAGATCGCTGACCCGGCGGTGTGTTTGTCAACCCTATGCTGGAGAACACGTGAGAGAGAGGGGAGACGCCCATGTTGTCTGCTACGGCAGCCAAGGCAGCAGCGGTCTCGCTGGTAGCGCCGGTACTGAGAGCAGCTGTTTGTGGTGTGGTGTGTTTTAATTGTGAATCAGGTGGCTTTTCGGTTCTTTACGAGCTACTGAAACTTTATGTGAACAGTCTCGGGCAAACTGCGTCAGGGGTGTACTTAGAGCAGCTGTGTGGTGTGGCGGGTTTTATGAATCAGATGGCTTTTGGATTGTTTCTGAACTACTGAAACCGTAAGTAAACAGTCTCGGGCAAATCACTAAGACAGACTGCACACAAGACGCATTTTTTTTGCCGCAGCGTTGCTTGCATCAGGGCTCGCATTTGCCCATAGATCCCACAGCATGTTCGTCACGTCTGTTAAACGCATGTCAAGTTTTGATCTGGATGGCTTATTACGCTGTTGCAGGGACGGTTGTATATCACTGTTCATGCTTTGAGAAATCTCGAGGCTACCGACAGTCTTGCCAACACGATCAGTGTACAGCCGAAATCCGCAATAACGAAACCCCGCGAGTACGAAATCCCCGCGGCAACGAAATATTTCCGAATCTCCGGCGAACGTTCATAGAAGCCCATGTATTACGTATCTCGCGACAACGAAATGTTTTTGGACAGCGATCCCGCTATAATGAATTTTCCACCACGGTGCTTCGCGATAGCGGGGCCGAGAGCCGGCATCTTGGGCTCATCGGAAAGAGCATTTCTCCGTGTTTAACTTTCCCGCCTCAGCTGG
Organism: Rhipicephalus microplus; assembly: GCF_043290135.1. Taxonomy (NCBI): domain Eukaryota; kingdom Metazoa; phylum Arthropoda; class Arachnida; order Ixodida; family Ixodidae; genus Rhipicephalus; species Rhipicephalus microplus. Next base: position 43,574,292 of record NW_027464586.1, read on the forward strand.
CTCCTCCCTTTAAAAACAAGCGCACAAAAAGCAAATGTTTGAAGGTCGTTTTGAGGCTCTTGATTGGCTGTGGCCGCCATGTTGCCTCAGCTCGCCTCGCCATTGGCCCGATGCTCGCTCCGGGAGATCATCGTCTGCTGCTTGTGCGTCGCGAATGAATTAATGAATGCAAAACTTTATTATAAATAGTTTTTTTTTCCGGTGAAGGTGGAGCCCTCAGTCCAGGGCCCCTGTCGCCTTCGCCATCTTGCAAGCTCTGTCGTTCAGCTTGAGCTGTTCTTCAGGCTTAGAGCAAGACAGCGCAGCCTCCCTTTGCTCCAATGTTGGTGTACAGTTTCTTGGCACTACCTGTGTGTGTTGGCAGGCCCATGTCACGTGGTAAAGTGTGGAGTGTTCTCTGCATAGCCGGCGTTGATGTATATTCCCGGATAGATTTTACTCAGAAGACTGAGATTGGGGCACGTATTAGTCTGCAGCTGTCTCTAGGCAACCGACTGCTGTCTGTTGAGGTCTTTGTGGGGAGGGGATATATCCTCCTCAGGGCTCTCTGGTGTTCTAAAATTGCTCCATAGCGTCTAGTAACTGTGGCTGGTTTCTCGTCATTGTGCGCCCCCCGGTCGGCGTATTCTCGGGCAATGTCGTCGGCATGCTGGTTCCCTGTCACAGTTTCATGGCCTGGTGTCCACGTAATGGAGCAGCTTGAGAAGTTCATTTTTCTTCCCTTGAGTATGCAGATGGCAGCACTGGATATGCGTCCACTGCTGTACTATCGACACGCTTTTTGCGAGTCAGTTACTATTTCTGTAGTAGACTCTTCGCTCTGGTGTGTGATGGCGAGCGCGATCGCTACTTCCTCAGCCTCGAGAATGTTGTTGCTTTTGATCGAAGCGCTGTTGACTTCCCTAAGTTGTTGATCAACAACGCTTACAACTGTCCCGGAGTGCTCTTTGTATGTGGTCGGGACAATGTACAAAATGTCGGTTCTCGCCTTTAAATTTTTTCTTGTGCTTCTGATCTGGCTTTTCTTCGGGCCTTATGGATTTCTGGATGCATGTTTTGAGGTATTGGGCTGACTTCAATGATCTGGTGAATGTTCTTTGGTATGCTCGCCGTGTTATTGATTTCTCCGCAAGCATCCCTCATGCTCAATGTCTGCGACGTGTACCTGCCCGTAGAAGTCAACAGTAATCTCATTTTCTGCGCAATAAAATGCGCCTCTATGTGTTCTTGCACTGTGTTGTTTATCCCGAGTTTAAGGAATTTCTCTGTCGAGGTGCTGACAGGTAGACCAAGGGCGCACTTGTAGGCTTTTCTAAGGATTGCCTCTAATTGTTCTTTTTCCTATGGGAGTGGTGTTTGGTATGGGGCACTATATACAATCCTACTGACCACGAGGGCCTGTACAAGCCTGCAAGTGTCCTCCTCCTTCATACCCCGTCTTTTGTTAGAGATTCTGGTGATCATCTTCGTGATTTGCGCTGTAGTGTTAGACAGCTGTCTGATGGTGTGTGTGGTCTCTACAACATTTGCTTTGTATCCACATGCCGAGAATCTTAATTCGGGACACTTCTGGAATCTTCTTGCCCCATTATATAGACATCTAAGAGTTTTGCAGATGGTATCCTTATGTGTAGACTCTCAGGATTTCTGATTTCTCCGGAGAGCAGACGAGGCCACATTGACGCACGTAGTCATGAACTGTATCAGCTGCGTGTTGCAGAAGATCTTTTTTGGCCTAGAGATCCTCTTGTCACCCAGATTGAAACATCGCCTGCGTAGATGGCATGTCTGAGTCCTTCAATGTTTTCGAGGTTCTGAGCTAAGCCGATCATACTGATGTTGAACAGCATCGGTGATATCACAAAACCTTGGGGCGTTTCTTCTGTGGGCGTATGAAACGTATCAGTCCGGATGCCTCCTATACCAATTGTGGCGGTTCTGTTACTGAGAAAAGCTTTGATGTAGTTGTGTATTCGCTTTCCACAACCTAATTTGCTAAGCCTCTCTAGCACAGCCTTATGACTGACATTGTCGAAAGCAGCCTTGAGATCCAGTGCAAGTAGTACGTTTTCGCCATATTTTGGGACATCGGTAAGCACCACTTCCTTGATTTGTAGAAGGACGTCCTGCATTGAGAGGCATTTTCGGAAGCCCAACATGGTGTGCGGCATGAGTTCGTTGTCTTCCAGGTAGGTTTCCAGCCTCTGAAGCACGATTCTCTCGTATACCTTTCCCAAACAGGAAATCAACGAAATGGGTCTTACGTTTTCCAAGCTTGGAGCCTTTCCAGACTTTGGAATCATTATTGTTTCCACATGTTTCCAGTCGTTTGGAACGGTACCCTCTTCCCAATGTTTGTTGACAAATTCTGTAAGCCTTGTGATAGATTTGTCATCGAGGTTCCATATCATAGCGTTGCTGATGCCATCCTTTCCTGGCGTAGTGTTCTTTGTTGCCGACAGCAAAGCATGTCGAACTTTTTCTGTGGTAATGGGTTCGCCCAGAGCGGGATTTGCTACACCAGTGTATGCCGGGTTGCAGTCAGTATTTGTTGTATCGCCAGTATAGCGCAGCTTTATGTGTTCTAGCAGTTCCCGGTCTGTGCCTTTGAACCAGTGTGCAATTGTTTGAGTCACCTTACAAGTTTCAGTTTTGGTCGTGGTTGGGTCTATGAGGGCCCTCAGCAAGGCCCATGTTCTTTTCCAACCTAGTGTACCTTGTAGCTGCTTGCATTTTTGGTCCCAGTTGCGCCTTGACAGCTCTGTCGCATACTCTTCAGCTTTCCTGGTGACTGCGGCGATCCTAAGTCTCAGTTTGCGATTGTGTTTCTGCCGCTTCCATCTTCTTAATAGGCCCCGGCGGGCGTCCCAGAGGTGTAGGAGATGCTTGCCCACCTCGGGCGTGTTTGTAGATAGGGTAACTTCTCGAGTTAATTGTTTCCAGTCTGCCTTGATTCCCGAGACCCAACTCTGAATGTCCGCAATTTCTTTATCCCCGAATTCTGCCCTAGTTTTTCTAAAATCTTCCCAGTCTGTAAGTCGAGCCAGGCCATGTCGTTTCTTAACAGGGAGGGTTTCTATCTGGATACGCAAAATGCATTGGTCACTGCCAAGGGTTTCCCCGCCGTTTTCCCATCGGGCCTCTCTGACACCTTTAACAAACGCCAAGTGCGGGCACGTATCTCGGTTGATACTATTCCCCACTCACGTTGGTTGAGTGTGGTCTGTAATGAGGATTAGCCTTCTGCGATAAGCTTCTCTGGCCAAATCCCTGCCTTTCTGAGTTTCCTTGACATATCCCTAGCTCTTGTGCCACGCATTGAAGTCTCCAAGGATGACAAGACCCTTTTCGCCTGCTGCTTGTTCTGTCTTTGCAGAATGTGCGTCGCGAGGACATGGCTCTCGAAAATTGCTACTTCTTGACGTGTTCGCGGCTCGATGATGACTTAAGATATAATTACGCTTTAGTTAGGAGCAGTAAGCGGATGCGCGATCAGGTAACTATGAGCGCAGCGTGTCATCGCAGTCGTCTTTAGCCCTCACTCCGCCAACAGCGAGACTGTAGGCAGGAATGACGCGCTAGCGCACTCGTAGTGACGTGCTTCGTCGCATGCAACGAAGCTGTAAGCGGCGGCTTGGTCAGATTACTACGAGTGGCCGCACTAGATGCACAGTCAGATTACTACGAGCGGGCGCGCGGTCTACGAGCGGGGCGTGTAACCGGAGTCGGCCTTAGCCCTAGCTTCGCTGACAGCGAGACTGCGGGCAGGAACAACGCGCTAGCGCATCCGAAAAAACCCGCGGGTTGTTTTGGATCCGCAAGACACCCTTCGCTCCTTCGGCCTACATGATGACGACGTAGCAATGGACCACTTTTTCCAGTGCGAAAGCAGAGCTTTGAAGTTGTTGCATGGCAAGGGCCGGCAAAGTAAGTTGACTGACATCTTTCAATAAATTTTCGTCCTGCTGGTCGTATCACTGTTTTTATGTCTCATACTCGCGGCAACAAAACTCCCCCGAAAACGAATTTTAGCGGTTTTTACGGCGATTTCGTTATTACGGGTTTCGACTGTATATCGTTAGTAATTGCGAGTTCAAACTATCAAATAAAGTGCTCATAATATGCTACGATCGGTGTTTGACCTGCAGCGAGAGCGACGTAAGAACGTGAAACAGTTGATTGCCTGAGTATGTCCTGTTTAAAAATAGACCAGCTGCCTGTTACTTGACATTGCAGTGTCGGTTCGTGATGCCTGCAGCAGTTTTGGGAACTTTGTGTAACAGTGATTCTCCAAAATACTGCACGTGTATAACTTGCAGGTGACTGTTGGCAACATTTGAAGCAAAATCAGGGAGATATGGGGTAGTTGTAGTGCGAAACAAAAACCAGACTTGACAACGTGTGCATGGCTCCCAACTGTATCACTGTGAAGGTACTGAGTAGCCTACTGCAATGACGAATAGAAAAAAAGATCCATCACAGGCAGATGGTGCAAAAGAAAACTTAATGATGGTTAAGGGAGACCTTAGTTTTTGATAAATTTCTGCAAGAGTATGTTTGTTTATGCTGGATATTTCATTTGTATTACTTCCAAGGCCTTAGGGCATCACAGGAGAGACTAGAAAATTCAATGCACACAAAGTAAGCATTAGTAATTTCTAATTTTACTGTGGTTCAGGTGTTTATTGTAAGGATCAGGCGTTTTAATGTAAGTAAGCAAGTACTCATGGACCGAGAAAGTAAAAATCCTGTGAATAATTTCATCAGCTTCCACCTGTTTCAGGACTTTGTTTCTTTAATTTTTCATTGCAGCCGATTCACTTCATTATTTCTACGCTTCCACATTAAGCCTTCACTGTGAGTTACTCTTCCTGCTTTCATGTGGAGGGCTTCAGACAAGCAACATGCATTTTCACAATAAGCTCCCAGCAGTTTCTCAGAACTCTGGGACCTGCTAATGGGATATTTTTGCAATATAGCTCTTCCATAACTGTTTTAATAACCTTGCCATATATTGACTTGAGCATGTAAGCTGCGCTCAAGTGTAAACAGTGTTTTCAGAAACAGAATGAAGAAAGTTCACCTGCCTTAGCGAACTGAACCGGGCCGGTTGGTAAGTACATTACAAAATGTTGAATTTAGACAAGTCTGTACCGATCTGTTTAAAACTCGCAAGTACAAGCAAGCACTGGAAACTGCTCAAAACATGAACAGCAGCATACGACCATTAGAATGGGAATGAAAACTACTACTATGGGGAATTAAAATTTAGGCATTAGTTAAAGACGCGTGGCGAAAAACAAGCTCCCCACACTATGGAACCCCGCGGCCACGGCTGTACGTCTCGCTCCAACGCGTAAATCTTGTTCGTCTGCTACTTGTCGTAACGCCACGAGTGTGCAGATGCCGCCTGTTTACGCAGTCAGCCCTCACTGTTTACTTTTAGCTTCAGTAGTTCGGAAACAACCCCGAACCAGTCGTGTCACAACGCAGCACCGCAATCAGCCACTCCTCACCCCGGGAGCGCGGCCGCGGCGGTAACAGAGCCGAGGACAGACGAGGGCATCAGGCATTGCGCGGAATTGACATTTGCAGCAGTGGTAGCCAATTAGAGCTGTGGCAGACGACATGGGCGTTTCCCCTCTCTTGCATGCGTTCTCCAGCAAATGGTTGTCAAACAAGCGACCCGGCGCTTGTTAGCAGGTGTTGTACGAGAGGTATGGCTTCAGGCGAGCGACGCGGACGATGTTGGAAGATGTGGAGGGCATCAAAAGGTTTACAGGGGCTATTTTATATGTGACATTACCTGCTGTAGCACACGGTAAGGACCGGAATACTTGGGTAGAAGCTTTTTGGCCGGGCCACCGTGCCGTGGTGGAGCCCACAGAAGAATGAGGTCAGCCGTGTTAAAGCGGATGTTCCAGTAGTGGCTGTTACAACTATGTTTCTGATGGAGCTGCGAGTCTGAAAGGCATCGATGGGCAGTCTGACGGGCATTCTTGGCTGTGCGAATAGCGCGGCGAGCATATGCTGTGGACAGGTGGGCAACGTTGGTTACAAGCATGTGGAACTGCAATGTCGGGTATTTTCCATACAGAAGGTAAAAGGGAGAATATTCATCATTGTCGTGGCACGAACTGTTGTAAGCTGAAGCGACGAAGGGTAGCGCAATGTCCCAGTCGCGATGATCAGTAGACATATACATGGCAATTGAGGATGATAGGCTGTCATAAACTTGTGCTGTCGTAAACATGTGACCCGCTGATGAAGAGTGCTGTAATGTAAGATGGCGTCTTGAATCAAAAAGTCGCCGACGTCTGTAGTGCAGCTGCTTAGGAGAGGTCTCGTAGTGGCAAATTGGTTGATTAATCTGTAGCGATGGCGACCCACCTGTTATCATTGGTAAAAAGAGAGAAAGGGCCCAACAGGTCGAAGCTGACACAATAGAAAGGCTCGGCAAGTATGTCGATCGGTTAAGAAGCCTGGCTAGCGTCAACTTTTGCAGCGTTGGTACTTCTCGCAAGAAGCAACATAATGTGCGGAACCGTAGAGGCCGGGCCAGGAAAAGCGTCGACAGGCACGGTCGTACGTTCTGGCAACATTAAAGTTGCCAGCTGTTGGTACATCATGTAGTTGCTGAAGTATGGTCGAGCTCAGATGAGTGGGCACTACGAGTAGTAGTTCCTATCCCACGAGGTGCATATAGCGGCGGTACAAGATGCCATCTATGACGACTAAGATTCGAAGCGAACTGTCTGTAGAGCCAGTATTCCGGTGGTCGATTAGATCTCGTAAGGACACGTCGCGCCGTTGCTCACTTCCTATGTTGCCGAAAGCGGAGAGCGAGGAAATACAGATGGACGCGCAGTCCGTTACATAGGGAAAATCGTTCTGGAAGAAAGGCTGACGTTTTGCCCGCGAGACCAGCCTTCGTCGGAGTAATGCACACAGGCGACAATAGCGTTATGTAAGGCAATTAATGACATAGTGTTGCACTGTTACTGGCTGACAATCTATTGTTAGAAGCACATAGGGAAACAATACGTGCAATAGGACAAGAAAACGAGAATTCGCGTATGCGCACTTGCACAAGAAAAAAGAGTGAAAGAATGAACTTGCAATACATGGGTCATCGGCACAAACAATAACGAATCATAGGTTTTATTGTGAGCAGATTAATAATCAACATCGGCGTGTGCACAGCATCCTGTTTTCACTGGTCCCTTTATTTAGGGAGGCAATCGCCGGTCTGATTCCAAGGGCGCACATATCGGCCCCCAGAAATGCATCACGAAGCATGGACAATTGGAATTGATCCCTTTTGCGCACCAGCGAACGCTGGCTGTGGTCGGAAGAACGAGACAGAGCCTAGAATTGATCAAAACAAAAATATAGTCTCAAATACGGCAGAACAAACAACACACAAACACGCACACTCGGCGAAAATCATATACAATACGTCCACAATCATAAGTTACCCAGAACAACTGGTTACACCACACCAGATACACTCAATACAACAGGCTCAAACAACAACACGCACTACAATGCAATCTCATGCATTATAGTAACCAAGACACTTATAGTCTAAAATATTCGTCAAACATATTCAGTCTAAAGTTCGTGGAAGAAAGCTTGAATGCTTCTCTTCAAGGCAAGACTCACTCAAAGTCCACCATTGGTTGTCAACCCACCGCGTGCGAGGTTTCTTTTCCAGGAAGCTTTCACGTTGTCAACTGATTGCACTTCAATAACTAAATCCCTTCACCAGTAACACGTCGGTTACTCACATGCTGGGACTGCAAAACACGTCTTGGCCAATGGGTGGTAGACACACATTCTTCTCTTGCTTGTGAGACAAGCTTTTATCTGCAGGTGGAAAACTCTCTTCTTCTCCTGGTGTGACTTCCCCCGCGGCTGGATTATATACTCTAGCTGCTGGGTTCTTGAAATTTCTAGGTGTTTGGTCGGCGCGCCACACAGTTATGGCTGTAGAAAGGGCGAGACCGCTCTCGTAACGTGACGCCACTCTACATCATTTTGCCCCTATCCTTTGAGAGTTTTCCAGCAATCGCCCAGGGATAGATGTGGTGAGGTGGGTCGGTGTAGTAGCGGTGCCTTTGAGGGGGAAAGAAAGCACGCATGTGGCGTCGTTTAATATTTGTTTCTACGTTGCGCCAGCCTCGGTCGTGTCCGATTGGCGCCTGGTATTGTCACCGCTGCTAGAATTCGAAGAGCCGCGCTTTTTTGAGTGCTCATTTTGACACCTGTAATCATTCGACAAGAAAAATAAAATTAAACATGGACCTAATTTATCTGCTTGCAAGAGTAGCAGTAAATGAATAGCGGGGAAGATTGGGAGCAGCTAAATGGGTAGAAGGGAAAGTTTGCCAGTACTTTTTTTCATAGCACAAGTAACAGCTTTAAGGGGGCACTAGTGTTTTAAAACAGCACAAAATTGTAAAGAATGGTGACTGAAAAATTGCTATTTTAAGTACTTATAGTTGAAAGTATGTTTTGAAATATTTTTATATAATGGCAAAATACCATTTATCTTCGTTAAAAGTTTTATATATGAAGTCACAAATTTTTTAAAACTGGAAATGCAATTTTCTTGGCATTGTTACTTTTGTGAAGTGAATCTGCCTTATGGAAGTTTTGACCAAGTTTCTGTGAAGTTATCTGAACAAACTTAGTACCATTCTTTTTCGCAGGACTTCCACTCAACTTTAATAGAATTATGATTATATGATAAAGACCAGCTAATTACTGGAAACTCATTTTTTCCTTCCAAAATTAAAAATTATTTCTGATCAAAGAAATAGCCATTTTGTGATCTAGTTTGCTTCAGCATGTGGGAAGAACATTTTAAAGGAAACTTGTAGTTTTGAAAGCTAACTTCTTTATTGCGAGTTACCATAACGCCCGGTAAGAAATTTTTTAATTTAAATGTGGAAATCTGTCATTACTTCTTTTTATAAATAAAAAATTTGAAATATGTTTGCAGATTTGAAATCTCCATTCAATGGTATGCATGCATGGTAATTTTCATGACAGTAGGATAATAAACAAAGAACTTCTTTTAAGACCCTCGTCCCCCCTTCAGTTTATGGATTAAATATGATTTTCAAAGCTCTTTTCATGGTGGGAACGAAAACCAGATTGACGATTGTAGCTTTTATTGAATTAGTGGCCCGGAATTCGCACGTGTTTTGATATTGAAAGGTTGAGAATATTGGCAGCATGACACTTGTGGTTGTTAAATCAGTATCTGAAGGGCGTTTCGCTTTGTCCAGAATACTGTAATTTACAGATGGAACACTCGAACAAATAGATGCGGTTGTGTCAAGCATGAAACTACTTTTAATCTTACAGAAGAAATTGGTAGGAGTGCTTTAGCGATCTCTGACGTCATATGCGCTCAAATATTGCATCGCAGCTGCTTGCAAGGTCAACAACCGACATTAACGGAAACCCTTAGCCCTCGTCTGGCTCTTCCTTGTTCTGTTTTTTTTTTGTGCACTCTTAAAAAAGGTATTTTATGTATACATACCAACTCGCCCAGCTTTTATGGAAACTCTTGTTTTAGATGAAGTTAGGATGTCATGCAGATTACGAGACCGTCTGAAGACTATCCGAGGTGGCACAGGAAAGACTACTTCACGAAGAGAGCACTGCGCTGGTATGTTGAAATGTTTTTTAAGAAATGAAGACACATTTGGAATCGATGCTGAATGTGCTAGTCCCAGATTAATTTGTGCCTGAACTGACGGTTGCTTTTTAGTATGGATTAACTTCTTTCGATTTAGTGCATTGGCTCTTTTAACTGCATCCTCAACAATGCGGGGTAAGTATTCCTACTGCATTAAAGCTTTGTGGAGTTGTCGACACTTTTTATTAAAGTCTGACTGTTGCGAGCAAATTCTCTTGAAGCGGAGTGCCTGACTATAAGGTATACTTGTTTTTCAGTGTTTTACATGCCAACTTTTAAAATGAAGATAGCAGTGCCTGTCAGTAGGTCTCCTGTAAAGTTTAGTGATTAGCTTGTGAGTTATGGAAACTGTGACGTCATGAAAGTTAACGGTAAAACGAAATTCATGAGAAAACGAAATGGACTGGAGAACAGTGTTGAAATCGGCAATAAAGGATAAAAGTTCAGTTCCTCTATAGGACCAGATAAAAAAAATGTCATCTATAAACTGCGTATAATAAAGAGGCTTTATTGCCAGATTGGGTGCTTTGCTGCTGACCCGCAGGTCGGGGTATCGTATCCCAACTTCGGCGGCTGCATATTCAATGGAGGCGAAAGTACTGTAGGCCCATGTGTTCAGATTTGGGTGCACGTTAAAAAACCCCAAGTGTTCGAAATTTCCGGAGCCCTCCAGTACGGCCTCTCTCATAATTATATGGTGGTTTTGGGACATCAAACCCTTCATATCAATCAATGAATTAATGCACAATTTCTAATAAAGTCATCGTCCAGAACAGACGTAAAGTAACTAGTTTAATTAGGTCCAGTGCAAGTGCCCATTGATGTTCCACTTACTTGAAGATGAGAAATCAGAATTCAAAATTTCTAAGCTGTAAGAATAATTTCAATAATGGAGCTAACGTGTTACTTACAATGGAAGTAACCTCAATTTTTGTGCTTGCATTTCACTTGACAGGAGAATGTCAGTCTGACATGAATGTCACACAATGTTTGAAAAAGAGTCTTTCTGTGGATCCTTCAAAACTGTGTAATGGCTTGACTGTCACGAATCTATCAACATATTAGGCTGCTAATGTTTTCTTCATTTCAGAAACATGATGTACGTGTCACGCTTCTGTCTAGAACAACTAGACACCGTCAAATTTTAAATGAAGACGAGGTATGTGAAATACACGCTTTTTTACCAGCGCAAATATTTTATCATTAGCTGAAGTGTGCATTTTTTCATGTGTGAGCTTGGTAGTTGGGGTAATGTTGGATGTGTTTTATGTAATTTGCCTAGCGGACATGTGACATTGCATGAGCAGCAGCACAGTGGTGAATTGTGCCCATTTACCGTTGTACGGGCAAATAAGTTTTTTACGTAGAGCAGCCAAACTCTGTGAATAAAAGTGTATGCAACTCTGGAAACATGCTACAACCTTTCATAAAAGTTCTCGTTGCTTAAGCAGCATTTAAGTCTTGTGTCTTAGTTCTACTGACATAGCGATGCTGCATAACACGTCTCCTGAAAGTCTTTCAGAATTTTTCTTTCCAGATGTTTTGAGATCATGTTGCAAATGCTCATTTCAGCAGAACCTGTTACATGGCCGCAATAGTGATGCATGATTTCTATGATTATTGAAAAAATGGCCTAAAACTTTCGAGTATGAAAGCTTCATGTAAGAACGCTTGCATTTTTACAATAGCATCTTTTGTTCATTTAAGTTTGCTCACATCCAGGGGTGCAACAGCTGCGCCGATTGCGCCAATTCTCCATTTTTGCGCTGAACTATGCCACAACCACGAAATATGCCTAAATTGTGCCAAAATGCCCGACCAGCCTCAAAGTTTTTTTAATTTGTGCTAATTTCAGGGGGAAACGGCGGCCATCTTGGTTATCTGCAGTTTGCAATGTCAATCAATCCAAGTGCGCAAACCCTAACGCTAAACCATGGTGTAAAATATAATCCTGTTAGGTCAGGGCACTCGCAGCTCGTGTTTTACCAGATAAACTAACAAAGCCGTGCACCATCAGTCCGCTGACTGCTGCGGATACATATCGGCGGGACGATGCAACTTGAAGACAAAAAGATTGGCAGATTGGCACAAAACGAGACAAAAAGACTGGCAGGCAGGCAGGCGGGTGGGCCGGGCGTGCGGGGCAGGGCGGGCAGGGCAGGTCAGGGCAGGGCAGGGCAGGGCTCAAAGTCACCGAAGTTCGCTAAGAAATGCTTCGCATTTAAAATTGTTAGAAAAATTATGTTTACATATGTACAAAGACTACAACGTACACAGACACACCAAAATTTGTTACAAAAAGATATGTTTACATAAGTTTTACGTCATGGTAAACAAAGAACACACAAATGAAACGTAAAGGTTCGTACCTTCAGGAAACCTCATCTGTAAAACTTTGCCTCTTGTGCCAGAAGATTGCACTACCTAATGGCAGGCAGAGTGGACAATGGGGTACCAACTAGCCCAAACAAGCACCTTGCTAACGCATATATCCTCAAATTAACCTAGAAGTGGTAGTCAGCACCACTGATACCCATGACAGCGAGGAACAAATGGAAAAGTACTAGCTTCGAAAATGTTGAATAAATTGAACTTGTGGCTTCTTGTTTTAAGCTATTGCAGCCAGGCTCTTGCCTTCTTGTGCAAGCAAAGTGCCGCAGGTGGTATGCAGAATGCTGTGACATGCGTTTTTCAGATAGCATAGGTACTGATTATTTTTTGCAATGCTGTTGCAGCTGCTTGCAGCAGCCAGGAAACTTCCAGGTTTGTCCGTGCGGCGAGTTCACTTCAGTCATGCAACAGAATTTCGTCACCAAATTGTGGTTAGTTCACCAAGGTTATTTAAAAAGCTGATCTCTTTTATTTAGATTTCCGACATCCCATTATGAATGGTTGAGGGTATAGAAACCCAGACAACTAACCAAATGTTAAACATTTCTTGCCACTACCATCTTGAAAAGTTCAGAAACATTGTTACAAATATTGAACATAAAATATTAGTGCGTTATAGGTTGTGTGAGATGATAAAACCTACTGTAATTTACCTTGTCCTCATGATGCATGAGGTTGAGCTCAGCACGAAAAGGATATTCCATGGTCGTCTATTATGAGGGCAAGTGAAAAGTGTTTATCACATCTTAGTTAAAATAATGTACATACTACCTTGCTGTGTACTTGCTAATCTCATAAGGGCCATTCATGATCTCATGGTGTGGGCAGTCCTTTTGTGTGGTATAGCTTGAATTTTAAATGTGGAGCAATTATTAGTCGCATGACGTCGCGCTTCGGCATCGGCGGTGGTGCTGCCTACACACCCCCTCTGTGAATTATAGCATATCGTGTCTCGTGCCCGCCCAGGAAGACACCTGCAGAACTGCTGCTCGCTCCCCCTCTCTCACCTCGCAAGGCCGACGCAGGCAGCGTCTGCTAGTAAAAAAACTACTGCTCGCGCTGCACAACCGTTGTGCAGGTTGTGCAGTGCGGAGAGTCGCGACACAATTTAGCCACTCACACCCAGACGACCTGCCACGGTGTAACCCGGTGAGAGCGCGCGCACGTGTCGCTGCTGTGCTTTATTTTGGAACGGACAGCTCGAAAAGGCATTGCACAAGTAATGCTGCACTGTGGTTTAGGAAAACAACTTTGTCCAAAGGCTACTCTCACCTACAAAGCACTAAAAAAACGGAAAGAAGCCTGCAAAGTGGCCTGCGTCCATGCACATGGCATTGAAAGTACAGTACTGTGCGGTGATGGCAACTCCCTCATCCTGATTTTTTGGTTGCGTGCTCTGTTTTGTGTTAAAGCTAGTGCAGGCTGACATGCTCCCAGTGATAAGCGAGGATACCACACTGCCCACATCTGTAGTAAAACAAAACAAAACAAACAGAAACAGAGTAAGTGGTAGCTGCATCAATTTTTTTTCTAGCATCGTATGTACGCCCTGTCAGTGGTATGTATGCACGGAGACGTTGCTCGAGCAAACCACCGTGGCAGCATAGCACTTGTATCCCGCTACTATGCTGAGGGCGCGCGATAGGTTACCGACCACGGCAGCCGCACTTCAATGGAGGTGAAATACAAAGAACACACGTGAAGCAAGATATATCTGTGCATTGGAGAACCCCAACAATCACAATTAATCCTGATACCCGCACTACAGCGTGCCTCAAATTGATATCTTTTTTGGCACATGAAAGCCTAGCAATTATCAATGTTGAACAGACACCATTACTTTAAGCACTGGCAAGCGGACAAACAGAAACTGTGCATTAAGCGAAATAAAGGACAAATAAAAATCGAAGAATTTTATAATTCTCTCGCAAGGCATGAATTCTGATGTTACTTAGCCACGGCAGCCACTGAAAAAGAGGCTTACCGCATCGGCTGACTCTTGAAAGCTAAACTAAGAGTAGTCCGCTATCTTGTTCGTAATTAGAATCCTGTCTTCAGCGTAAATTAAGTTAAACAGAGGCATCTCAGCATCGGGTATTCACTGCGATAGTATCTTTTATAACAACTTAGGGGCGTAGGCAAACGTGCCCCCACAGAAATCTTGTGGACAAGGCAGCTGTCCTTTATATGCCTAACTGTTTACAAATAATGTAGACAACCTGCCCATCGTGTCAATCACTTCACGTGCTGGCATCAAATGGAGCTTTTAGTGACAATGGTTAGATGGATGAATATATGAGAAACTTTGTTTGTCCTGAGGTGCACGACTCAACATTCAGCGGTACAGAGAAAAAATTACATATGCTATATGCTGCATAACATTCTCATTTTATTTCCAGCAAAATGCCGTTTAAATTCGATCGCTTGGCTCTGGTTTTTACTGGCAGCCGTCTGCCCTTTTGAATAAATATAGCAGACACGTGTCGTTCGGTTAAGAAACCAGCCCAATATTACTATAGACAGGAGAGCGAAAACAGAGCATATTTTGCTCGCCTGACCGCTTGAATGCAATGCTGCCTGCTCTCTTATTGATATGATTAAAAAAGAAAAATTGTAGACGGATACGTCCTCCCTGTTTCTACATATTGTTGTACTTGAATACGCAGCAGTACTGCAAACGCCCTTTGGTTTCGTTAGTGCGATGCCAGCTGCCACTCTCTTCTGCGGCAGCGGCTGAGAAGTGCGCGCTTTGACCGCCAGAGAGGCCGTGGAAGCTCTGGTTCCCTTTTTGTAGGCACTGGATAGCACTTTAGGAATTCAATCAAGAGTGTGTTTAATATTGGCTTTCGCTTGACGTTAAAGGCAACACATTTTCTTCATTCAGTAAATAATAATAATGAAGAAGAAATACCAAATAAGCATCCCACACCATACACAATTATGCAATATTCACGCGGTACCCCCACCACTCTGCAACGCGAATACTTGAGTGTCTCCCCCTCCCCGTGGGGAGATGCGGGCGGCATTTTTCGTCTTTATTCTAGCGGTCCATATACCAAAGTTGTCAGTTTTGTTGATAATAAGCGGATGGGGTTTCTTTTCTTGCCAAGTGACTTTTAGATTTTTTCAGGCAGTTGTACTTTTGAATTATTTGTATTGTTGCAGCAAAAATAGCTATTTGAGTGATCATCACGTTCAGCAATAACACATTTGCGATTACTTTGGGTGGTTAAATTTTGATGTCAAACTTTTCTCTAATCAACAAGTAACTTTATTCATGTACTGAAAAATGTGCATTCAAGTAAATGAAGATAACCTTGGAGACAGTGTTAAAGGAGTGCAAAAACAAAAATTTTGCATGCTCTTTTATTTGCAATAAGTAGCTAAGGACCAACTTAACACCACTGGCAAAGTTCTTTGCGCGAGAACGTGACAATTAATTTAGAGATGCTTTTGTCGTGCCAATGCCCAGTTTCGGTTCAGAGAGTGCCAAGTGACGCTTTACTGAGAGTGGTTTTTGTGTAAACATGTGTGGCTACATGAGCACACAAAACTGTGTCAGGGATGCAACAGCTGTGCCAATTTGACGCTATTTCCCAATTTTGCGCCGAGCTGTGCCAAAACCATGAAATTGGCCCACGCTGCGCTAAAATGCCCAACCAGCCTCAAAATTTTTTCAGTTGCGCTAAATTCAGCGAGAAATAGAGGCCACGTTGTTGCCCACCTCCAGTTTGAGTTGTCAATCAATCCAAGTGCAGACCCTAACCTTAAACCACGGTAACCTAACCATGCTAACCTTAATCCCATTAGGTCAGGACACTCGCGAGATGCGATTGACCATATCAATTAACCAAGCCGTGCACCCATCGGTCCGCCTACTGCAACGGATACATATTAGTGGGACAACACAACTTCAAGACAAAAATGCGTTGCTGTAACCACGAATGCTTCGCCGGAAATATGAACTTCCTAGTCAGTAAAAGCAGCTGTGGCATGTCAGTAACTAGAGCTGGGAGTGCATACCGTGTTTTCTGTGTGTGAACAGTCGACTTGCTGAGGATGCTGAGGTTGCCGGCTACCATGTTGGTCGCCATAGCAACGACACGTAAAACATTTTTCTCTCTTGAAGTTGTGTTAGTTGCGTTGTCTCGGCGATAGATATGCGGTGTTGTCGCCGGACCAATGGGCGTGCGCCGCTGCTACTCTATCTGGTAGAACGCGCCTTGCAAACGAGCCGAGATATGCCCTAAACCTAACCCCCATAGTAAAAAAAGGAGGGGGGTGGGGATGTAGCAGTGTTCGAAATTTTATTGGCCTTGTTCTAACCTGTGCATAACGCTGCTTAAACCACCTTCGCCGCAGTACATTGGTGTCCTGCAGAAACGAGTAATATGATTTGAAAGGGGCTGTTAGCACTTCCCACGGAACAGCAAATTTCGTTCAATTACTCATATGTGTATACTAGAGCATAATTTTGAGTACTATTATGATCGCCGACGTCTGAAAAAGTTACTGGCAATCATTTGGAGCGGTGTATGACAATTATGCTGCCCTAAAATAACAAAAGGAAACTGCGCTAGTTTTTTTTTTTTGCCATCCCTGTTCCTCAGTTCCACGACAGCTTGGCAGATGGACATTTTAATTCACGGATTCTGTCAAAGGATTTGACAGACACGGCAAGTGCTAATGTGGACATTATCATTGTTTGCTAAGTGGGGTAGATCCAAATACTAGTTTTATTGTTGAAACAGCTATGGTCATGTTAACTCTGCATGACTTAGGTGATGTTGAATTTCTTGAACATACTATTTTATTCTAAATGCAAGCCTTTCTTCCTCGAAATTTTGTCTTTTGTGATAAAAAATAAAGGTTTTATTTTCCATAACCTGCTCTAAATTTGCATTTTAGTGCTCTGAAACTAATATTCTGCTCCTCCAAAGATTGCTCCAAATTCTATTTCGGCTTTTGCACTTCTGCCGTGTGCATATGTGAGCAAACATTGACAACTCCTTTCAACAAAGGCACCCTCCCAGACGTAAACATGCGTCTTCCCCCAAATATGCACTGCCGAGCAAAGACATAAGCCTTTGTACCCCCATTCAAGCTTGCACCCTCTTTGTGCTGAAACATCTGTTGACGAAGAGTACTCTTAAAAATCGCGGCAGCCAACAGAAATTTGTGATAAAGGTAACGGCTGCTGTTCTTAAAGCAAATAAAAGATGTGCTTGCACATGTTGCCATGACATATGCATTAAAATTCAATATAAAAATGTTGTAGGCTGATATTTCTTAGATGATGCACGTGCATCCACACAAGGTTCCTCGCCTTCAGTGTTTTATGTCGTTATGCCTTTAAAGTGTAAATATGTGTTGTCGTTCATAGCTGTGCATATACATTTTTGCTGTGAAAAAGAATTGAAGAGATCTTTCTCAACTATTCTTCGTATTTGGGTGATAATTTTGTTAAAATAAAAATATGTAAAGAAATTGTGAATACACTCTATTCACGCTTCTTTTTGGTTGCATCGCGAAAGTTGCGTCACTTTTTTACCTTCTTTTGTGATGATTCATTGCTTGATAGCTCGGTATCATCTGGCAACTATATATTGACTAGCATGATCAAATGCTAGATGCATTATGCAAATGGTAGTGCTATATCAAGTGCAACGGAAATACTTTTCACATGTCTCAAGTATATATTTTTATTAGGACTTGTTCAGACTTTAATTTAAGCTGTTATACTTTTAAGCGTGCATTAGATAAGGTTGACATTGTTGCCACTCAAATCACTTATTGTAATTGTACGAATTTTTCGTGCTCATGATTGGTTTTCATTGATGTGAGCATTGGGCATGAAAACTGAAACAGGCGACTGCCAAAGAGTAGTGTTGCTTAGCAATGCTTTTCATTCGGCTTCACGCCACCATTTATGGCCAGGTGAGCCCATCGGTAATGACAGCAGTGATTGGCTCAAGGTAGTCATCACGAAGTTCTGCCATTTCAGGGCAGCACTCACGATGCTGCCATAGTCTTGCCGTTAACAGCTCTTGTGTTGCTGAGGACATGTTAGTCATAACACAGTACATCATTAGCAGCAGCGTGCAACAGATGATAATTTACAGGCTCCTCATTGCCAACCAGTCTCAGTTTTGTGGTGACATCACGGAAGTAGGGGGGGGGGTCACCGTGGGGTCAATATTTATTAAATGTAAAATACCTTCCAAGCTATATTCATTGTTGATATTTTGCAGATGATATACGAATATTCATGCATATTGATCCTGCAGGCTATCTTTGCCGCGAAATTTATTTTCAGTGCCTTCTTAATTATTCTTTTGCTCTTGTTTGTATGCTTGTCCTTAGTCTGTGGGCACTTAGTGCCTTTTATAGGGATTCCGTATGGCACATTTTGCATAACTAAATAGATCGTATCTTAGGCTGTACTGTGCTATGTTTGCATGCTTTTTATCGCAACAATGTCTATATTGTCTTATGGTTGTGCAAGGGCACAGCGAAAATATGAGTTAATCAGCGAATGCACATTACAGGTAATGGCAAACACTGACGCCCTCATCGGAATGCATGGTGCTGGGTTGACTCATGTGCTCTTTCAACCAGATTGGGCTGTCCTTTTTGAGATATGAGTGCAAAGACAAACTTACTACTCTATCTATGTGTGCAAATAAATTGCAGTGTGGTGCGAATACTTGCTAGAGGTTATTCACACAAGAGTCACGCAAGAATGGAATTTTCACTGATAGATTTAGTGTGTCCGGAGGGGTGCAGCCCGTAAGCACAAGAGCGGCACCAACTAATTGCATCTGGGACTAAATAAAAGGTCGTATTCACACACTCTGCAATGTTCTCCAAAGGTGGCATAACCGGACTGCTTGTATATTGGTGCAGGCTTGCATGCAGCTGCCTTTGAGGAGGAAATGTTGCACACTTCTCAAGTTGCAACCCATTTCAGTGCACTATAGTGCTTCAGTCAAGGTCTATGTCAGCATCTTGTCAGTGTCTTTCGTAGTGAGAGAAAAATCACCACCTTATTCATTACCAAAAAATCGACAAGCATGCAAATAAAATAAATAATGACAATATTTGATCTGAGTGAGAATCAAACCTAGGCTATCCGCGTGGCAAGCAGCTGTCCTACAACCGAGCCACAGTATTGCTTCAAACTGCTTTGGAAAAAAAACACTCCATGTCATGTAGTGGAAAGAGTCTCCTTAAGGCATGTAGTACCTAATATAGCATGGAAGGAGCGTAAAATCATGCCAAGAGTCAAATATGGCAATGGCAGAGAATGGTAATTTTAAAGGCCTGCCCATTACAAAGCACTCAGACGCAGTTATCATCAGCTGCAAAAGCATCAGTAAGAGAAACAGCTGAAAGTCGGCACTCTTTTCTGTCCTTGTTTATTGCTTCTGTAGCTACGCTGTAACTACTTCTAGGTTGCACTGTTCGTATATTCAGCTGCGTAGGTTCGCGTGCTGCCGTATGGACGCATAGTGGGCCTTTTGCTGATTTGTGTGACGAATAATTATAACCAATTGCGCAACTGTAGTTGCAGTAGGCACTCTTGAATGACATGAAACATCCAATCTTACACACACTATAGTTCGTTTCCTTATGACACCGTTGAGGCATGCACCGAGAAATAAGGCCAGGCCAGCTCAGAAGGCGATATGCACAAGGCCGACTTACGCTGTCACTCTTGATCGCAAAGGTCAAGTGTCCACAAGTTTTTGAAGTCCTGTCAGCATACTGTCTGCACTGCAGCCATTTGTCTTGCGTCAGACATTTCTGGCTTTGCAGTTGTGTTTTACGAAAAAAATCATATCAACACAAAGGAGTGGTGTCTTGGGCTGGTTAGTATTGCATTTCGAAAGAAAAAGAAATATGTATTCTTTTTTAGTGTTCAGAGAACATTTCGTAAAGAAGGCAGATAGCACAGAGCACACATCGTGAACTCTGTGATTTCCTATATGTCTTCTTTTTTAAACGTTCTCTGCGTACTAAGAAAGTATATTTCTTCCAAAAACCTCATCACCATGTGATAGGCGCTGAAGGACAGTGATGGAAGGTCAGTATGGAACACCATTGTCGGCCCCGGTGGAACAGTGGCTAAAGTGCTCGGCTGCTTAACCGAAGCTCGCAGGTCCGATACCGGCCGTGGGGGTCGCATTTCGATGGCGGCACAATAGTTGAGACCCGTGTACTCTGCGATGTCTGTACACGTTAAAAAGCACCAAATGGTCAAAATTTGCGGAGCCCTCCAGAAGGCCGTCACTCATAGTCATATAGGCGCATAGTCGTGACGTTGACGAAGGCAACATTTGGCGTGTCAAAGAATTTATTGGGCTGTACTTGTAGCCGGGAAACTGAAGTTCAGATTACAGTGATACACACTGGCACTGATAGTAGTGAACAAAGCATCGGCCCTCAATGAATTCACAAACAGTGATGCGCATCGGCATTTATGCATGTGCCGTAGAATATCCCAGAGTTATTGCTTGTGGCCTTGTAAGTTCCAATAAGAATCTGTAATGTTCGCGTCTTGCGCGAAATCTGAACAGAATACTCTACTACAGTCCTGAAGCATCTCGAACACCGCAAGCACGGTTTGCGCTGAGCATTACTGACAGCCTTAAGGAGACACAGCAGAAGTGAAATAAGGCACACCTGTGAAAAAAGCTTAAAACAAAATATGGACAGGAATTGCTTGCAAAGAAATCCTAATGTTAAAGCAGGAAAGTACAATGAACTATCAGTGCAAACTAGAAAGTATAACTAATAAAGTACTGTCGTCAGGTCCACTGACACATGTAAAATGGCTTGAGGCACACGACATGGATGACTTCATGACACACTCAGCGCTGTTGAGAGTTCATAATGCATAATGCCGGCCATGATAACCTCGTAATTAAAAGCGATGAGACGTCAAAGCACTTTACATGGACTGAAGTATCGCCGAAGAAGGTTTTCACCAAGTCCATGTCGGCAGATAGATGTCGACATCCAAACCCAATCACCGGGTTGGTATTTCAAGGAGCATTGTCGAAGGTCCTTTCGATGGCTCTTTGTCATCTGCTGATTCTCAATGCACAAGCGAATGAGTTGACAAGCTTTTTCAGCACAGTGATGTTAGCCAAGTACGTCGAGGTTTTCTTCATAGGCGGCGTTGGGCAGCATGGCATCAAACGTCGGTCCTGGACTCCTTCAGTAGGCTAACTTTAGTGGTGTCATGTGCGTCATTTTCTGCACTGCGATATTGTTTGGTCACGTACGGAAGAATGACATCCCTCATCTTGTATTTGACAACGATGTACTCAGCCAGCATGTCGGCGATAATCTTGTTTAGATGGTCAGTGAGGCCATCGGTCGGTGGCCGGTAGGCAGCGGTCCTCTGGGGACTGGTCTGGCCGTATATCAGGATCCCCTGAGTTAGCTCCGCAGTAAACGTCGTACCTGTGTTGGTAATGTGAACCTCGGGGGTGCCATGACGCAGGACAATGTGCTTTATGCAGAACTTTGCTGCCACAATGTGGTACGTAGTAGCGCCAACTTTGGAAAACACAGATCAGAGAAAAGAAATATGAGGGAGGAGAAAGGTCGGGCGCTGCCTTTGGCCAGCGCCTTTGTCTTGACGTAGCGGATGAGGTATTCAGTAGCTACGACGATCCATTTATTCCCGGAATTCGACAACGGGAATGGCCCGGTAGGTCCTAGCCGATTTGCTGCTCAATGGGTAGCTCAATGGGATGCAAAAGTCTAGCTAACCTAGTTGGTGGTGTCTCCCGTCGCTGACAGCCTTGGCAGGTTTTGAAATAGTGGGTGGCAACGGCAGTAAGACGTAGCCAAATGTACTTTTTTGTATCTTCGCTAGTGTAGGGGAAAATCCAAGGTGTCCAGCTGTCGGGCCGTCATGCAGAGGATTGAGAACTTGTGGACGTAACGCCAAAGGTACTACAAATAGGTAGTTGACCCGATGTGGCCAGAAGGTTTGCTTAACGAGGATGCCATTATGGAAGAAAAACGACGTCAGTTCTCGCTTGAGTACCTTGGAACAATGGCAGCCTTGTTCTCGAGGTATCCCACAAGGACCTTGATTTCAGCGTCGGTTGGCCGTCATTATGCAATGTCGTCAACGCTTAAGGTTCCTAAGAAGCATTTGCCGTCATCGTCCTGAGGCGGTAGGTCAACAAGGGCGCGGGTCAGTAGTAGATGTTAGAGTGCCTTCATCCAGACTGTTGAGGAACGAGAGATGAGACGATGGCAATGGGGCCGTGCTGTAGTCGCAGCTTTATTTAGGGACATGGGCATGGAAGTGGTCGCAGCTGCAGCGTCCAGCCAGGTCAGAAGCTAGGCTGTTGTCTGTTTCTCATGGCTCGTGCATCACGAGTGGTGCATCATGAGCCACACGGCTCTCTTTAACATGGCAGCTGGCCACGATTGACGCTACGCTTCATTCCTTAGCGCTTTGCGCGATTTCCGACGTATAGAAAAGAAAAAGCAGGAGGGACGGACACTATGTACATGAGCGGAAGTCCATGGTGTGTCCGAGGGAAAGACGAGTTGTTACCGTGAAAAATGTTGGGTATCAGAGAGTTCTGGCAGGTGACACTGGGAGCTGCGGATTAGGCGAGGTGCGCATCGAGCAGTTGTTGTAGGCAGTGGATGCAATCTAGCGAGGCCCTTGTGGCAACTGGCATCAGCGGCACCAGCGATCACCACGCAGAGAACGGGTCAGGGCGGATGGTGCAGAGTGTGGGGATGATTCGTGTGGGCAGGCGCCAAAATTGGTGTGTGATCGGAATAGGCGTGAGTTTTGGTGAGAACTCGACGCTTGCTGCATGTGGTGCAAGCATGAGCATGCAGGCCAATGGTCACCAAAATGCCCTGCCAGAAAAAATGCTTTGCGACGCACACTGTGATTTCCAAAGGGCTGTAGAGGTGGCAGCAGGCGCATTGAACAAAGATGAGCTGGTGGCACTAGCACAAGGTGTGCAGGGATGCCACCAACGTTGGCACATCTCTGTCGCGTGCTGAAAAAAGGCAGCAGACTCGAGTAGCACTGATCAAAACCGCTGCTTCATCGAATGTCGCGTGGGAAGGGCTCATCAGGTTCAAGCTCTTCAGCGTTGTCTCCGGCAATGTTTGGCAGCAAGTCGGGATCTGCAGGAGACTTGGACTCTGCCAGACCTTGTGACGCCACGTATGTTGCTTCGTCACCACCTATGGCAGCTGGCACAGGAGATCTTGGTAGATGGATGGCACGCTGGCCATATGCTTGCGTGACCCATGGGTCATATTCGGGCCTCTCTATTACGGGCATAACTGGAGCATCACCTGCAGTCATTGCCATGCTGGCGGTGTATTTGCTGCTGGTGTGAGAGATGGCAGCTGATTCAGTTAGATTGCTGCCCATGGTGTCAACGAACACTTGAGTGGTGGTGCCGGTTTGGTTGTCGCACACAGAGTCAGTAGCACTCAAGTCGTCATGATCACCGATGTGTCCATACGTGTCGACCGCTTAACCAAAGGCCGATCTTTGGATGGCTTATGCTGCGACACGTCAGTGGAGTTGTTTGTCGTAGGAAGGTTGTTGTTGTGGCATAGCGCTGGACAAGATGCGACCAAGGGGAACCGCAAGGAAAGCTTGATCGGCGTAGATGAAGAAGCGGCTTTCATGTGGTTGGTCCTTTGTCGGATGCAGTATTCAGTGCCGCAGAACCATAGAACAGCGTCTCGAAATTCGTCATATGGGTGGGGGCTCCAGGAAAAATAGGTTAGGCGTCGTTTGATGTCAAGTGGGAGAACATACTTCAGTACCTCAAACATGAATACGTGGAGCCAGATGCTGTTGAGCTCCAAGGCTGCCTCGATCTCTGGGAACCATGACTCGATGCAGGCTGTCCGGAATGGTGGTAGAAGTGAGTCAAAGTGCGGCTGCAAGGCTTGGGCTGGCCACGAAACTCAGTGGAACCGCTGCTGCGCCGGTCGCTTGTCTGTTGATCTGTGGTCACCAAATTGGCGGGGCAGCTGGCCAAGACTGGCACGACGCTACAGGACTTATGAATGGCAGTGATGTCGAATTCCTAAAGTGATGACAACTTTGAAAGGCTTCCCGTAGGCGTAGGGTTGAAACTTGGGTGTAGACCAAATGATGGCAAGGCACTCTTTTTCAGTTGTGCAATACTTGGCTCTTGCCTTTGATAGCAACCGGCTAGCATACGTGATAACACTTTCCAGCCCATCAGTCTTGTGCACAAGGATGGCCCCAAGTCCTACGCTGCTTGCGTCTGTGTCTAGTTCTCTGTTTAGGTGTATTTGTCGAAATGTGCAGTATTATTGGTGTCACCAGGCATCATGTAAGTTCCTGAAATGCTTCGTCTTGGGGTGTTTCCCACTGTAATTCGCTGTTAGTCTTCGTGAGTTGTGCTAGCAGCTTGGTGATAAATTTTTTGACGAAACGCCTGTAATAGGCGCACAGTTCGGGAAATTGGCATACTGTCTTCATGTCGGTGGGCGGCTATGTCGGCGATGGCTGGCAGTCGGTGATGGCGGCTGTTTTCTGCAGGTTGAAACAAACTTCAGACGTGCTAATAATGTGTGCCAGGAAAAAGAGCTGCTCGCACATGAAGCCACGCTTTTCTGACCTCAGGGTGAGTCTGGAGATCTTGGTAGCTTGAAGTACAGCTTGTAGATGCCAGAGGTGCTCATTCAAGCTTGAGGAAAGCATGACACCATGGTCTAAGTACACGAGGCAAATCTCATCCGGTTCATCCGGTGAAAGGGGCACGGGGCATACGTCCGTGCATCTTATCTTTTTCTATGCGAGTTTACGGGTTGATCATCCTCCCGCAGCCATCTTGGATTGCACGGCGCTCCACCTATAGACAAGAGCACGCCTATCTCGCACCCAGGCGTCTTCAGCGCTATACGCTCACTCCCAGAGACGCCATAATTTGTTTGGAACTGCCAAGGCGCGCCTCGCTCATGGCATGCACTGGTTCTGGGAGTTTAAAATGTGAAAAAGCGCCTGTTCACGCTGCGCCCGCTTATGAAATGTCATCTGGGTACCACTGCGCTGTCATTTTATGCGGCAAAAATTAGCGGAAGAGGAAGAGATTACTGAGCACTGCCTGTGAAGTTCACAGCGCATCGCAGGAATTATGCCGGTCCTGTGTTTCGTGATTGCACAGATTTTCAAAAAACGAAAAATGCTGAGCTCCGCCGCCTTAGGATATAATCGCAATCAGCAGGAAAAACTACCAGCCCAGTGAAGTGAACGAAAAAGTGTACTTACTGCATTTATTCAAGCGCGACCCCAGCTGTTCCAATTTACAGCGGCGGTTTGCATGCAGTATGTCTGTGGTATGCGGCACAAAACTACTTCCGTGGTGTTTTGCAGGCTGCATGTCAATAATATGATATAGGTATTACGACTCACATGTGGATGCTCGCTCCGCGCATGATTAGTACAACTATAACGACCTACTATCGCGATGCAAAGAGATGTGAATGGCGAGGAAAGTATGGCTTTCGACTCAGTCGAACTGCCACATGCCTTGACTGTCACTAGGCACTTTTCTACATGTGCTTTTGGTCGGCGTCACCATAGCATTTTAAAGTCTCTTTCTGGCAGGCACTTTTGCACCACCTGTGTTTTCCGAGTGATCGGCAGGACTGGCAATTGATACACATCTGGTGCATAAGTTCGAGCCAGATTCTAGCGCTACGTTGACGCCGGCTTACAGCACAAATTCTGCCTTGTCACAGCCAAGGTATGCAGCAGTTAACGCTTTCCGCTGTTCCCGTTTCTTTCAGTCAGATAATACGTACCTGATGAAGTTGCTTCCTCAGTCTGTATTGCACGTGCTGCAGACATTCTGGACTGCTGAGGAAGGTCTTCTCATTGTTTCACACGAAATCGGCATAAAGTTCCAGCAAAGGAATAGCGTGAAACAGGATTACAACCGGCCTCTGGTTGTGAAGTTTCGCGTTTAATTTGCAGAGCGTCTGCTCGCGTGGCAGTTGAAGGAGTTGCTTTGCTGTGCTTGCAACAGATGGCGGCACGCGCTTTTCAATATGGCAGCAAGCACTGGGCTCGCTGTGTTCTGGTGTATGGCCCGTGGGCACTGCGAATAGTCAGCTCTAGTGTTGTCGAGAGCGGTGACGTTGTGGCCGTCTAATGTTACGTCGAGGTCGCCAGTTCATCGTCGCGCACTGCACTTGGATCATGGCATTGGCTACGTTGTTTTGCTTCGCTGCTTTTACGTCATCGTCAGGTATTCTTCCAGCCGTGGAGTTTCGACTTCATAGCTCTGTCTGGCTTGCGGCGTGTTTAGGCTTTGTCACAACTTTGTTAGTGGTGGTGGAGGGTGTTCAATAGTTCGTAGTACAGAAATCGCACCTGCATCAGTTGCTGCTTTCTGTTCTCTCAATATGGGCTAGGCAATCAGTGCCTAGTTGAACCAGTGCATGTCAAGCAGTGAGGCGGCAGGTAGCGGATTGGTGATGGTGAACAGCAAGACAGGATAGAAAGGTGGTCTAGTTGGTTGTTCACAATTGCTCAGCGAACTGGGAGTGTGGGGGAACACACACAAGAAGCAAAGAAACACATTGCACGAGGGCTCACTATCAGTGGGCCTTTCGTAATAATAAATTGCTGTGTGCCTCTTTGCTTTTTGTGTGTGTTCCCTCGCGCTCCCAGTTAGCTGAACGATTATAAATGGCAAGATCCTCAGGGTGTCCACTGCACTTCTGCTGGGTAGTCGGCGGTGTCACGTAATTTTTCAGCCCACTGTGGGCGTGGCGCGTCGATGGCGAAACCACGCATTCCCATCGGGCGGTACTGGCAGTGGCGGTAGCTGTGTCCAGCTTCCCTGCAATGGTCGCAGGGACGTCGATGGTCGGGGCATGCCACGCGTCAGTTTGCACGTAACATATCGTTGGCTGGCGTATGGACGGTAAAGCGTCTGTGGCGGTGGAACTGCGACGATGCGGACTCTTGACGTTGGCGTGGAGGGGAGCATAGTGTCTGGCTGCAGCAGCATAGCTCATGGCTTGCTGCTGAGGCTGTCGCGGTTCACAGGAGGCAAGTGAAGGTATTTGTATCTGCGATCTGCAAACGGTATCTGCGATCGAGTCCAATCGAGTTTGTGGTGAGGGCAACAGCTTGTGCAGTTTCTCTTTTACGATTGCTCAGATCGTTTCGCCCAAATAGTCGGAGCAAGGGCATGTATGCAGCTGCGCTGTATGGAGTTAGGTGACAATTGTACTGTCAGATGCGCATTTCTAGCGTGTCCTCAAAAAAAATCGTCGTTTCCGACACAAATTCTTCGACACTGTTTCATGGATTCCGCCTTAGTCCCGCAAAGAGTTCTCACTTCACTCATAAGGAAATGAACTTTCCTGTCTTTGGGCATGCCTGAATCGGCGTGGTGGATGAGCCTTCTCATTTCCTCTGTGAATAGCGCCATGATTCCATCTGGCAGCTGTACGCGGATTTCAAGCATGGCCTTGGCCCTCTCCTTGTGGACAACTTTGGTGAGTCTTGCAAGGAACTTGATGCAAAAAGTGTGCCATCTTGTTAGGGCTCGCTCTTGGCTTTCGAACCATGTCCTGGCTGCGTCTTCAAGGGTAAAATAGGCATCTCGCAGCATGTCTTCACTGCTGCAGACGTTGGAAGCGGCCACGCGGTCGTACGGTTTGAGCCAGCTTTCCAGATTCTCAAGTGATCAACCATGGAAAGTTGGCAGTTCCCTGGGTGGCCAGAGCAGGATAGCTGCAGGCAGCACAGGATCTGTTGTCGTCCCTGTGGCTAAGGTGAGGGTCGTGATCTGCCGGGTCTTTCGAGGTAGAGACATGAACACTGGCGGTAGACCTTGCTGCATCCGTCTTGCTCGCTGCTCGGAGTTGCAGTCGGTGTCTTCTTTGGCACTTGAGCTGAGTTCTTGGCTGGATAGAGGCATTTGGAACATGAAAGAAGCAGCACCTCCACCAGATGCCACGTACTGGTGACGTCGACAAATGCAGCAGTCGGCGTGTCGAAGGAACGCGCTGAATAAACTGAAAGTCAGATTACAGTGACACACACTGGCACTGATAGAGGCAAACAGTGTCGGCCATCAGTTACAAACGGTGGTGCGTGTCGGCATTCGTATGCATGGGCGGTTGAATATTCCAGTGTTATCGCCACCGGCCACTTACATTCCAGAAAAATCTAATGTTCGCTTTTTACAAAATGAAATTTCTCGAACACTGCAGATGCTGTTTGCGTACAGTTTTTGTATGTGGTAGCCGAATAAAATAGAGCAGAAGTGAAATACGCATGGAAATATCATTGTTTTGGGGCGATGAAACCAAGATATTCCTATTGTTAACACCATTCCACATTGCTCAGGAGCAGGTCATTTCTATCGCACCTGGGTTATGTGGGACCTTGAACCGTGATTTCCTCTGTTAAAAAACACTGCGAGGTTTCTGCAGCTATTCGTGTCAACTTACTAATTCAATTGTCTTTAGTGTTTGTAGATGGGCAGATGCTTCCGAAAGGCGCTAAATTATTTCTTCGCATTTGCATTACATGGTATCTTCTACCAGATAGTATGAGTTGCTTCAAGTGGCAGAGAAGAGTGTCCAACATGCTGGTTAGATAAAAAACATTTAGCATATCAGGCAAAACTTGTTGGTATGGCGGTGACAGTATCAATTTCGAAAATTGAGAGACAATTCGTCATGTGGTGGTGTCTACCACACAAACTAGAATCAAAGCAATAAAAAAGGTGCAAAATTAAGAAGCTCTTGTCATTTTTGTAGATATTTCTGTAGGTCTGGTAATTATACATCCATTTCAGTTGTAACGTAAATATGCTCAGATCTTGACTAAGGTCTGTTTTGCAGCTACAACTGCGACGATCCTGTGTGCTACAAAGACTTGGCTCGGCTTCGTGGCATCAAGTGCTTCACAAGGGAGGACAACACAAAGCTTCAAGCTGAAGATGAAGTAAGGGCATTGATGATTCATAACAGATTACTTCGTACTCAGGGCTGTCCACCGTGGTGTGCTGTTCAAGGGAACCCCTAACAAGTGGTAACGCTGACAAGAATGTGCTTTATTATAAAAAAGAAATGTACTTACATCTGTATTAGGCTTGCATATTTGCATTCGAGATGTGTTGTCTTGCCATATTCAAGCGGTAGTTGATTATTTAGTACTAAAGGAATTTTATGTTAAAAAGTGGATCATTGGCGTATTAGTGAAGCAGCAAATTGGACTAGTTGGAACATTATCATCACGATCAGTGCACAAAAAGAAAACTCAAGAAAGCGCTTGTCAGGCGCATTTGCTTGTGTTTTTTTTGTCCTTTTGTGCACTAATCGTGATGAGGATGGCGTATTGGTGTCAGCTGATAGCCCTTCCAAGGCTGAATGTCCTTCCAAGGCTTCCAAGGCTTCCAAGGCTTCCAAGGCTTAACCAGCGCCCGACAGATGGCAGCGCTTCACCGGCGACTTCTCCACTTTGACTGCTGTTCTAGAACACCATACTGTGGCCTCGTCTGCTAGCTGGAGCGGGAGCCATAGCCAGTGCCAACGGCGAGCCCGCAACTCATGAGTGTGTGTAGCGCTGTCAGGCGCAAATTGAATATGCCTTAGTCACTAATAAAGTTTGTTATCTGCCGTGCCCCTGCCGTCGACCTCGCCCCAGCCCAGCACTCACAGTAGTACAGACAGAAAAAGAAGCCCTTTTAATGTTTAAGCCGCTAGTCCCATGTGGAAATGCAAAGCTGTGAGCATAAAATTGAACACATAAAGTTGCTCGTAAAAGCGCTTTTATAAATGACATGTTCCTATTTACAAAGGACTTGGGAGTTTCTATGTTTACACGTCGTGGTTTCAAGGGCACTTATGTTTAAATGTTTCTAATCATCCTCATATAACTAACAACCTTTCTATCTTGTTGTACTTATGGTGTTCATATTTGGCTGCATATGAAAAGTGTGCAGATAAAGTGACAAGGTCCTGTCATGCACTAGCTATAATTTAATGTGAACAGCTTTTTCACTTACCGTATTTACTTGCATAATGAACACACTTTTTTTCTCAAACAATCGAAGCAATGTTGATGGGTGCGTTTATTACGCGGAGTAAATTTTATACAAACATTTTCGGGAGCAGCAAAAAATGCGGTAATGCAAAAAAAAGTTGGGTCGTTTAGCCTTTCGCAATTTACATACGCATGCACGGTTTAGAAACAGCTTCTTTAGTTGTACTTTACTCATCTTCAGTGGTTGATGGCGCTATCTTCTGCAAGCTGTCCCCAGGCCGCCCGCGAATGCCATAAAAACATTTTGCAACTCTTTTCTCGCGGTTGTCAAACCGCAACAGTGGTATCTGCTGTGATCTCGAGGGGTGCCCAAAAGTGTGCGCTACTATGCTACGACGCACTTTGCCTACTTCGCGGCAACCTAGCACAACGACCGTGGCAATGCCGTTAACATTGTAGCAAGCACGACGAGGTCGTGGTAGCAAGTAACCAACATTGCGGCAAGCAACCCCCGAAGCATCAAAACAAACTGTCAATAACAAGATTACCGACAAAATACGGTTGCTACCTTGCTGCTACGTGAGAAATGTCTGTACGTGCGGATAACAATGCCTGTATGCGTGGAAGCAAGAATCAGGAGCGCTACCATGTTGTGGAAATCAACACGATCTTTTCTGGACGACAAGCGATTTTTTCTGGTTTTCCGGAAACCTGCCACCTGATAGTGACGAATGAACCTTCCCGACAGCATATCCTGCTGTTGTCGCTTAAAAATTGCGTGCACATGTTTGAGCTTTCAGGGGTGGGGGGAGGAGGGCTGATTTTTTAGAAAAAGGTAGAAAGGTAAGAAAATGGGGTGTGGAGTGAACGATAAATGTCTCTCATGTAAGGACACCTTAACCGATACACTCACGGGGGAAGGAAATCAAGGGACCGTTAGAGTGAAGAAAAAAGAAAGCAGGCTAAAAAAGAAAGGGGGGTGGGAAGGGACCAACTTCAGTTGGCATGGGAAGTTGGGGGACCTTCACTCACTGTGTGCTTATCAGCTGTGATGTCTCTCCATTGGCACTGCTTGTGAACCCCGCTGTGGCACTCAGATAAGATGAGGAATGTGCTGTGCTCATATGGAAAGAAAGGCAATAGGCATGCAGCAACCGGCGAAGGGTGGAGGAAGCGAGCCAAGGTAGTTGAGGGGGGGTCGGCAAAGTAATAAAATATGGAAGAGATGCAACGGATGAGCAGGCACCTGGTTAGCGAGACTGCAGCGGATGAATGTAGGGGGTGCATTTATTACGCTGGGGAAAAAATACAAATTTTGATGTCTGAAGTTCTTGGTGTATTTAATATGTGAGTGCGTTCATTATGCGAGTAATTACGATAATTTAATTCTAAGTTGAAGTTTCTTGGCGGTTATTAGAGTCACAACAGGTGGGTATTGCAACCATATTGTGAGGCATGTTCGCCACTGAACACAAATTCTCTTGGTATAAATCTTTCACGTGCTTTGGTGTAAACACATACAACCGTATCACATGTGCCAGTATTCACAAGAACTTATGGGCGATAAACCTTATGCAAAATTGCTGCCATCTGTCAGAGGTTTGACGAAACTATCGATTCGACGTCATGATGAAGGCTTGTGTCTGAACCCTCTAAAAGATATTCATAATGCTTAGTGCTCTAGCAACATGGGGCACGTCTGCCCATTATTGTTGGGCACCGTCGCGGAATTGTGTGCTAGGAGAGGTTGAGTTCCTGTCATTGGCGGAGCTTTAAGAGCAAGAAAATACTGATTTTTCTTTGATCATCCAGCGCCAAATGGTCAGTAAAACCTCACCGTATTACCACAAATCGGTGAGAATGCAATAACGGAGCTTTGTGCATTCAGAACACACCCAAACGAAAGCTGCACATGGCGCATCGTTTCCCACAGTTGCTCTCTAACATTTTCAGCTAAGTAATTACAAAACCATTTATGTTGCCAGGTTTTCGTAGATTCCGCACTATAAATTGTCGTAATCGTGACATTTGAGCAAAATTTAAGCAATGTTTAATTTTATTGACTACCGTGAAATAGAAGTTCCATGCTACATCATTGCACGCATATAATTAAATAGAAAGACACACGATGATGTGTAAAAGCATAAATTACTCTTCTAAATTGTATGGCTGCTAACGAGTACACAGTGTCCAGTCCTTAAGTGGAGGCATAAATAGGCTTCATGCTACTGATAGAGTAGAAATCCACAATGACGAAGTCTTTAAATTTTGTGTGTTAGTTTGCGTGAGTGTTTCCCTTTGTGATCCATTCATACGAGTTCACATGCTCATATAATCATATACTAACATATCATATGTTATTGTATCAGTATGATCACATGTGAGTATGATGTGATCATATGAGTATGCGATCAGTTCTCTGAGTATGCTGCTGTGATGCGCACTTACGAAGGTGGTTAGATGAAGTAGTCAGCGGCAATTATTGAATGTAAGAGGGAAATGTCTCTTTGTCTTTTTTCAATAGTTTTGTCATAAAATCGTCTTGATATGGCAAGCGACATCTCTTTTCCCCATTTCCCCGCCCCTCAGTTCAGGGTAGTTAACCAGATTCTACAATGCTAGTTAACCTCCCTGCATGTCTTTCAATTTATTCTCTCCCTCTCTTGATATGGCAAAGCGCACACACATGTAACGAAATAGACTTAAACATTTATTTGACCGATTCAAGTTCACTTTAGTTCACATGGTAACTGAAGCTCTGTTCCAATTATGAACAGCATTGTGGACAGTGATCACTGACATCTTAGAAGCCAGCATCGAGCACATGCTGTCCAAGAACTGAAACACGCCTGGATGGCTGCTACGCGTTGAGGTGCAATCTCACGTTCAGGAGAAAGTTAAAATAACCAAACTCAACTGTTCGTTTTTAGCTTTTGTCGTGTTCAAATTTAAGAAAAGCTGAATGTTACTCACATTCAGCATCTGGAGAAGCATCTGCTTGTGTGCAGATGACTATTCCGGCGAGATCCAAGTTACCCAAGCGTTCGCCGAGCTGCCATCTCATTTAGACAGCGAAGTAGCCTGCATCGTTTTTGTCCATGATGCCATCTTCTGGACACTGTTTATTTTGCCGGCTACGTAAAAATTGCAATGGGAATTATGATGGCCTTTGTCCATTTAGCTGTCTATTCAGCCATCTACAGTGAGTAGTAGAACAAGCCTTTGATTGCTAGTGTGGTTACTAACAATTTAGTAATGACCAGACCACCAAAGTCAGCACTGTTCACTAACTAGGTAGTAAATTTTGCCATCCTACACTTTATTACTTCCTTTTACTTAGAGGCTAGTGCTTTTTGCTACAAATGAACTGAACATTCAAGTCGGCACTGTTCACTAACTAGGTAGTAAATTTTGCCAATTTGAACTTTGCTGTGAAGCATGCCTAACGATGAGCATGCCAATAGAGATTGAGTGCGCTGCACTACTGTTGTGGCAAAGCTCGCATTACTTACTGAAGGGCGATGCTGTTTTTGCGTAACGAAAAAGTATCTAACATGCGACCGACAGGACAAATGCAGCCTGCAGACGTCTCTCTGGCAGCTCAAGGCTTCTCCAGAAATGAAATATTTGGGACGTTACTAAGTCGCATTTGCGTTTTTTTTCTCGCCTATCGCGATTAATAACCCAATATTGGAGCAAGCTACAGAGGCAGGACTGGTATTAAGCAATTTTTCCTTAAAGCAGTTCATGCCGTGACTGTGTATTTAACGTACTGTGGAACAAATTGTAGTATATTTGCCAATCGGCATCCAGATCTGTCATTATGAAGACCTGTATGGGCATGTTTCTCAAACTGAACGCCAAGTCTATTTGAGAAATGATCCACACATCAGAAATGGGTTCTTTCAATAGGTAGTGTCAAGTTTTATTTTGCTCAGCATCCCTACTCCTTGCCTCCGGCCGCACTTCAACCCATTCTTCCCATTTAACCTATTCTGTCTTTGCGTGACGAATCAACTTTGTGACTGCAAGGCGCTAGCTGAGGTGAATTCGATACCTTTGTCCTTTCCGTGTTTTTTTTTTCACAAACCTTATTGTTTGTGTGTATTTTTGCAAACATCGCTGCATTGCTTTGTTTAACGGATTTAACAGAGCAAAACCACTGGACATATATGAGAGGTACTGTAGAAGATGGATGTCGACTAATGCCACT
This sequence comes from Rhipicephalus microplus, assembly GCF_043290135.1. Taxonomy (NCBI): domain Eukaryota; kingdom Metazoa; phylum Arthropoda; class Arachnida; order Ixodida; family Ixodidae; genus Rhipicephalus; species Rhipicephalus microplus. Next base: position 43,608,663 of record NW_027464586.1, read on the forward strand.
GCATGTGCAATAGCACATATGGTAACACTAATTTCAACGACCCATGGTTACTCAAATTACGAAATCGTTGTGTAACTTTTACAAAATAACATAACTTGATAAAGAAACTGGTAGAACGTTACATGCAATGTTAATCCCTGTATAGTGAAGTTACCCATGTCGAATAAAACACGCTTAAAAGGCTTAAGTATACAAAAACAAGTTCGACTATACTTATTGTGGTTTAACGAGGAACATAGCTTGAAAAGCAACTGCAGCCTTTTGGCAGCATCACAACCCAGTCAAAAAAGTTCAAGTAGTTCAATTGGAAAAATATCAGTTGGCATCAATTGGTTTTCAACCCATCGGAATTTCGCCACCAGTTGGAAACGTACCAATTATATTCAATTGGTACACTACATAGTTCATATCCAATTGGTTATACCCATTTAGACAGAACTGGTGGCTAATAAGTTGAGCAGTTGATGTAGGTTGGGGTACCAATGGTCATTCAATTGAAGCTAACTGGTGCCTAAATGGCTAACTAGTAAAAGTGAACTGCTGTGCAACTGGTAATCTAGTTAATCGTAAATGGTCACCCAGTTGAAACTATGTGGTGTTCGATTGGTTGAGCAGCAGCCTGTTAGCTCGGCGGGCGTCATTGAAGTACCCGAAACGTTATAGAAAGGTAATGATTTGCTTACACATAATATTCCACTTGCCACACAGGCTATTCAAACGCCGTACAGGCCAAACACTGAGCGTGCGTCTCTCTGTTAACGTCATCAATTTGCTTCTCTATCTACAAAAAGGGATGGGCATTTCTCACAATCGGCCATTTTGCAACGCTTAAAGCCCTCGTTAAGTCTGTCCCAAGAATGTTTTCGGCTGGCCTAACACAAAAGTTCGGCCATCGAACTATATGAAATACTTAATAGATGACACATGAAAGAAATAAGATAAAAACAAAACAAAAACAACACGAAAAACAACTACACCTATACACTGGTGCGTTAAGTTCTTAATGGCACGCAGAAGTTCGCCCGTTCGTTGCGCGAAAATTTCAAGGCAACGTCGTAGCTTCCAGCCACCTTAACTGGATTGACTTTGAGGAAAGCCTTACCGCGCACGATGCCAGTGTCCTCTTGTCTTAACTGCGACTTCGTTGCTTGGTCAGGCTCGGGCTTCGGCTTTCGTTGGCCTGTCTGCAGGGGTTCTTTCTTTGGATTTGCTCCGGCTCTCCAATGTTCTTGGTGTCGTCTGGTTCTGTTGGTTTCGGCTCAGTATATTCGTTCAAGTAGGTCCGGGGCTGATCGTTCTTCTTTCTCTGCCTCTGCTCTCCGGCAGTTTTTCCCGATCCTACCAGTGGCTTGTCTTTCGTTTTGTCGTCTTGGCTTGGCTGATCTTTCGGTTTTTCGTCTTCTGCAACCGCGCGCTCCTGCTCACAAGTCGCCTTTTGTCCCTGGGCTTTTTCTTCATTTTCTTTGTTTTATTTCCTTCTTCGCCGCCTTTTCCTGATGCCTTTTTTTCGCCATTCCGGACTTTTCATTCATTCTCTCCGCCTCGCTGCCTTTTCTCGCAGTACCACGTTGGGAGTTAATCTGTTCTTCCCTGCTTTCAGCTTCGACTGTGCCCTTGTCTTCCGGCTTTTTTTTTGCCTCCGGCAGACGTCTTGGGCTTCAATTCTTCGTGTTCCTTCGTTTTTGGTTTTTTCGCCGTTTCCTTCACTCTCTCCGCCACGCTGTCTCTTGCATAACCGTGTTGGGAGTTTGCTTTTCTTGGTCACGATATTCGGCTTCGTCCTTGTCTTTTGGATTTCCTTCAGCTTCAGCTTCGCCCTTGTTCTTTGGCTTTCCTATTGCTCTGGCAGACGTCTTGGGGTTCTGATCTCCGCCCTCTTTCATTGTCAGTGTTCTACAATTTCTGGAGTTCTCGGCGTGCGACAGGGCTTGTTGGTCTACGTGTCTTTTGCAGGCCGCAACTGGCGAGACTTCTGGTTCCTGTAGACACTTGGCGTCCCAGCGTTTTGCCGCGGCGCTTCCTGTTGAGAGTAGATGATGGCCTGTCGCGTAAACTCTGGAGCTATGGTGGACAAAGGTTTAACAGAAACGTACCTCGAAATCTTGTCGCGATGCGATTTGGGAGCTCCTTGAATGGCACCAGTCATTGGCACCTCCAACCAGTCGGGCCTTGGCAGTTTTTAGCATGTAGGCAGCTGACCACACATGAAGTTTCGACGTTGAACGAACGTTTTCAATCCACTCGCATGCTGAAGAAGCATCTCCAGAGCAGTAAAAGGGGCTGATGTTGCGGCTAAAGTCAGTAATCACCTGGAACGCTGGTGCTGGTTGAGGCTGTGCTGGACCAGACAAAATCAGTTGTTCCAGAAGGGTCGATAGTAGACGGTCCTTTTCTTGGATAGCTTTAAGCAAGTCGCGAGCCGTAATGGTGTCTACACTGCCAAAGCCTATACCTCTTCTACCGCAAGTTGGGTTGTCTCTTCCGTCGGTGCGTTACATCTCAGGGTTACGGTTACATTAATCAGCTTCATAAACTGACAGAACGCACATTTTCTCTCCATGGCAACTGGATGGCAATCTCACTTCTGAAATGTTAGCTTCGCCGGGCGTCGTTGAAGTACCCGAAGCATTATAGAAAGGGAATGATTTACTTACACATATTATTCCGCTTGCCACACAGGCTACTAACACGCCACACAGGCCAAACACTGCACGTGCGTCTTTCTGTTAACAGGAGATGCTGTTCGAAGACACTTTTTCTTTAATATTCACCCTAGAGCAATGAAACTTGAGCTGTTTGTGGAACTTTTTATGCTAATTTCATATATGTAATTAGTTTTCTTGCAAGTTACAAACTTTTAGCTCTGCAACATGACAAAGGGAAAACCTTAACCCTTTTGCCCCCCCCCCTCTTTCTTCCCAAAATTCTGTAATTCTCTACCATTCATAGTTTATAATGCTTCAAATAAAGTGTAGAGTGCAAACAACTAATTAGGAGGCACATACAAAATATGTAATACACGTGAAAAATAATAGATGTAAAAAGCCCATACTTCACCTATCCTAGTAAAGGTATACATACAATTTTTTTCATTATACAATAAAATATTGAAATTTACTCTTGATAAGTGCATTCGTCATTCTTTGAAAAAAATTTGGGCAAAATTTCATGCAGGTCCAAGTACAGTAAAAGCTCGTTAATTCGACACCCGTTAATTCGGAAATTCGGATAATTCGGACGGGTCTATTGCTCCCGGCCAAAGTGCATGTTATTCTATGGGACCAAACCTTCGTTATTTCTTTGGAATTCGGCTCCGCACCGCCTAATTGGGGCAAATGCTGACGGCTGCTGCTACACAAAAGTGTGATAAAGCAGCGCTGGCACCACTGGAGTGAAACTGAAACCTGAGTGGCATCGCCATCATCATCAACTAGTGGGGGCGATCGCAGCGACACTGAACGTCGGCGTCTTCTTTCTTCTCCACTCAGCGTCTCCGACGCCATTTTCCCTTGTGTTGTCGTGTCGGAACCATCTCTTCTTGCGGAGTTCTCTTTTTCTTCCATTGTGACCGTTTTTGCATGCCACCACTATCCTGCGCTACAGTGATGGCAACGCTGAAAAAGCCACAGAACTACGTTGCGAAGAACTTGGCGACTAAAGCGGAAATTTTGGAAGCACTGAAGAACGGCGAATTGCGACAGCAGGTTATGACCAAGTACAACGTGAAGCGGAGCACGTTGGGAACGTACGTGAAAAATGAACAACAGATTCGACAAGCCTTCGAAAGCGAGAAGCTTCATTTTTTATTTATTTATTTTATTTTTTATTTACAGGTTCTGCAGGCCTATACTTAGGCCCAAGCAGGAGGGGCAAAAACAACAACAAAAAAAAAAGTACAATGTCACAGCACTTAATTAGACAACTTATAGTGCACTTGCACAACAGAGTTACGGCACATAAACAGTGATCAGAACACTCATGCGCAGCAGAAGTCAACTAACTACATTACTCGGGCACTGCGAATACACACCATATGGATACATCATTCAGAACTAAACAAAAAAAGTTTCAAGCTGTTTTTCAATATCTTCGGACTGAAAAGCACTTATTGGTAAAGAGTTCCAGTCAGCAATAGTCCTAGGGAAAAAACTATTTTTAAAAGCAGTGGTACGGGCAAAAACTGGCGCCAATGAATATTTATGCTTATGTCTTGTTTTTCTAGAAGATAGAGGTTTCACACAGTTGGGCAGACTTGTTGTAACTTTACCGGAAAGAATTTTGTGTAGGAACATTAACCGATTAATTTTCCTGCGAATTTCCAGTGTTTGGATATCATTTAGTTGCATAAGTTGTGTTGGCGAATCATATCTTTTATATTTACTAAATATAAATCTGACAGCCTTCCGTTGAACTTTTTCAATCAAGGCAATATCTTTCATGCCTCTAGAAAGCGGTCGCGAATCGCAGCTCATCCCCAGCTCGAAGAAGCTTTGCTCTGGTGGATAACTGACTGTCGCAACGCGCATCTGCCTTTGAGCGGACCTCTCATCATGGCGCAAGGTGAGAAGTACGCTGCAATGATTAACATTGAACCGTTCAAAGCGTCAGAAGGGTGATTTTCGAGGTTTCGAGACAGACACGAACTTGTGTTCAGGAGTGTGTGCGGCGAAAAGGCCAGTGTTGACGAAAGCGTGACCACTGAGTGGAGAAATGTGAAGCTGCCGGAGTACATCGCCGCATATGAACCACGTGACGTGATTAATGCAGAAGAAACTGCTCTATTTTTCAGAGCTCTACCCGACAAGACGGTGACTTTCAAAGGGGACGCGTGTATTGGTGGCAAGAAGTGCAAGCAAAGGATAACTGTGCTTATTGCCGCCAATATGACTGGCGCGGAGCGCTTGCCACTACTTGTCGTCGGGAAGGCGCTTAAGCCACGTTGTTTTAAGAACGTCAAATGCCTTCCTGTCGAGTACACAGCGAACAGGAAGGCATGGATGACATCGGACATTTTTCGCGGCTGGCTGCAGCAGTTGGACCGGCACTTCACGTCGAAGGACCGCAAGATAATTATGGTTGTTGACAACTGCAGTGCCCATAACTGTACAGTCGAACTGAAGAGCATCAAAGTAGTTTTTTTGCCGCCCAACACTACGTCTGCTCTTCAGCCGATGGACCAGGGTATCATTCACTACTAAGAAGGTAAGTCGAAGTACCGCAAGCACCTGCTAGAGCGAATGATCCTATGCTCAGAAGCTGGAAAGTTGTATCGAGTAGACTTACTCGGCGCAGTGCACATCATCGCCCACGTGTGGAAAAACACTCCGCCGCAAGTTATCGCCAACTGTTTTCGGCACAGCGGTTTTGTGAGGCCCGAGCATGCAGCAGTAGCTGACGATGGCATCGAGCAGGTGTCAGCCGAGTCCACCGACGGCGACTGCCCGACTTTCGATGCTGTCCTTCCCACAGATGTGACCTTTCAGGACTACATAGCGATTGATCATGGTGTCGCCACGAGTGGTCTCGTGACCGATCAAGAGATTATTAAAGATGTCACGGGGGCCCATGAAGTCCACGATTCCGACAAAGAATCATGCGAGGAGATACAGCCGCGACCTCATCGCACCACACGGCAAGTCTCGGAGGGGCTGTTATTATTAGAGGACGCTTGCCTGAACACTCCCGACAGCTTGCGTGCTGTTGGCCGTTTGGAACAGTTAAGAAAAATTGTGATGTCAGCCAGAATCTGCGCAAAAACGCAGACGACAATTACAAAATACTTCAACAAATAAAGGTATGCTTCTGCAGCTTGATTTTAAATGTTGTTTTTCCTGTCTATTCGGTTAATTCGGACAGTTTTTCTGGTCCCGTGAAATTCGAATTAACGAGCTTTAACTGTACTAGAAGCGCCCGAAAAAGGAGGGGCACATTGGAAAATATGACAAATTTGTGTTTTGAGAAAAACGAGTTTTAAAGTTAACATTGAGTTTTATTTATGAAAGATATTATTAAATCAGATGAAATTTGCACACCAAAAAGAACAATCCTTCTTGTAGTGGCCACTGCGACTAAAATACGCTAGCACCATGAGTTTGTCCCTATCGGCGCTTTTGGCAGACTCTTCACAGACATTTCCCTCGCAGACAGGACCATGAAACGCTTGCCAAACTTCCGCTTCATTTGGCAGAGCCTTGTGCCAAATGTAAGCTAGGAAGAAGTTCGACAGGACTGCGAAATCCAAACTAAGTCCAGTGTCATGCCATTTTGCAGCCATGTTTGTGCCACATACCGTCGCAATTAATGGCAATGTCATCCCTGCTAAGTTCTCTCACTGCGAGCTCTTTCGACCTCTCAAGATTGGCGCTGGTGTCATCTATAGCCGCATCACGAACTTTCTGGCTGACAGGTGTGAACGACTTTGATGCATTGGCTTTTGCAAGCCCACAACTGCCGCAAATCGGACCAGCGGCTCGTAGCCTATTCCTACAGAGCTCGCCGCACAACAACTTTCACTTGCGAGCAATGCCTTTTTTCATTCATAACGGAGATAATTACACGAGAAAAGCATTGTTCAGCTGCGCTGCTCGACATGACATGAACCCCGCAAACAGGTTTCACAGCACATACAGGCGCGCAGCGGCCAATGGCGGTCCCCGATTAGTACCATGTAATAAGCCAGTCGCGGCACTCGAAAAATGCGCAGAACAGTGATTCTTTTTATTATTTCTTGCGCTGCATCAGCGAGAGAAACTGTTGTTATGTGAAGAGTGAGGCTCGACTTTTTGACTCATGCGATCAACAATGGCTAGCGGCGGCGCATTATCGGCGGCAAGGTGCTCGAAGACTGCACACTTGCCACCTTTTAACAGGCACCTTGTGCTCTTTAGATGAAGTTTTAAAGCATTTCCAGTGAAGTCTCGACCTGTATTATTTTTTTCATAACAGTAGAGGTACTAACATTATCAAAATAGGCGAGAATAAAAAATCAGTAATTTTGAAAAAATGTCGCGTTTTTCGACCTGCATCTCCCCTTAACATCTTCGTTTTCCTTCTCTATCTATAAAAAGGCGCGTGCATTTCCAGCAAGCGCGTCTGTTCGATGTAACTTGCCGACTTGTCACTGGGATACTGTAAACACCTGAAGTGCATGACACAAACTGATTGTGCTGTGTTGTGCTACATTCCCTTTATCACGAGGTAAGACTTTTATCAATTTTAATGCGAACGGCAGCGCAAATCGTAGTAGTTCATTAGGGGCGCTTAAAGCAACTGTATGCCGTAGTGTACACCGATTTTTCATTTTTAGACAATGGGAAAGCTTGTGTGCAAATGAAAAGGCAGCAGCATTCTTTTTATTCATCCTTATGTTATGATAGATACAATGCTTTAACCAGCTTCAAAAGCTTTTCACATTGGGCTACTAAGGTCTGAGGCGGGGAGACGGAGACGTCTATCTAATCAAAGGGAGACGCTAGTGCCAATGAGGTGCCTACATGATTTATTGAGAGGTCAATGGAAGCGAGAAAGTGCAATGCCATTTTTGACTGTTTTAGAATGTGATGACTTGTAACTTAAAAGTGGTTTTGCTGATATGGGGCAGAACATCCAAAGGTTGTATTCAAGTGAAGATATGTATTGAAGAGCCAGAAACTGTAGGCATTGATCATAAGGTACCGTATTTACTCGCATAATTCTCGCACCCCCCACATCGCCCAACAAAAATACCGTTTCTTTTTTCCTCGAGTGATTATTGCACCCCCGAAAACTGCTGCGATAATGTCGTCTGCTCTTTCCAGCCACTGATGATGATAGCGCACGCCATCTGGCGCCATCTTTTAAGCATCAAGCGTACTATTCTACAGAGATTCAATCCAAGTCAAGCCGAAGTGGCCAGTGTGCGTTGCGTCGTGTTTTGTATGTTGTGTCGGTAATATTGTCACGTTATGAGGCGATACTGAAGCTGTACAGCTGCTTTCAAGTTGCAAGTGATAGATCATGCACTAAACAATGGCAACAGGGCCGCCGGTAGGCCCTTCAGAGTCTACGAGTTTTGTGTTCGTTACTGGTGACGGCAGCTTAAAGCCACCAAGGCGCGTTTGGTCTGCCGTATGCCTAAAACTGGGATTGATGGTAAACTTTATTTCTTCAAAAGGAAACTGTGGAGGATTCTGTTAAAAGCCATCAGCCCAATACTGACATCCCACTCTTACCTTTTGAGGGCTCCTCTTGAGCGACGCTGCCGCTACGCCCGCAACGACCGCAAGCTTTGCGTACAGTATTCTAATTCTCGACTATTTGCTTCCACTTTTTGTGTCCTTATTAAATCTTGTCTTGTGTTGTATCTCTGCTTTTATTGTTGAGGTAAGTTCTAATTAGTATTTCTTAAAGCTTGCTGTAAGTTGCTGGTGTGAGAATCCCGATTTGCGGCCCCTTCGTTTTCTTTTTCGCTCTTTACGTTTTCGTGGAAAGTTTTCCCCGCGTAATTCTCGCACCCCCCAACTTTGCATCAATTTTCCGGCAAAAAAAGTGCGAGGATTATGCGAGTATATACGGTAGTTTGAACGACAAGGTGACACCTAAACTATCTTGAAAACCTTCAGCATATCTAGAAGGAGCTTTCTGGTGCAAAAACTTGGAATATAAATAAGAAAATTGTGTACATACGTAGTGGTAGTTTTGCTTACTTAAGCCATTCAAATTATGTACCAGCATCCTGTTAAACTTACTCAGGTAGTTTTCTCGGAAGCCAAAAATCTATATATCGACTATATAACTGCTGGGGCGTCACAATTTTTTTTCATGTTCCATGCTAATAATGTAACCAAATATTGCCAGCTAGGTACTGCTGCTGGCACCTCAATGTTTCTTGAACCACCTCAAAAGCTATCAACACAACCTTTGCTGCATGATCATAGAGACTGTGATTTATTTTTGTTGTGCAGGACAATGTTGGTGACGAGATATTGCATATTTCTTCACTAAAGGTATACTGTGTTAAATATGGCACATACTGATTTCCTGTAACTCGAGAAAGCATGGCACCTCGGTGCCCATCCTGATGCTTCCTTAGTCAACACTCCTGGCTGTGAATAGGGTACATCAGCGACAGTCTAGGACATTGTTTGTTAGGATACGAGAGCCAAAAGAGAGGCAAAATGGTTAACTGAACGTTCTTTCTGTGGTTATCAAGCTGTCGGTCCTTGGACATGATAGGAAGCGCCAAACCAATATAATTTTGAATACTTGAAGAGATCAAATGCCCCGCAGAGGCGCCTGTTAAAGCAGGCGTTTGGTGTGTAGCGACACCACGGACCCGAGCTAACGGGGTAGTTTCTACTCCCTCCCACGCCTAGCCGTGCGTGGCTTTGCCGTGTCCGGGGAAAAGGGGATCCTGGGGGTTGAGCTGACGCTGGGTGATTGGACCTTTAAGGCCCCCCGGCAGAGGCAACACACCCCTTTGGCCCCGGCTCCACGTAGACGGCACCCCTGGGCTGACCCACCCAAGGGAAATCGGTAGTCGCCTTTTCCTATTTCTCTCTCTCTCTACATCTTAGTCTTTTCTCGTCTTTAAATCAATCCTGTCTTCTTCTCTCTTTCATTTACTTCCGATTTTTCCTGGCGGCAAGGGTTAACCTTGTGTATGTGCTCTGTCTTGGGCACAATACATTTGGTTATAGCGGCTGTGTACAGCTGACGTTGACATGCCTCATATATATTTAGGACTTGTCACGTCCCCGTGTTGGGCTTCATGGTGGGCGGCTGGCATGGCTGCCGAACTCACATTTAGTTTATGGCTTTTTCTTCTCTCCCTCCATTGCATGATCGTCCTCTCCCGAAGAGAGGGCGCACCGAAGACTTTTGCAAGTATTTCAGCAAACCGAAAGAAACCTTTCCCCGCTACCATGTAATCCATTGTGAAACCGCTGAAAAGAACGCCAGAACTATTTCGCCTTTCGTTGTTTCCAAATGCCTCACCACTACACTTGGACCAGGTTACCACGCTACAAGAATGGCCAGTGGGGATCTCCTCCTCGAGGTAAAAAGTCAGAGCCAGTACGAAAACCTCTCAAAACTAGAATCGTTTGGAAACATACCTATCTCAATTACACCACACCGCTCACTCAACACTTCCCGAGGCGTTGTATCTGATCAAGACTTGCTTGACCTGACTGAAGGTGAGCTCCTCGAGGGCTGAAAGGACCAGCAGGTGACAGAAGTACAAAGAATCAAAATTAGGCGTGATAAGAAGGAAATCACAACAAAACACATAATTGTGACATTTTGCACCAGCACCCTGCCTGAACATCTCGAAACAGGATACTTGAAGTTGAATGTGAGACCTTACATTCCCAACCCGCGACGTTGCTTCAAATGCCAGCGTTTTGGTCACGGCTCTCAGAGTTGCCGCGGCCAACTCACCTGCGGAAAGTGTGCCACCACAGGACACGCTACAGACGAGTGTAAGGTGGAGGATGGGGCCCACTGCGCAAACTGCGATGGTGCCCATCCCGCATACTCCCGAACCTGTCCAACATGGAAAAAGGAAAAAGAAATTGTTACAATCAAAATCACACAAAACATTACTTTCCGAGAAGCCCGTCAACAAGTATCTGGGCTTTTCACGAACAAACCATCGTTTTCCGATGTAGTGCAACAGGGGGCAGCACTACAACGGCCTGCGGCAACTGCCCATGCCAGGCACAGTGTGCCCAGGTGGTCGCCAATGCCCCCACCCACGGCGGGAACAGCCAAGGCTGCCCTGCCACTCGTCCCCACGGCGACAACCAAGGCCGCTGCAAGCTCTTGCAGCGGCCAGGGTATCCCAGCACCAAAGGAGGTTCCTTCGACCTCTAGCTCAAGAGGACCGAAGGTTTCGCCCCCCGAGGTGAAGGAGACCCGAGGGTCGGCCGATATGAAGGCCTCGTCTCACCAGGCGAGGTCCCAAGCCCAAAACATCAGCTCGCAAATGCGGGCATGCAGTGCCTCTGAGGAGGCAATGGACACCACGGCACCCCTGGTGCAGAAAGATCGGCGTAGCTCCCTGGAGCGCGCCAAACGAAATAAAAAGCCAAAAACGGGGCCCGGCGACGGCCCTGTTCTTTGAGTCTTAACGCTTAGCTTAAGAAGCAGACACACCCATTGTTCCTTACACACAGCACTACGTTACCTCCAATATGGCAACACAAATAATACATTGGAACGTCAGAGGACTCCTCAGAAACCTCGATGATGTTCAAGAGCTCTTTTGCAAACATTCGCCGAAAGTACTGTGTGTACAGGAAACTCATTTAAAATCTAAAAACACGAATTTTTTGCGTCGGTATGTTCTCTTCCGAAAGGACAGAGATGATGCTGCGGCATCATTCGGCGGTGTAGCCATTATTGTTAATCAAAAAGTAGCATGCACACATTTACCACTGCAAACAACACTAGAGGCAGTGGCTGTTCGAGCAGTTCTTTTCAACAAGCTCGTCACCATCTGCTCTCTGTACATACCCGCACACCACCGTCTTGGAAAACGAGAATTCGAGTCCTTAATAGACCAACTACTCGAACCTTATCTGGTCCTTGGTGACCTGAATGCTCATAGCAGTCTATGGGGTGATTCTCGCTGCGACGCACGAGGTCGTCTCATTGAACAGTTCCTTTCTTCCTCCGGCGCCTGTCTGTTGAATAGGAAAGAGGCAACATATTATAACCTTGCCAACAAAACCTACTCTTCCATAGATCTCAGCATCGCATCTCCATCACTTGTACCATTACTCCAATGGAAAGTTCTAAATAATCCCTACGGAAGCGATCATTTTCCTGTCGTTTTGAGTACAAAAACATCATACGAATATCCTGCACGAGTTCCCAAATGGCTTATACACAAAGCCGACTGGGAACAGTTTCATAACAAAGCTCACTTTTCTTGGACTGACATATGTACGCTAAGCATAGATGAAGCTGTGCAGTACTTCACAGCTCTCCTTATTAACACAGCAGCCAAATGCATCCCACAAACATCTGGACAGCCCGGCAAGCGACACGTCCCATGGTGGAACACAGAGTGTCGTAATGCGCGAAAGGAACAGAACAGGGCATGGATGTTGCTGCGCAACTCGCCGACAGCGGAAAACCTTGAGAGCTTTAAGAAAATAAAGTCTCAAGGCAGGAGAACGCGTCGGCAGGCCAGAAGAGAAAGCTGGCAGAAGTTTTTGTCAGGGATCACTTCATACACACAGGAGGCTAAAGTCTGGAACATGGTCGGTAGGATAGCAGGAAAACAAGTACACACACTTCCACTCGTAAACACTCAGGGTGATACCTTGGAAGATCAGGCAAACTTCCTCGGTGCACACTTTGAACGGGTATCCAGCTCGTCCCACTATACTGACACTTTCCAAAAATACAGAACAAGAATAGAAAAGCAGAAACTAGAACATAAATCCACTAGATACGAGGCCTATAACCAAGCTTTCAGTCTAGCTGAGCTCCGAACATCTCTAAACTCCTGCAGTACTTCTGCCCCAGGTTCTGACCGTGTGGTGTATGAAATGTTAAAAAACCTACCAGCCGAAACACGAAAAACCTTACTTTGTTTATACAATGCTATCTGGTTTTCTGGCACTATCCCTACCTCCTGGAAAGAGACTATTATTATTCCCATTTTGAAAGAGGGCAAGGACCCTTCTTTAGCTTCAAGTTATAGGCCTATTGCACTTACAAGCTGCTTGTGCAAAGTATTCGAAAAAATGATAAACTGCCGACTTCTACATATTCTTGAAACAAACAATTTGCTCAACCCATTTCAGTGCGGGTTTCGAGAAAGTAGATCCACCACAGACCACCTCGTTCGTATCGAGGCACAGATAAGAGACGCCTTCGTCCATAAACAATATTTTCTCTTTGTGTTCCTCGATATCGAAAAGGCGTATGATACAACATGGCGTTTCGGAATTCTAAGAGACCTGTCCCACCTTGGTGTGCGCGGAAGAATGTTTCATATAATCGAAAGTTACCTGTCAAACCGGACATTCCGTGTCCGTCTAGGCAGTGTGCTCTCCCAAACATTTGTCCAGGAAACAGGCGTGCCACAAGGTGGCGTGCTTAGTTGCACACTTTTTATTATCAAAATAAATTCTTTGCACTTGTCCATTCCCCGCAATATGTTCTATTGTACATATGTCGATGACGTTCAGCTTGGCTTCAAGTCATGCAACTTAGCCATGTGTGAGCGGCAGGTTCAGATGGGTTTAAATAAGGTCTCCAAATGGGCATACGAAAACGGATTTCGACTTAACCCACAAAAAACCACGTGTGTCTTGTTCTCTCGAAAGAGAGGCATGCACTCGGAACCTGACATTCGGCTGAACGGGCAACGTCTGTCCGTCAAAGCCGAGCATAAATTCTTAAGCTTAATCTTGGACAACAAGTTCACCTTCGTACCGCACATCAAGTATTTAAAAACAAAATGTTTAAAAGCCATGAATGTTATAAAAGTGTTGTCACGTACTACGTGGGGTAGTGATAGGCAATGCCTCATGAACCTCTATAGAAGCCTTATTCGTACCCGCTTAGATTATGGGGCCGTTGTCTATCAGTCTGCCACTCAAAGTGCCTTGAAGATGCTTGACCCCGTGCACCATTTGGGCATCCGCCTTTCTACGGGTGCTTTTCGCACCAGCCCCGTAGAAAGCCTTTATGTTGAGTCAAATGAGTGGTCGCTTCATCTGCAGAGAACTTACATGTCTTTTATTTATTTCCTTAAGGTGAAAGCAGACAAGAAGCACCCCTCATACTCTACAATTAATGATTTGTCGAGCTCAACTCTGTTTCAAAACAGGCCTTCGATGAGGCAGCCCTTCTCAATTCGCCTGAAGTGTCTAGCTGAAGAAACTGAAGTGTCACTTGAACACAGTTTAATGGCTCCTGTAGCATACCCGCCACCGTGGCAGTGGCAGACTATAGACTGCGATGTGTCCTTCTTAGAGGTTACAAAACATGCGCCTATTGCCCATATCCGAACATACTTTCTGGAACTCAACACAAATACACATGTCCTGAGTTCTTCACAGATGCCTCCAAGACTAACTCCTCTGTGTCCTAAGCTTCGGTCGGCCCATCCTTTTCGGATGCTGGCCCTCTACATCCACGCACAAGTATCTTCACAGCGGAAGCTTACGCAATACTGGTGGCAGCTAAACACATCAAACAATTACAAATACAAAAAGCAGTAATTTATACAGACTCCCTCAGTGTGGTAAAGGCTCTGCACAGTCTTAAAAAACAAAAAAACCCAGTCCTTGTCTCACTTTACTCCATTTTGTGCACACTCTACACGCACAAACAACATGTTGTAGTGTGCTGGGTGCCAGGGCACCGTGAGATCCAAGGCAACGTGAGGGCGGATCAGCTCGCTGCATCCGTCCATGAGAGCACCGCCATTACATCCATATCAATCCCGGACCTTGATCTTAAGCCGTCTCTCAAACTAAACCTCAGGGACTACTGGCAGAGCAAGTGGGATACACACTCACAAAACAAACTACACGTTATCAAGCCACACCTTGGCCATTGGCCACCAGTATCAAAATCACGTCTAACAGAGATAACACTAACAAGACTCAGGATAGGGCACACATACACGACACACACACATCTTTTATCCGGTGGTGATCCACCATTGTGTGATAAATGTGGTGAGGCTTTAACAGTTCTTCACGTTTTAATCCAATGTAAACAGTTAGACATTCTAAGAAGACAACACTTCCCATTACCCTACCGACAACATATACCTTTACACCCTGCAATGTTTGTCGGTAGGGAACCACTTTTCACCCATAAATCATTGTTAGCTTTTTTAAGGGATGTTAATTTTTGCCATGTATTATACCCAGGCATTGCGTAGCGTGACCTCTCAAGAGAGGTCGCTGCTGCTGTGATTACATTTAAAAGCACTTGTCTCGCAGCCCTTGGACACAAGGGCACTGATGAGGCAAGTGTGCTAGTGCCAAATATTTTTGCATGTTTTTATTATCAAAACCTTTGTCACCCTTTTAATATGCATATCACGCCACTGTCATGTCTTTATTACTTATGTTTTTACCCGCATTATCGCGAGGAATTTTAAGGCCCCTATACAGCCACGCAACATATCATTGTCCACATCTCTATACTCATTGAAAAGGCGCTCTTTGGCCATCAATAGGCCCTTGCGCCATAAAACACCACACATCATCATCATGAAGAGATCAAATGCTCAAACTGGTGACTGCATCGCCTGTGCACATTGAAAAGCAGGGACTAAATGCACTCTTGCCTCTCGTCTACATATGACTGTTCAAAAAATTTATGCATATTTGAAACTCACCAAGGTACTTGTCCTGTTATAAGCGTTTTGCATTTTGTGCTGTGTCATTGGGAATGACGCACTTTGGGTGGGCCTATGTGCTTTGAAAACAGGCTGTACAACGAAGAAGCATGTTTTCATTTGAGAATTCTTACGTTTTTGCACCTTGTGTGAGTAGACTAATTTACACTGTGGGCTTCTCCTAATCATGTTAGTGATGGAGAATCTGTTGCTTGGCCTGTTGGTACATACTTAAAACAAAAAACAGCTTAAGGACGGGTACACAAGATGAGAAGACGCACGCTAGAAGCAGTATTTGTCTGTCGTGCTCTCTTCTTGAATATGGCTCCCAAAGCTGGTTTTTCCGTTTCTTCAAGTGTGAAAGTGCTGCTTAAAGAATATGCACAAGCTGGTTTGTTATTGCTTTTATGCTTTCATAAGCTCACATATCTATTTTTCATTGCGTTTGGCGGGTGCTTTAATAGTGACAGGTTCCTCTTTGAATTCACCTTATCGAAGAGGTTGCTTGACCTTCTATCAAGCATGGCAGCTTCTTTTTTTTCCCTGCGTGACTCTTCGTGTTGTTTTTTCCTAGGGCCACCACCCAACACTCGGAGCACCTGCAAAGTTTACGGCCTACCGCTTTGATGTCGACGAGTTCCTTCGGATTCTTCGCATTACAATGGACTATGTCAAGAAGTTGCAGGCCGTTTCTGTTGAGCTGGGCACCAGCGGGTCACAGTTCGTGACAGGTCATCAGGAATTGTAATACACGGAGATGAGACCTCTTGTCTCTCTAGTTGCCCCCTATGCCTTCCTTCATGATGAACCCCTACCAACTAGCTCAACTTTCGATCTTTTTGTTCTCAGGTATGACCTGCAATAATGTATTTTGTTTCGATCACCTTGCCATCTATTGCACCAAGCTGAAAATATCAAAACTACATAAAGATTAGAAGAGTGTACTAATGGAGTGGTGATATCATAATGGCAAGTCAATTTCGTAGAAATGCATGGGTTTACGAAAAATTAATGATAGGCGAAAAATTTTGATGCAGCTTAGAGTGCAACACTGTATGCTGTTGGACTTGACGTGAGAGCTCTAGGAAGTGTTGACCAATGATTCGCCTGTCCTTCGAGGACAGGACGCTGGTGTATGCGGGCAAATTCACGCTGCCCTTCCAAATGTGTATCGAGCTACAAAATAAAACAAGGTACCAGACAAGGTCTTGTGTCTTAAATTATATGTCAATTGTATTTGACCTTGTTTCCCCAGAGGCCTTTGGCTATGTATTGTGGCCTTTGGCTAGAAGTAAAAAATAAAGAAAACAAAGGTAGGACGACATGCACACAAGGCACTCTTCAGAATTCAACTGCCCCGTAGAATCAATTTGCACCTGCTACTGAGCTAACAAACAAGTCATCATCACAAAATGAGCCCAACAAAAGCAGCACAAATTCCCTGAAGAAGGTCAATTATAGCATTTAATCAACTGACTGTCCCACTCTCGAAAATAATTTTAATTGTAGTTAAAAATTGCACTCAATTACAAAGCTAAGTTCAAAAAAGCATTTCGATTATATCAAACAATGAAAACATGCGCAGTTATGAACAAAAGCACATACTTTATTAACGTTACACAGCCCCGATTCTAAGTGACCTGCTTCTAGCCTGATACATTAGAAAGCTGCAAGGAGATAATGGGCCGTTTGGCAGCGTGAGGACGCTCAGGTATGCCGATGATTTTCTGGTGTTCTTCTGGGCGACCCCTGAAAAGGCTTTTGAGAAGATCAACAAGATTTTTGCCCACTTATCGACGTCCTTTCTTGGTTTCCCAAAGAAGCACCCCGCTGACGGCCAAATGCGTTTTCTTGGCCTCAAGTTGTACAACAGTGCTGTGCCCAGGTGCTGGAAGCATACCCTCGTTTAGACAAGGGCCTTCTTCCATGCACTATTCCGAACTCGTCAAACGGGCTACTGCGTTGTCTGCAATGAAAAATGCTATAATTAGGTCCTGCTCCCATCAAGTTGCAATAAGCTTCTCGCATCAAGTCCTGCGATTGATGACAACAGGCGTTCCTGAACAGTTACCTGTTTTAGCGGAAGTCATCCTATCTAAGCTGTGGCGATTTTCAACCTCACTCTAACTACATAACCAAATAGGGAAATTAGCAGTAATACTCTTCGATACGGGGTGTCTCACCACATCAACAAAGCTGCCGCACGGGCCAGTGTCGAGGCCGTTTATTCAGCACTCATGAAACTCTGTTCGCTGTGCAGGACTGTTAAGAACCAGAAACTAAGCCCTCCATGTCAGGAGCGCACAAAGAAACATGACCTGTTTTGTACCGTGTAACCTGGGTTTCATCTAAGAGTTTCCCACATGCGACGGCATTATACAGACTAGTCGCTGTGTGAGCAGTAGCTTGCGTCAGGCACATAGCCAGGATTCTTTTTCGAGGGAGGGGCAAAGCCTAATTGTTCAAAAGAAAGGCTTTTTATGGCAAATAGAAAGAAAGTTGCCTTGGAATATAAAAGGTTCTTGACTATCGGAAGAAAATGAGAGCAAAGTGGAATGCAGTTTAAAAGGCGAGTTAACTAGCGATCTCGAACAAGAAGTTCACACAGTCAGTAATGGGAAAACAATTGACGGGAAAAAAATAAAGGAGATTGGGGGGGGGGGGGGAGGCCTGTCTACGTTATGTGCCGCAAAAAAACTAAATAAATATTGGACGCTTTCTCTGCCGAACTTCTCACACACTGTCTTAACAACAAGCCTGTTTTTCACGGGCCTGTTGTGAAGACTGAATGTTAAGACAACATTTTATGACAGAAATTTTTAAATAAAGAACACACATATTCAGGAAAACAATTTTATTGAACAAAGAACTTAAAACAAATACTTCCTTGACACAATAGACCGAATGTTATCACTCATTTTAGCAAGCAATTTTAAACGATGGCAGCGCCAATGCTTTTACAATGAAGTAACAGTCAATTGAAGAGCAAAGAAAAACAAACATGTAGCCTGGCCGAAGACGGAAGTTCACACTATAATTTTCATACGTCACGATTTCTCCAAAAGCACTACGATAACTTCGTCGGCCCTGACTTGTATTTGGTGAGTGGACCTAAGGGCCAGATCATCAAGCCACTCTTCTGCCATCCCATTCCTCAAATACGTTTTCACTTTTTCAGCGTCAAGAAGCTGCTTTCTGCAGCAGCTGTACTGTTGTGTATCAGCTGCAGCTGTACAGCGTTGCCAATATCTTGAGGAGTGTGTAAATGTCCGGAAAGAGGGCTTTCCTTTGCGGCTGAAGCATCCGCCGCAAATTGGGGAATTTTAACCTCTTGCATGGCTTACCATTTGGGTTTCTAGATTTCCCATTCACGTTTTTGTGTAAGGATAGGAGCTGTTGTCATATCTCGGCTAAATATCGAAGGCCAGCTGTGCAGATTCAAATTTTCCTTTGGGGGCGTGCTTTGGCAACACAATTGGCAAGCTTTGCAGTGTTTTCTAATAGTTTGCAGAGCGCCTTTTAACGGAAGCTTTTAGGTCATCTATGTACAGAATGAATAAAACTTCCACAGAACTTCAGTTGTAGTTTGCCTGGTATCTCTGTGTTCCTACCATCCTTGGAATCTCACAATCCTATCCGGACTTCGCCGCCCTGTCTTGACATAGAAAAAATATGTTGTGGAATTCTGCCTCTGTGGCAGTTCCCATCTGTTCCAGCTCAGTCAGCACCAAGTCAATCTGCTCCAAGGCGACAGTGATGTCAATATATGTGGTCCGCAGATACACAGACAAATATGGATTGGCAGATTGATATGGCTATACCCTTTTGATCGGCTGGCGGCTAACGCCACCTAGCCGTAGTACTTAGTGAACCGAAAACTAGATTTATCTTTTTTTTCCTTTAAATAGTAAAGTTGAGGACTGGTACTTTATAGTGAATAGTTTAATTTTCACTCGGGCCTTGACTTTAGCCACAAATTAGATAACCTCTTTCTAGTTAATTCTACCTGATTGAAGTCTATTTTGCCCTCCCTGTCCCTAAACCCCAGTGCTTTGAAAAAGTCTGCGCCATCATCCTGAACTATAGGGCGAAGCCCTTTACACAACATTATCAAGTGTTCGGCAGTTTCCTCCTCCCCTCTACCTGCACTGCATACCGTGTCTACCCCTTCGTATTTGGCCTGATATGTCTTGGTTTGCAATACTCTCGTCTTGGCCTTGAACAGTAGAAAACTACCCAGAGTATTATCATAGATCCTTTCCTTGGAAATTTTCTGCTTAAAAGTTCGATAGATCTCTAGTGCGGACTTCTTAATCATGCCAGTTCTCCACATATCGGTCTCCGTTTCCTTCACCTTCTTCTTAAACGGTAGTTCTTTTTGGCTTGGCCCCCTGCTGTTTTCTAAGCGTTTACTCGTCAATTTTCTAGTTCGCTTGCTCCAATATATAGACATTCTTCATGTATGCAGTAGCTGAAAACCTTCCTAGCCCAACGCTTCTCCCCTATTTCTCTCAATTGCTTCTTCAATTTTATCTTGCTGCTAGCTTCCCTGCCCTTGAATGATGTCCATCCCATATCACCTTGTACTCCATGATTTGGTGTGTTTCTGTGAGCTCCTGAAGCAAGCCTACCTATTCATAGTGGCTTAATTTTTAATCCTGCTTCAACCTCTGATCTCATGCACAAGACCGCATTGCAGAAAGGCAGACCAAGAGCCATGACGCCTTTCCAAATTCCTCTCAATCATAACTATTGTAAATCCATAGTACCCTATTTTTCATCACCTCTGCATTCCTGTTTCCCTTAGTCGTTGCATATATTTCGTGTTCCCTTAGATGCTCGGTCCCATTGCTTATCCGTACGCCCAGATATTTGTATTTATTCGTTATCTCAGGCATGACTTCCTGTATCGTAAGCTCACTGCCTTCATTACCATTAAAGACTGCTGATCTTTCCTTATTGAATCTCAAATCTATGTTATCTCCTTCATCACAGCAGATGTCAATTAGTCTCTGCAAATCTTCCTTGTCGGCAGCCATCAACACTATATCATCTGTGTACATCAATGCTGGTAGTGCCTGTTCAATGAGTTTTCCTTGTTTGACGAAAGAGAGGTTGAAGCCAAGTCCACTCCCCTCTAATCCTTGTAGGTACATCATGAATAACAAGGGTGACTGAGGACACCCCTGCCTAAGCCCCCGTTTTATCTCTTTGGGATTGGATACCTGTTTTTCCCATTTTAAAACTACCTTGTTACTTTTATCAATATTTTTAAGAGCTTACAGGGACTCCATCCTCCACACCTGGTGTGTCCAGTATTCTCCACAAGGCCTCTCGAACCACACTATCGTACGCTCTCTTAATATCTAAAAAATTGGCAGATCCCATGCACAGTGGCAATCGATGCTAGGCGAAGCACGAATGAGAAATGTTGTACGTCACTTTACAATCAGCACAACATTACAAGATAGAGGTAAATGATGCGGTACATGACTTCCGTGTCATGATTATTATGCTTGGATGTGTCGTTTACCTTCATCATCTGTTCATGTCACGTGATACCAAATTTAGTATATGTGGAGCTAGCGAAACGGCCACGAGCACGCTATGAGCCTGGTATGTTGTCATGTTCTTACATGACACGCGTGTCAGGATTATCATCTTTGCACCAGTCACATATTTCGTGGTCCATTGACGTCACGTAATACCAAATTTGGTATATGTGGACCTAGCAAAACTGCCGCGAGCGCATCATGAAGGGCCCAATATACTTCAATGTAGCGTTGAGACGTGCACACGCTGTGAACAGCGACGCTACGTTAGCAAAACGCGAGCACTCTATCGTCAGACGCCAGGCGCGACCAGCGTCTGTCGGCACGGCCTGACAGCAACCGGCGTGAAATGCGACATGCTGCATTTCGCACCGATGCGTTACCAAGACGACACTGTGTTTCCCTCTTTTTGTGAAGGAGGGACACCGGACACGCTGAAATGGGCTTGCATCAAAGCAGCACAGTGCGCGCTTGCGAGTATATGGCAGGACCGGCACCTGGCATGGTAACGCCAGCATGACGCGACAAAATAAACGCCCTCGAGCAGGTGCACCGCGTTGCGTTGAAATGTATTGGGGCCTTGACTATGGCATGTAGTCATGTACTCACATGACACGCATCTCATTATTATCATGTTTGCATCAATCACATACCTTCATCATCCGTTAGCGCCACGTGATACCAAATCTGGCATAAGTGAAGCTGGCGAAACGGCCGCGAGCACATCATCAGTGTGGCATGTAGCATGTTGTTAGGTGACACGCATGTCGTGATTATCATGTTTGGATGTGTCATTTACCTATGTCGTCCGTTCGCGTTGCTTAATACCGAGTTTGGTACATGTGAAGCTAGCGAAACGGCTGCAAGCGGATCATGAGCGTAGCATGTAGTCATTCTGTTACATGACATGCATCTCATGTTTATCATGTTTGCACCAGTATCATACCTTCGTCATTCGTTCACGTGCCGTAATACCAAACTAGGTATAAGTGAAGCTAGCGAGACGGCCGCCAGCACATCATAAGCGTGGCATGTAGTCATGTTGCTACATGACACGCATCTCATGATTATCATGGTTGCACCAATCACATAACTTCGTCATCCATTCACGTATAGTAATATCAAACTTGTTATGTATGACGCTAGCGAAACGGCCGAGCACATCATGAGCGTGGCATGTAGTCATGTTGTTACATGACACTCATGTCATGATTTTCATGTAAGGGTCTGTTGCTTGTGTTCCCCATGCAGTCATGCCTTCCATACCAATTTTACAACATGCCATGTGAACGAAACCTCCGCAAGAGCGGCAAAACCATGAAATGTAGATCATGACATACATGTCATGATTTTCATGTTATGACTAGTCAAATATGTTTTTCATACAGTGATGTTATGCCATACCAAGTTTGGGATCAACAGCATTATCGGAACAGCCAGGAGAGCTAAATGTCGCAGGTGGCTAGATAGATAGATAGATATATACGCTCAAAGTCGCCGAAGTTCGCTAAGAAATGCTTCGCATTTAAAAATGCTAGCCACAGGAGCTGTGTTCCTTTTCTGCTACTCCGATGCACTGCGTCAGTGAGTACAGATTGCTTTCAGCACCCCCTCATCCATTATTCATGCCTGAAGTCTTTCCTTTATTATCTGCATCACCCGCCTTTAAACCACTGATGTCACTGTTGAAAAATAACAAAAACGCCGACCAAGGTGAAATACACAAAAGTTAAAAAGACATTTTGGCTCCCCACATGGGAGCCTTGTTCACAGCCAAATATGTTCTTCATACAGTGATGTTATGCCATACCAAGTTTGGTATCGATACCATTATTGGAACGTCCTTGAGAGCTAAATATGCTAGGTGGCTAGATAGATAGATAGATACGCTCAAAGTCACTGAAGTTATAGAATAGGATTACTGTTATAGGATATAGGATCACTGTTATAGGACTATAGTTGTTTCACTGTTATAGGACTATGCTCATCTTGCTAAGTTTCCATCCATCAGGAACTTCACCATGGATTATTGCTCTGCTCACTGCCTCTGTCAAAGCCTGCTTAGACTTGGGACGCAATTCAACTATCAGCATATTTGGGATGCCATCAGGGCCTGTTGATGTACTACTAGGAACCCCATTCTCAGCCCTTTCCCACACTCGTGAAAATGTAGCCACTGCGCCACTTGATCCATACTTGTCTATTAAAACGCATAAGGCACTTTCTTGTTGAATTATTTTGTCATCCTTGTTCTTATATAGTATTCATTGCTTCGTCCCCTTCAATCCTAACAATTTGAACTGTAGTTACAAACCACTTCTCTAAGCTTGTCTCATTACTCAGGGATCTTAAATGGTTGCAAAATGTTGCTGCTGCTTTTTTATCCTTTGTTGTATTTCTGCTAGCTTCTGAGCCTCCTTTCTTCTAATCTTTTCATTGAGCAGAGCAATGCTTCTCTTCTATAGCTTAGAAAGATATCCCATTTTCTTTCAACATCATCTGTCGGTTTACCCCTCTGCTAAGCATGTCTGTGTTCCCTAGAGGCTTCCTGACGTTTTCCTACGGCTCTCTTGACTTCCTTATCCCACTAACTCTTGGGTCTGTGTCTCCTTTTCCGGGGTGACTTGTCCCGTGCCTTAGAAAGCTCTAGCTGAGTCTAATTATTTATTTATTTATTTATTTCAACATACTGCAGCCCCACAGGACTATTGCAGGAGTGGGCAAATACATACATAGAATAGCATAACAAGTGTGCTCTACATCAATGTTTTGTAATATACAATAAAAATTCATCCAGTGATAAAGATCGAACGTAACCAGGCAAAGAACTTCACGATTCAATAGAATGAACAAAAAAACTATACTTCAACGCCACCGTACGATGAACGAAAGTAGACATGTTTAACTCATGGTAATTTCGGGTGGTCGTTGGTCTAACGTGTGCTATATACTTGCTGAGTAGAGGGAACCGCGGGGAAATAATTAAGGTATAAAGAAACTTCAGACATTCAACATATCGACGGGAAGAGAGACTGGTAGCTAGATAAGACTGGTAAGATAGGAAGATGGAAACTTGGTGAAAAATACCTGTCAAAGCGACGATAAATGAAGCGTGCAGCTTTCTTCTGAACAGATTCTATTTTGTTGATGTCCAAAATCCTGTGTGGGTTCTACACAACAGATGCATATTCTAATATTGCATATTCTAAGATGCATATTCTAAGATGCATATTCTAATAGGAGTCGTATGCTGAGAGGTCCTGAACGTAAAGTGCGTTGTAGGTAGCCTAATTTTCTAAGCGCACGGTTGCACATGAGATCGATGTGTTGAGACCAAGATGAATCCTGATTGAAATGGAGACCTAGATATTTGTATTGTGAAACCATTCCGAGAGGGCAACCATTAAGCGAATAGGTAAATCGAGAGAGGGAAGAACGCTTGGAAAATGACATAGATACCATTTCTCAAAAGTTGATTTGCATTTGCCAAGTGTCACACCATGATTGAAATAAAGCAAATGAATCGTTAAGAATGATGGGATCATGAGCAGTTTTAAGAATGGTGTGATCATAAGCAGTTTTAATTGTATAATGCAAAACACAATCATCAGCATATATGCAGATTTTAACAGGAACATTACTTGGTAGATCGTTAATGAAAATTAGAAACAAAAGAGGGCCCAATATTGAATCTTGAGGGACGCCGGACGTTACAGTGGAAGTGGAGGAATGAAAAGACTTGAATAGTACGTACTGAGACCTATT
The DNA here is from genome assembly GCF_043290135.1 of Rhipicephalus microplus. Classification (NCBI taxonomy): domain Eukaryota; kingdom Metazoa; phylum Arthropoda; class Arachnida; order Ixodida; family Ixodidae; genus Rhipicephalus; species Rhipicephalus microplus. The sequence continues at coordinate 43,633,335 of NW_027464586.1, forward strand.
GGATAGGAAAGAACAAGTACAGTTTACTAATGCTTCATTTTTAAGAATAACAGTGAGCTTTTTTAGCTGTTCGTAATGTGAAACACTGTCGAAAGCTTTGCAAAAGTCTGAATATTGTGTTAATTTGATCACCAGCATCAAGAACCTGGAGGATGTCATGAGCGAATTCACTGAGCTGGGTTATGGTACTAAACCTACGTCGAAAACCATGCTGGGCATCAGATAAAACATTATTGCAATCTAAGAATTCTATGATTTGCTTGAAAATTATGTGTTCGAGTATTTTACAATGGGATGTGATAGAGATGGGTCTATAGTTCAATAAGGACTGCTTTTTCCGGATTTGTATAACGGAAGAACTTTAGCCGATTTCCATGTTGTAGGGACAACAGACGTCGACAGAGGTTTCTGAAAGATAATGGTTAAATACTGACCAGTTCATAAGAAGTACCTATGAAGGAATGCGTTGTCTATAATATCAGGAGTACTTTTCTTCTTCGGATCGAGTTTTAAAATGAGAATCAGCACACCCTGATTTGAAACAACAATATTGTCATAGAACAGCGAGTACGCCCTATAAAAGGAGGAACAACGGAGTTATCAAGTGTAAAATAGACTGAAAGTTATCATTGAATGCATCTGCAATAAGAGCTGTATCGCCTGTAATTGTGTCATTTATTTCAAATGTGTCAGTGGTAAAGTCCATCGGTAGGACAGACTTCCGAAATTTATGTGGATAATTTCTAAGTAAACCGGGGAGTGTAACTTGATATTAAAAATCACGAGCATAATTTGTTTTGCTTCGAAGTTCCTCCTTCAGAGAAATGAATTGTGCGGCAAGAACAGCATCACCATTTCGTTTAGCACACCGCAACAGCCCAAGACGTCGCGACAGGTGCAAAATTTCCCGTGTGATCCAAGGCAACTCTGAATTCGTCTTTTTTGTGTTTAACGGCACAAAATGTATAATGCACTTTGAAATAAGATCACTGAAGAATTTCGTTAAAGTATCAACATCTTCGGAATTACTAATCGCTTCAAACTGGGCAAAAAAAGTGTTAAGTGTATCAATAATACCAATATCATCAGCATGGCTCATATTGCGGAAAGTAGAATAGATGTATCGGGCTTTCGGTACAGGACATGAAATAGATGCAAAAACAGCTTTATGATGCGATATGCCATCCACAACAGTGCACACGTAACCGTAATCGCAGATTCTAGAATGAAGAAGGCAAGATCTAAAATCGCCGTGCCTTTTGTGGCGTCACTATTTGCTTTAGACCGGAAGTTAGTGAAAAGTTCAATGTTTCTCTGTGAAGTTGGGAAGCATGACCTAGCAGAGATAACGACGTCCAGTTTATATCGGGGTTATTAAAAGCGCTCATACATATTAGATTAGGCGAATGAGGAGCTATTTCTTGGATGAATGCACTCAGGGAAACCAAAGAGTCCGCGATTAGGTTAGGTGGACGGTAAAAGACACCAATAACAAAAGTCAGTGTTTCAAAGTAAGAAAGAGAGAGAGAGAAAACTTTATTAAAAAGTCAGTCAATTGTTCAGGCATGGCCCGTCGCCCCTAACTGTCGGCCGGAATCCCTTGGGACGCTGCAGCAGCAAGCGTCCCAAGGGATTCCGGCCGACAGTTAGGGGCGACGTCTTGGGCTGGTTCTCCCACTAGAATCCTCAGTCCCAGGATTCTAGTGGGAGAACCATCGTTTTGACTTCGACATGTCCACACCATGTGAACCAAATTCGCAACCTCATCCCAAAATTTACACTGGGACTGGAAAACTGTGCGTGTCACTTGCTGTAAAGTGCGGGGTTTGAAAAAACCCCAGTCTGTAACTTTCGCCACAAAACTTTTTCTTACTTAGTGAGTTGTCTGCTCTCGGGTGTACTTGCCGATTAAGCCTGTAGTGTGCGACGACTTCATGGTATGTGCGCATATCCTCGCTTCTTTGTTCGGTAGCTTGGGAGGTTGCAGGGGTCGACCGGTAGGTGAGACCTCGGGCGACCGAATGAGCTCCCTCGTTCCCTCTAAGTCCCTGATGAGCTGGAGCCCAGGCAAGCAGAACCTGCTTTTTGGGTACTCCTACCATGTTTAATATACGGACGGCAGTCTCCGTCACCCTCACCGATTCATAATTTCTCATGGCGTTTTTGGAGTCGCTGATGATGACCCTGACACCGTTTTGGCTGATGGCCAAAGCTATGGCCACTTCCTTGGCCTCTACAGTCTCGACACCAAGGACTGTGCAGCACGCAATCAGGCCACCATCTTCCCTGAGCGCCACTGCCGTGTGTGCCGCTTTGCTTTCATATTCCGCAGCGTCTGTATACGCGACGTCCTGACGACCGGTGTACCTGGATTGTAATGCCTCTGTCCTGGCTTTACGCCTGCCTTCGTGAAACGTAGGGTTCATATTTCTGGGTAGCAGAGGTATCTTTATCCTGTCCCTGATCTGTATCGGTATGTCTTTTAAACGCGCTTGCTCACGCGTGGGCTCATAGCCCAATCTCTTTAAATATTGCTCTCCCCGTTTTAGATCCGAGTAGTACTCGGATACTCCACGATTATATCAGGTACTCAACGATTTTATCAATGTCGATTTGCAGAGAGCCTTCAATTTGGCCGTCACTGCCCTTGTTCATCTATAATGTCAAGTCATTCGCGTAAATGGTGTGATTTAAATTCTGAATATCCTCTAACTGTTCAGGCAGTTTCAACATCACACTGTTGAAAAGGGTGGGTGATAACACCGAGCCCTGAGGTGTCCCCCTGTTGCCTAATTTAACGTCCTCGATGGATTCTTCCCCGATTTTTAAAGTGGCTGTCCTCTTCGAAAGGAAGTCCTTGACGTAGTTATAAACTCTCTTCCCGACATTCAGGGAGCTCAGATTCTCCAAGATCGATACGTGCCTCACGTTGTCAAATGCTTTTGCCACATCTAACCCCACGATAACTTTTGCGTCTCGCGTTGGCTTGTCTATAATTTGGTCCTTAAGCTGTAGCATCACGTCGCACGCCGAAAGTCGGGGTCGAAAACCAATCATGGTGTCCGGATACATACCATTGTCTTCCATGTACCTATTGAGCCGTGTCTGAACGACATGCTTCATGAGCTTACCAACGCAAGACGTTAACGCTATCGGCCTAAGACTCTCGAAACCGAGTTTTTTACCCGATTTAGGAATGAAAATTACATTTGCGAGTTTCCACTCCTGCGGTATCATCTCTTTTTCCCAACACTCCTGCATGTACGTTGCTAGGTTAGCGATGGACCCATCGTCTCAATTATGGAGCATTTTGTTGGTCACTCTGTGCGGCCCTGCTGCTTATTTAGTCCTTAGCCGATTAATCTCCGCTCGCGCCTCAGCCAGGGATATAGGGGCGTCTAAGGCTGCGTTTTCCCGTCCTCCATAATCTTGGAAAGGTTCTGATCCGGCGGGATTAATGTATCTGCTCCGAACGTCTTCTAAGAGTTCCTTCCTAGTGCCTTCAAATTGTTGCGCCATCCGTTTCAATTGCTGCTTAGACGCTGTCTTCGTGCTCTCTGGATATAAAAGGTTACGAAGAAGTCGCCACGTCCCGGCCGTACTTATATTCCTATCCATCTCCTGACAGACGTTCCCCCACCTTTGCTTCGTGAGCGCGATTGCGTGCTCTTCAATTTGCCTGTTTAAAGCCGCTATTTGTTTCCCGGTACTCCGATCCCATGTCCTCCGTTGGAGTCGGTTTTACTAAGCTTCCTTTTTCTTCCAAAGATTTACTAATCTACTTTCTACCACTTCGTTGTCCTCCTCGGTTTCCACCACTTCAGTGGCTTCCTTAACAATACGTAACACCCCATCGCACCACTCGGCAATGTCAGAAATGGGAGTCAGGTCGCCCCTGAGGTCCCTGAAAGAGTCTCAATTTACGGCCTTTACCCTTCTTTTCCGAGGTGTTGCCGGGCCTCCCTCTACTACTATTTCTATGATCAGGTGATCACTGCGTAGGTCCTCTTTTGTGTTGCACCACGTGGCACTAGTGCTGCTCCCCGTCAGAGTAAGGTCGGGTGTGGTGTCAACCGCGACACTATTTCCCTTCCTCGTTGGCTGCAACGGGTCGGTTATTAGATCCAGATTATGAGTTTGCATGTCATCCCACAATTTCCTGCCTTGAATTGAAGCCTGCTTATATCCCCATGCCGTGTGGTGAGTGTTAAAGTCTTCATCAGCAATGGGTTGTTCCTACTCTTACGTCTTGTAGGAGCGAAGAGATCCCCAAAGTCGCATAGCCTTTGTCTGGGAGAGCTGTATATATTCAATACGAACTAGCTAGCGTTTTTCTTTTTTTGGGGGGTATTAGTTCTATGAGAACATGGTTGATGTGTGCATTACCAATGTCATGCTGCACCACCGTAACGTTTCGTTTCGCCTGACCAGGGTGGCCACCTGCGTACTCGTGCCTTCGCTTACATAGGATTTATAACCCGGCAATGTCGCCTTTCTCCCACATTCTTGTAAAGCTATAACATCCGGTCGATCCCTTTTCGTTAGGAATTCCTGCAGAACCGCACGCTTGCGCGTTAAGCCTCTGCAGTTCCATTGCCAAACGGTGTTTTTACTGGATCTGTGAGCCATGATTGCCACTAAGGTTATTCATCGGCCCGCCTAATACTTTTTGGGTGAGCTGTTCATATGCCCAATCCCTCTTCGCGAATTCCGTTTTAAGTTGCTCGGTAAGTTTATTATCCCGCTGATGCAACTGCTGTGTCAGATTCTGAAACATCGCGAACATTCGTTTCTCGGAGGCCTTACGCCATTCATCGTCCTGGGCAGATTTGGCTTCAATATTTGCCTCCAGTTGCGCTATTTTCATGTCTATCACTGTCTCTACGTTCTCATATATTACGGGATTTTCCGCTTCTTTTGCATTCTTTTTAGCTGGAAGCGGAGTAGTGCTCTGCTCCTCCGGCCTTTCTATATTTGGATTCTGTGGCATTCGTGGTAGGTAAACCGGTGTTGTGTTAGACGACTTAATAGCTATTTGAAGCTCCTCTATTTGCCGACTCATGATTGCTAGCTGCTCTTTAAGCATGCGATTTATTTACCTAATGGTAAACATTTTTTCATCACGTTCATTCTGGGAGGCCCTCTCTCCCCAACCCACCTTGCGATTCGGCGACGTGGGTCTCCCACTGTTGAGGACAGCACTGCTGGAAGTCCTCTCAGTTACTGGACCAGTCATTGGTGGCAGCTCTCCTTCTTGTCTCTTCGGTAGTCTTGGGAAGGAACCTGCTCTTCCTTTTGACTGTCTTTGATGCTTCGACCGGCTCCTGGACCGTTCTTTGATCTTTTCCATTCTGCACGTTTGTGGATCGGGGTCTTTCACCTTCCGCTCTTCTCCTTCCATGCGCCGCCAGGCCTCCCACTGTCTCTTCTTTATTGTATAAGGGGTCCTGAAAGCTTCCTTGCATTTCCGATCTGCTGTCAGATGACCTTTGCCACACAGCTTACACTTGGGCTCACACGCCTGGTCCTCGGGTGGGGCTGTCATTCCGCATCCCCGGCAGTGAACATGGTCGCTGATACACACATCCGATCTGTGTCCTAGCTGGCCACATCGGTAGCACACCTCGTATCGTTTCTTATAAAGCACGCACTTCAGTGGCACACCGTAACAGTACAATCACCTAGGCACTGTCTCATTTTTAAAGATGATTACCGCTGAACTTGAGTTCCCCAGCCTCCTAACGCCTTCGGTGGGTTCCTTGAGTTGCCGAAAGCCTCTGTCAGTTCCTCTACTGACAATCTCGGGTCGATGCCACGCACGTACCACACCCCGCCCGCTATCCTCGTGCGGCGCGAGGTACGCCGTGACGTCGTAGTTCTTGCCTTCAATCTTGATAGACTTTATCCTGGTCACCTTCCAGACAGTGCCTATGTCTGGAGTGCTGAAAATCAGGGTGCCTTACTTGTCGTTAACAATGAGCATTTCCTTTTCTTGTCCCTTAATCCACGGAATCGGCGCTGCCATGCGCACCGCCTCACTGAGCCTGGTGTTCGGAACTTTTGCTAGTGCCAGCCCGCACTTCAGACGAATGACTATCTTGAAGTCGATCGCCGGCAACCGCGGTAGGTACGACGCAATCGAGCGCTCCCGCGATCTTGTGCCCCAGCTTTTTGTATGCTGCGTTCGCAGCCGCCGTCTTTTTCCTGTCTTCGCCGCGCTCGGCTCCACTTTCTGCCCGGGCGTCGCGATCTTGGCGTCCCTGTCTGTCACCTCTAGCGGAGTCCCGTAGCTTTTTGACATGTTTTCCAACTTTCGTGATCCAGTCCGTGGTTCCGAATTCTTCAGCGGTAATTTCAGTACCCTCCACGGTCACCTTCATTGCCGTCGCGTCTCCACGACGGGGCTCCGGGGGTGTCGGCCGCCGCCGGGGGTGCCGGCCACCGCCGAGCCGCCGCGTTTGTTCACCGCTAGCGTTAGGCTTTGCTAGGAGGAGACGCAGTCAACACCAAAATATCCATAAAATATCCCAAAACGTACTCACAGTCCTGAAGTCGTGGTCTAGAAGATCCCTAGAACTTCAGGCAGGCGATTATAAGAGTTGTTTGCTGTAACTGCACAATTTCCACCAGACCAAACAACTTTCTGCGGAGCTGATGCGAAGCAAATCCGAACTCCCTGGCCCCTTGGCGGCCTCCTTTCAAAGTGAACTTTACACCAAACCGATTCAGTTTGAGACGCAGCATGAAGAACAAAAAACTTTAAGTCGGAATGTAAATATAAAGCAACGCCACCGCCTCTACCATCGATTCGATCGCTTCTTACGACATTGAAGCTCGGCAGCGAAATCTCGGCATCACAAATTTCGTTATGAAACAAAGATTTCGTGACATCGATGACATGAGGGGAGTGGGACAAAGTTAGTGAGAAGAAATCGGGAAGCTTGTTGACTAAACTTATTGCATTATTATTTAAAATACGAAGACTACCAGGGAAATCTTGGGTGAGTCAACAAGAAGTAGGAGTAGTGGCTGAAGGAGATGCCATCACCACAGTATCGCAATTACGAGACTGAAAAATTGTGTTACACTGCACGTCCCAGTTGTAGCGTATGTTATCAATGAACACGTGGTTGTAAACAATGAGCACGGAAGAGCTGCTGTTGCAATGGGTTCTGGTTGTCTCCCATACCTTTCTTCTGATGAAACGTGATTGATATGTGGGGTTTAACGTCCCAAAACCACTATATGATTATGAGAGACGCCGTAGTGGAGGGCTCCGGAAATTTAGACCACCTGGGGTTCTTTAACGTGCACCCAAATCTGAGCACACGGGCCTACAACATTTCCGCCTCCATCGGAAATGCAGCCGCCGCAGCCGGGATTCGAACCCGCGCCCTGCGGGTCAGCAGCCGAGTACCTTAGCCACTAGACCACCGCGGCGGGGCTTCTGATGAAACGTGCGTTATCAGAATATGGTTCGGATATGTGTTGATTGGAGCCCTTCAGCTTTGATGCGTTTTTAAGAATATGAATTTTCTCACGAAAATCCAGCAGCCTGAAAATGATAGGGCGGGTGCAACCTGTGTGACATCTACCTAACCTATGACACCTTTCGATTTGTGAGCAATCAATGCTCAGCGTTCCCGCGAAAAATTTTGAAACAACGTTGGTCAATGCCTTATTATCATAATCTGGAGATTCAGGAATACCGCGAAAAATCAAGTTATTACGGCTCAGTGTATTTTCTAGGTCATCGTTTTGAGCCGTAAGCGTAATCACCTTCTTATTAAGAAAACAAACTGAGCTTTTTAAATCTTCTACCATATATTTAGATGCGTTAGACATGGTACTGGATGACTCTAGAGCGTTAAGTCGCGACTCAACAGCCTCAAAGCGCGAATTGACTGAAGAACGAAGCTCGGCAATACCCTGGGCTATTTTATTTTGCCCAGCTAGCAGGCTGGAAAACATGGCAGAAACAGAAGGTTCACTATCTATGGATACCACGTGGCTATTGGCTCCGCGCACATCCCCACTCGGTAACAGAGTAGATCCCACCCTTTGACTGTCTCTGAAGTTTCTGACTCTAGCCTTTCAGCACATCATTGAGACGAGCATGAATAATCACGAGATTTTCGCCATTCATGCTGTCCTCTACAACCTCCTGAGATTTGGCCCCCACCACTAGGACCCTACTACGCTCCGATCGCCGGCTTCCTGTTTGCGACGGCGCACCTGTTTGCTTCACCTGCTTCTCTCTCTGCCGTCTTTCCTGTGCTCCTATCTTGCTCGAAGACTTCCGCGCCACCGAGCTGTATGTTCTCGGAGCCTCCGTGCTGTGGCCAGACACTGCGGCCCCCTGACCTCCCTTCTCGCCTGTTCTTTCCCGCCTGTCGCCTTCTCTGCTACGCACGCCTTCCATCTCGCACCGCTGGGGCATCTCGAGGCCGGAGCAGAGCGCCATTAGCTCCTTTAACCGCTGCTCGGTCAGCCTTTCCCGTTCTTTTCGAATTCGCTCTAATAGGCTGCCGGTAGCCTCCTCTCGCTCACGCGACGCTCCGAGCTGTTTTTGGAGCTCTATCCACTGCTCCCGTTCCGTTCTAAGCTCCCCCTGAAGCCCCTCGATGCTGGCCTCCATGCCCCGCACGGCAGCCTTCAGTGCCTAGCACGGCCTGCACACGAAGCTCGCCTTCTCCGCGTCGGCCAAACTCGTGAATGTTGTCTCGTCCAAGTAGCACGGGCATTTGCATTCTTCGCAAAGCACCAGCTCCCTCTTGCCCGTGGTTTTCCTAGCCTCCTTAGCCATCGCCGGCCCGACCATCTACCGAGCGCCCGACAGCCTTATGCTTAACCCTAATCCTGCTATCCAGCCACCTCCGTTTACTCTCCTACCTCAACAACTGTTTGAAGCTGCCGCGTACATCACTTACACACGTGTTCAATTTCACGAAGAGCCCCAGTGCTTCGATTTTCCACTTCTGGCTACCCGCGGGCTGCCAGAGCCAGCCAGGGCTCGCTCGTTTTTCTCGGGCTGCTCCGTCCTCCCCGTGGCGCACTTCCGGTTGGCGCTGGTTTTTCTCGAGTTGAACGGTTCTGGCGACCCGCGGGGAGCCCGAGGGTCGCCAGACGCTCCCAGTACAATAATGGGGTTCTTCGACTTTCAGGCCCCTGGCAGCTCTCTGGCAGCCAGAGCTAGCCAAGGGGTCAGTCAGCTAGCTCCGGTCTGGACAGGAAACAGCGCCGTGGTCACGAAGGTAGGGAACCAGAAACAACCCGAAGCTGCCCGATGATCGCAAAATCGAACGCTGTGACAGCCAGCGTAAACGTAAACAAACTCTACCGTCATGGCAGCAAACGAAACAATGTGCCGCGTGTATGTTGGTATTTTTCTGCATTTTTCGCTTGGAAATACGTAGCTAAGCTCGTTAGCCCTGCCACGGTGGTCTAGTGGCTAAGGTACTCGGCTGCTGACCCGCAGGTCGCGGGATCAAATCCCGGCTGCGGCGTCTGCATTTCCGATGGAGGCCGAAATGTTGTAGGCCCGTGTGCTCAGATTTGGGTGCACGTTAAAGAACCCCAGGTGGTACAAATTTCCGGAGCCCTCCACTACGGCGTCTCTCATAATCATATGGTGGTTTTGGGACGTTAAACCTCACCACATATCGATCAATCAAGCTCGTTAAAAAGCCGAAATGATATCCTCGAGCGTACACATTCGAGGTACGACTTCGTACGCTCACACGATCACTTGCCGCGTGCGCGAACGAAACAGCCAGCTGGCGCACGCCGCCTCGAGAACGATGCAAGGTGAGCTGCCGTACAATGTACTGTACACTCTAAGCCGAAAAAGACTAAAGTGGGGTATGCCATTGGTCCTTTAGGGGTCTAAATGCGCTGCCACAGATTTTGAACCAATTTTGGACTAACTGCGGGAGTAACTGCAAGGGCTCAACTGTTACCCCAAGCACTTACTCCACTTGGTTTAAATGTTGGCCCCAGTAGAATGCTCCAGCGGCACTAACAGTTGAACCGTGTGGACCAATGGCAAAAAAAGAAATGGCGACACTGCGTTTGTGCAGTATATTTTATGTTTATTCCAATTTAATCAGCACTGAAGATCATAGTATGTTATTCATGCAACACACACACACACACACACACATACATACGCACTATTATTTCAAAGTAAAACACCGCAAACACTGACTGCCCGCGCTGTACTACAGAGAACAGACTCTCGGGTATATATAGCACAGTATTTTGACCTCCCATCTAGTGCCAGTGGGCGACTTTTACTCGGCTTAAGAAAACAATAAATATTGACACCGTAACGCGAAAATTTACATGGGCTTATTCGTAGCACCGATGCGCATCGATCTTTTAATATGGATCCATCTAATCTTCAACATGCCTCCAGCCCGAGAATACGAATTATCAGCTGGTATTCGATCATGTCGGCCGAACCAGCGTTCGCAGTGCTGGCGCACGAGTCCGCAAACACAAACATAGCAGCGGCGCTTGTGCGGGAAAGCCGGCGAAGCAGCCGCAGGCGCCCCGCCGATGCCATACCGTGTCGGCTTGCCGACGGCGTCGCTAGGCTTACGACGAGTACGGCTAAACGACCGCCGGCGATCGCAACATGCGGCTCGCGTGGAATTTTCGTCGTCGTTATTTTATAGTCACAAATGAACAATAGGTAAGTGCCCCATGTTCGCTGTGTCTTACGGAGTGATGTAGATATCTGTATACTTACAGCGACGAGACCGTTCGCAGGCACGGTTCTTTCATCGTGCTGGTAAGGCACAACCTGTGTACCGCTGGCCGCACGATAAGTCGTATCCGCGATAACCTACACGTTGGATTTTTAATAACGATTGTCGCATGGATAAAAAGACATAAGTTTGCCTGAGCTACTATTTTTGTGAACTTGTACGCGGCGTTTCCTTCGCTTGTGCCGGCAATGCACTCACACCGGCAGCCCGCCTGATACCGATGACGTACGAAGCCTACTTTTCCTATATATCGCTTTGAACTTGTGGTCACTGTGTGGGTACACGACCGCTGATAAACAGCTTACCTTTATTAGCATTGTCAGTGTTCACCGTAGTTCGAACTTATTCAGCACATTAAAGCGAGTTCTCGGCATTGCCCGTGTTTGCGGAGACTTTCACTTGGCTTCGGCTCGCCCGTGCCGGCATGGTGGAAACGCGAGGGCACTTGCTGTGTGCACTGACAGCGTGTTGTACCACTTTCCTCTAATAACATCTTCTATTCGTTTCATAGTGCTTCACTTTCACAGTGGCATATAGCCTATTTAACTTGTTTTCATGATCGCCGACCACGCCGAGCATTGCAGTGCAGCATCGACAGGAGGCGATCGCGGCGCAGTTGCCCTCCCCGTTGGTCCCTTCATTGCCGGGCGTTTGCGCAAGACACGCATTGTCACACACTTAGTCCCTGTTGGACGAACCGTTCGTCCATTGGTTTAACGGCTGCAGTTAGTCCAACTTTGCCGAATTTCGGTTTAGAGTGTAGCTGGCGCGACGCTGATGGCTTAACAAGCTCACGTCTCTTTTAGTACATGTATCCGTCACTGCACAACACGACGCGAAGTCACGCGAATGTGATCGTGTCCCCAAAAGAGCTCCAGGATCGCGTACTATACGTCGCAAACACACGTTGACCAACTTACGTTTTTATCTAAAGTTTATGATATGCGCAGGCATTGGTACCACGAGTGCGCATCGTATATAAAATAAACATTTGCATTACACGTTCTCGACCCGTTTTTGAACTTACCTTGGCCTGTTTTCCAGTCCCAAGTGGCATTAACGAATGTCATGTATATCAGTTTTGATTTGATCTACTAGGTCATAGTACTATGAAGTCTTGGTTTGGATTACCTTTTATTAGGCCCGATGAACCGGCAGCCGATAGCTACGATGAACGAACCAAGATGATGATGCTACGCGGCAACGATGAGGATGCATGAGTCACACATGATAATGATGATAATGTACCGGTGAAGAGGATGCGTATACTAAACGCCCACACCAATTCCCCCCACGTGAAAGCGGCCAGCCTGGCCGCGGAGAGTCAAGGGAATAAAGAACGTCGCATGAAGGGCTTCATACGGGAGACATGGACGACCTCTGTAGTTCGATAACGGCGATCTGCTAGGGCTACAAGTGGCGTCACGCGATAATTCACTGGTGAAGTCTCTTCAAGAACTGCGTACGGCCCGATAAACAGAGGCTGAAATTTGTCACACAAACCAGGTGTGCGAACAGGCATCAAAGAGAGCACTTCGTCTCTAGTTTGGAAGGATACAGCATGATGCGATTCATCATAAACTAGCTTTCTGTCTTGCTGTCGGGCTTCAGTGTTTATACGAGCACGTCCGCGGCACTGTGCGAGTCGTGAAACGTATTCCTCTGAAGATGATGGAGATGAATTCGCTTGGCAGGTAAAGAAAGAGACGTCCAGGAAAGAAGTAAGGGAGCGTCCATAAACTAAGTAAAATGGCGAGTAGCCGGTTGTCCGTTGAATGGCCGTATTGTATAGGCGAAAGTGACGAATGGTAGAAAAACGTCCCAGTTTTTGTGGTCTGGTTGAATATAGGCGGCGATCATGTCAGCAAGAGTGCGGTGGAATCGCTCAGTGAGGCCGTTAGTATGGGGATGATAACTAGAGGCAGTCTTTTGAGTTGTGCCGGAGGCTTGAAGAAGTTCGTTCACTAGTTGTGAAAGGAAGGCCCTTCCACGGTCACTGAGCAACACACGTGGAGCACCATGACGCAGTATAATGGCTCGGAGGATGAAATCAGCAATCTCAGAAGCGGAACCAGTAGTAACGGATGCCGTCTCGGCGTAGCGCGTCAAATGGTCAACGGCTGTTACTATCCACCGGTTTCCAGCAGCACTGACTGGGAGGGGGCCATAAAGCTCGACGCCTACAACTTCGAATGGTGTGGCTGGGCACGGAAGAGGCTGTAGTGTACCGGCGGGAGCAGATGTTGGTAGTTTTTTACATTGGAAGGTGGTGCAGGACCCGACGTACCGAGCTACACTAGTGGTAATGCCTGGCGAATAAAACCGACTTTGAATGCGATCGTAGGTTTTATGGTAACCAAGGTGACCAGCAGTCGGATGGTCATGAAGCGCTCAGAGGACTTCGGACCGAAGCGATCGGGGTAGAACGGGAACCCAGCGCTGACCGTCAGAATGGTAAATTTTGTGGTACAGCACCGACTTGTCCAGCTTAAATTGCGAGAGTTGGCGACGGAGCCTTGCATTAGGTGGGCGGGAACTGCCAGTGAGGTAGCCTATAATACGTGGACAGTATGGGTCAGCCAACTGTCGAGAAGGAAAATCGTAGGGGTCGTCCGAAGGCAGATGGTCCATAGACGCGAGAGAGGAAACCGCCGTAGACGTGGACTCTGAGGGCGTGTTGTGCAAATTGATTGCGGAAACCCCGAGTGGAGTTGCTGGTAGTGGGCAGAGAGAAAAAGCGTCAGCGTCACTATGCTTCCTGCCACACTAGTATACGATCTCAAAATCATATTCTTGGAGGCGTAGAATCCAGCGTCCGAGGCGTCCCGACAAGTTCTTGAGTGTCGAAAGCCAACATAAAGCGTGGTGGTCGGTCACAATGGTGAAATGCCGGCCATGCAGATATGGACAAAATTTCTGTACTGACCAAACAATGGCAAGGCACTCCTGCTCGATGATCGTGTAGTTCCTCTCGGCTGCGGAGAGGACGCGGCTGGTGTATGCAACGACTCGCTCTCGCGAAGAGTTGTCGCGTTGCAGGAGCACGGCTCCAAAACCGCGGCCGCTAGCGTCTGTGTGCAGGAAGGTCGGTGCATCATCGTGAAAATGAGAAAGTACAGGGTCGGTCGTGAGGGCACTCTTCAACCTGTCAAAAGCCGATTCACATTCCTGAGACCACTGAAAGGGCATACCGGAAGCAAGTAGCTTATGAAGTGGTGCGGCTATGGAGGCAAAGTTTTGTATGATTCGCCGAAAGTATAAGAGGCGAGACCAAGGAAACTTCGCGAATCTTTCGGTTTGTCAGGACGAGGGAAGCGAAGTACTGCAGCAGTTATATCAGGGTCTGGACGAATTCCTTCCTTGCTCACAATATGACCGAGTACCTTGATTGATCTGCTGACGAAATGGTACTTTTTGGTGTTAATTTGAAGACCAGCGCCCGCAAGACAAGTCAAGACCTCGTCCAAGCGTTGTAGATGTTGAGGAAACGTCGTAAAAAGACAACAATGTCATCGAGGTAACATAGGCAAGTCTTCCATTTCAGGCCACGCAGCACGGTGTCAATCATGCGCTCAAAAGTTGCGGGTGCACTGCATAGACCGAACGGCATAATATTGAATTCGTATAGGCCGTCCGGGGTTGCAAACGCAGTTTTTTTCTTTGTCATCTTCGTGCATGGGGATTTGCCAATAGCCGGAACGCAAGTCGAGGCTCGAAAAATATTCAGCACCCTGTAAGGAATCTAGGGCGTCGTCGATGCGTGGCATAGGGTATACGTCCTTCCTAGTGAGCTTATTGAGTGCTCGGTAATCGACACAAAATCGTACGGAACCGTCTTTTTTACGCACCAGAACGATGGGCGACCACCAAGGACTGGTTGAGGGTCGGAATATGTCCCGTTGGAGCATATCGTCTAAGTTTCCTTCAATCATTTTTCGTTCCGCTAGAGAGACGCGGTACGGACGGCGGTGTACGATGGAAGCTGCGTCGGTCTGAATACGATGTGCTGTAGCAGTTGTCTGGCCCAGTGTGGATGAATGAACGTCAAAGGAGTTTGCGTGCTTTTCCAACAAATCAAGCAGCTGCTGCTTCTGTGAGTCTGTCAAGTCTTTGTTGATGGCTGCTGTAAAGGCCGAGGAAGCAGCATGATCTGCAGGATGGCCTTTAGAGGAGACAGGGGTAAGAGGCACAACGCACACAGGCTGCATATTGGCAACGCATGCGACAGTAGTGTCCCGTGGCAGTAAAATTTTATCTTGTGTGGTGTTAATAGCAGCGAGGACAGTTGATCCATTGTTGAAGCGAGCCACACCAGATGCGAGAGCTATGCCTTTATTAAGGCAACGCGGTGACGGAGTGACCAAAAATGTGACCAGAGTCGACGTCGTTGGACAAAACTGTAACTAATTGATGTTCGTTGGTGGTAACTCGATGTATACTGCAGCGATGAGTCGAAGTGGCCTGTAGGTTTCGTCGTTGAGCAAGTGGTCCGTGTCCGTAAGATGGACGACACGTTGTGCACAGCAAATAGCCACAGAAGCAAAGGAAAGAAAGTCCCAGCCTAAAATGAGTTCATGGGAGCACGGGGATAGCACAGCAAATTCTATATGATGAATAATTTCGTCGATTAGTACACGGGCAGTACAGAGAGCGGAAGAGCGAATCATTGTTCTCTGGGCTGTAACCAGTGTCGGTCCATCATAAGGCGTCGTGGCTTTTCGAAGAGGGGCACACAAATCAGCACGAATAACAGAAAACGCAGCCCCATTGTCCACCAAAGCATCAACATCCACTCCCTCAACTGTGACCGCAATCATATTGTAGGGGCGCGCTGGAGGAATCGCAGTCCTGTGTTGGAATGCAGTTTGCCCTCCAAAAACTGCATCGCTTAGTTTTCCGGAAGCCGATCAGAAGTAAGGGAAGCAGGCTGAACAGGAGAAGAGCGACGGTAAGGCGACGGTGAACGGCATTGGGTTGATCGGTGACTACTGCGCAGTTCACCCGATGCTGGCGGAGATGGAGACCGACGTGGTGGTGACGAATAACGGCGGCCCTGGTACAAGGCTCCTGCGGTATAGTCCCGTTCGCGTATGTCATACCCTCGGCGCTCGTCTTGCTGGCGCTTGCGGCAAAAGCATGCAATGTGACCACGATAGCTGCAATAATAGCACGTAGGCCGAGTCGATCGATAAGGAGGGTAGTAGCTTGCGCTAACTTCACCGGGTGAGAGAGCAGTCAGAGGGACCGATGACGGCTCAGGCGGTGGTGATGAAAAGCTCGTGGGAAAGCTTGTGGGAGGTGCGGCAGCAACCGACGCGTACGTTCGTGGCGGGGACGTCGAGCTGACGTGACTGGTGGCGCGGCGGCGGTGTGCGGGAACGGTGGGAGAGTACGAGAGACAGTGGGCTGCAGGTTGGCCATGTGGGTCATGGACGTGAGCTCTTCCCTGATGACATCCCGAAATGACGTTGAAGAAGACTGGATGGGACACACTAAAGGTAGTGTGAATCACATGGATTCTAATTCTTCGCGTATAATCGCCCAGTTCGTGTCTCGCAGGTTTGCATCAGTCGTAATACGGGCCGCGTCACTGTCTGGTTGTAGGCGCATAAACTCAAGTTCTTCAAGGCGCTGACAGGTTGTCGCAACGTCCACAACAGTAGCCGGATTCTGGATTGCAAGGGCATTGAATGAAACGGGTGCAATTCCCTTAAGAAACTGGCGCACCTTGTCTGATTCTGTCATTGGTGTGTCAGCCCGGCGGCAAAGTGAAAAAAACATCCCCGATGTAGGATGTATATGACTCCCCGATGTGCTGTTTCCGAGTCGCGAGAGCTTTCTTTGCGAGAGCCGAACGAACAGCCGGTGTGCCAAAGACATGGCGAAGCGGATCTTTGAAGGCTGACCAGTCGGGGATGTCGATGAAGTGGATGAGGAACCACGTCTTTCCGACACCCGCGAGGTTGAATGACACGTGAGCGAGTCTGTAGGTGTTATCCCACCGTTTAGCAGCGCCGACACGTTCGAAATCGTCCAGCCATTCATGCACATCTTCCCCACGCATACAAGCGAAGGGATGGGGCTCACGCTGGAGGCTGTTCATGACGTGAGAAGGCGCGGCACACGCTGGTGGAGTAGGAACGGCTGCAGCACCGGCCTGATCTTGGTGCGACATATTTCCGGACACCTGGCCCAAGCGGCGACCTGAACGTAGCTCCAGGGGGTAGAGTGGTCGAGAGGATGGCGGGGGATCTAACAGCACGCTCGACCACGTATGAAGTCTTGGTTTGGATTAACTTTTATTAGGCCCGAGGAACCGGCAGCCGACAGCTACGATGAACGAGCCAAGATGATGATGCTACGTGACAACGATGAGGATGCATGAGCCACACATGATAATGATGATAATGTACCAGTGAAGAGGATGCGTATACTTAATGCCCACAGTAAATACAACGCGGCATTATTAGGAAGAGGTGAAAAAAGACAAAGCCAATGTTGAAATGGGCAATGAAAAGATGTACACATTTTTGAATCCATTCTCCGTTTTGTTTATCGCGCTCTATCGTACTATATCATACCACATATGCTGGCTCATAGATGGAAATGGGTTCGCACGCCGTTCGCAACCAGCGAGCATTACGAACAGTCGCGATCTAGGGCCTTCTATTGCCATAGAATATCAATCGATCGTGTAGTCAGGACAGAGGTTCTAAGAGGTTCACGTGCGCAAACATACGACGGAGCAACCTAGTTCGATCACAATCGTCTTCGCTAAGTGCACAGAAAGCAGGCACAGCTTCACAAACGACTACTACGAAAAAAAATTAACTCCAAAGTTGTCTCCATTACGAACGTGTACTACGTACATAACTTGGCATGTGCACGACGCAGTCGACAAGACCAGTTCACCGCGTTGCTCACAGTAGGAAGCTTCACAGGAAACATAACAAAAGCGATGAACAGTAACTTCAAACACTCACCGCCACTCGTAATCACATCATCTCGCAAGGCGGGACAGGCTTCAGGAGATAACGCCACAAGTAATGACAAGCGAAGGCACAGTCCTCAATCACCCACATTGCAATCCATCTAGTCCTCACATAGATGGCACCGAGCGCGCATCGTACCTTTTCTGCGTCTACTAGCCCGAAACCTGCCCAAAACTTCCAATGAGCTTCCATGACTTAATTGTCCTGGAAGCGTCTGACGACCCTCGGGCTCCCCGGAGGTCGCCAGAACCGTCCTACCCGAGAAAAACGAACGCCAACCGGAAGTGCGCTGCGGGGGGGCACGGAGCAGCCAGAGAAAAACGAGCGCGCTTTGGCTGGCTCTGGCATCCCGAGGGTAGCCAGAATTGGAAAATCGAAGAGCCCCACAGAAACGGCTTCAGTACCGCACGTAATGGATTTTTTGGTTAGGCTCGTCATTTGAATAGGCCACGACTTCAACAAATCGTCACTGCTATTGGTGCTGTCTGCAGAGCACGGCCCTCCGATACTGAATGTTTGTTGACCTGCGTGAAATTGGCTTTATTAAATGCGAAGCATTTCTTAACGAACTTCGGCGACTTTGAACGTATCTATCTATCTATCTAGCCGCTTACGTTTGGGTACTCTCGTGGTCATCCTCTTAATGTGACGTGAACCAAAATTAGCATGGGAAGGTAAGACGATTTGACGAATATGGCGGGCTGGTCAAGGCAAGAATAATGTCACGACCCCGTGGCGCACGTCGTCAGACAGTTTATACCAAAGAGTGGCACATACCCATGGGCGGTTGTGTTCCGCTGGTATGCGGGTATGTGCGACAGGTGATTGACACTTAATATCTACCCAGGAATGACAAAAACACACGTAGGCGATTTTAACGCGTGAGTGCTAAGCAATACCCGACATCGATAGCGTCGACTCAACGAAAACATAGAATACATTTCCTGGTCCCAGCAGGTATCGACCCCAAGCATTCTGCGTGGCAGTAAAGCATTCTACCTCAGAGCTACGCCAGGTCTCGGAATTGCTTTTCAAACAGACGCTAATCATCGTGAAACGTCAATAGTTGTTGCAGTGATGTCTCTCCAATTTATGAACATTACATATGTACTTTTTTGATACAGCCGTCACGTCTGGTAAATGTTCATTGTGATTAGGTGCCATGCGCTGAAATCTATTTACGTAGCAGTGCCCAGGGCCAGCATCATCGCGAGCATCAGCGCTTCATATGATTGATTTGTGGGGTTTAACGTCCCAAAACCACCATATGATTATGAGAGACGCCGTAGTGGAGGGCTCCGGAAATTTTGACCACATGGGGTTCTTTAACGTGCACCCAAATCTGCATCAGCGCTTCATATATCAGCTTCTGGTGTTGCTAACACGCATGTTCCAGTTATCATCGTTGAGCAAGCGCAAACAGCTCATTAAATAAACATATGCAACTTGTCAACATATGTCTGAGGCAGTAAAAACTTTATTGAACATGTCCGGCGTCACTGAGCGGAGTGGGGCTACAAGCACCCCGGTCTGTTTCAAATGTTTCATGTCTGTTCATGAAACATTTGTACATATATTTAGCGTTATTTCGTCAGGTCTCGCTCAAAAAAAAAACTGCAACACAGTCAACTTCTCTCCGCATGCTTCGCATAACGTCGATTCCCAGGTGCGTGAGGTCTGCCGGATTTTTAACTATGACAGGCTGTTTTAAGACCTAATGCAATTTCTCGGCGAGACGCTGGAGGACACACAATATACAGAAGCAGCTGGCTGCCTTAATTGGTTTCTCGCACATCGCGTATGCGGCAGAATACACACACACAAACACCGATTCATGGCGGTTGTCGTAAATCGTAACTTTCGGCTTACCCACGCATGTGTCAGTACAAAGTCTCGAGACACCGCGGAAGAGGTTGCGATTGCGCTTGCGCTTACTGACCCCATTTGCGAGGCAGTTCAGAGCGACCCGCAGTTCGTAACTACATGCGCTCATGCATTTCTCCCGAAGTTCTACAGATTCTGAGAATGGCTGGACGACAGCGATTCAATAGCACCATGATTCTGTGGTTCCCAGCACATGTCACCACCCCAACTGACGTAAATGCCAACATATATAGGTCCACGCAAGGGGAAGGTGACCGGTGTTTTTTAACTGCGAAGCATTTCTTAGCGAACCTCGGTGACTTAGAGCGTATCTATCTATCTATCTATCTATCTATCTATCTATCTATCTATCTATCTATCTATCTATCTATCTATCTATCTATCTATCTATCTAATAAGGAAGTGGTCACGAGCTCTCGTGACCACCTCCTTAACTTGGAGTAGAACGAAATTAGTGCGGGAAAGTAAGAGGCTTTGACGACTATGAACGACATGGCATGAATATTTTGAAAATTGCGTCGCGTACGACGTCAAACCCTACCCTCCAGGCACGTTTGGCACATACCCGTATGCCAAGTGCCCCGGTATGCTGGTATGAGCCACGGGTGTTTGAGAGTGTATATCTACCGACGAACGGAGAGTACAGAAATTGGTAGTTTAAATGCGAGATCACTAAGAAAGTTGACCCCAAAGAATATACGAGCACATTATGGTCCCAAGCATTCTGCGTCGAAATCGAATACAAATCCACAGCGCCATGCCAGTTCAAGAAAATCCTTTTGAAAAAGATTCCGTGTAGGTGTACTGGTCGCGTATAACACTTGAACATATGTTTATGCAATTTCATAAACTTTCGCTCAAAGAAAAAGAAGGGGTAGATCCCTCGTATCAGTGGCGTAACAACTTCTTCGCGAGGGGTGGGGATATATATATATATATATTTCTTTATACATATATAATTTCTATATATATTTCTATATATATATTTCTATATATATTGTCACGAGGTTGTGATACACGCAGCACTTGAGAGGAAGCACGCAGGAGTCAGGGCGGTGTCAGGCGAACTGTTTATTGGGCGAACTTGTGCCCAGCAAAACAGGGCCAAACACAACTCACAGCAACAGCGGCGTGAACAGTCGTCGGCCGACGGAAAAAAAAAGACTCCCCAGTGGCGCACTGCGCCGGCTTTTATACACGCGTCATAACGCGTTCCAGAGTGGCATACAAGATAAACGCGGCCTGCGTTGCGCTTAACAGAAAGTGATAGCGGCTTTCTTCGTAAACCAAAAGAACCGCACGTGTCACTACCCCCTCTGAAAAAAAACATCGTCTTGATGCTAAAGACAGAACATAAGAGAGAGTACATGCAATAAATTACATTAACAATGCGTCACAGCTAATCAGCGCGCGTAATAAGGTTTAAGTCGCACCACGTGTACGACTTCGGGTCGTGCACGGCGTCGTTGGGATGACGTTAAGCCATCGGGCACGACCTCATAGTGCAGTTCACCACGACGTCGGACTACCTTGTAGGGTCCAAAGTAGGGTCGCAGGAGCTTCTCAGACAATCCCCGTCGTCGTATCGGCGTCCAGACCCAGACAAGGTCGCCGGGTTGGTATTCGGTGTGGTGTCGTCGAAGGTTGTAGTGGCGCCTGTCGGCCGTCTGTTGGCTCTTGATACGCAGGCGGGCTAGCTGTCGAGCTTCTTCAGCGCAATCCAGGTAGCTGGCGACGTCGAGGTCTTCTTCGTCGGTGCCGACCGGTAGCATGGCGTCAAGCGTCGTTGTTGGGCTCCGTCCGTAGACGAGCTTGTATGGAGCAAACTGCGTCGTTTCCTGCATGGCCGTGTTGTACGCGAAGGTTACATACGGGAGTGTGGCGTCCCACGTCTTGTGCTCGACGTCCACGTACATAGCCAGCATGTCGGCGATGGTCTTATTTAGACGCTCGGTGAGGCCATTCGTCTGTGGGTGGTACGCGGTGGTTTGGCGGTGGCTTGTCTGACTGTACCTCAAGATCGCTTGCGTTAGGTCAGCCGTAAAGGCCGTACCTCTGTCGGTGATGAGGACCTCGGGGGCTCCGTGGCGAAGGACGATGTTCTCAATGAAGAACTTGGCGACCTCGGCGGCAGTGCCCTTGGGCAAGGCCCTTGTTTCGGCATAGCGGGTGAGGTAGTCAGTCGCTACGACAATCCATTTGTTGCCAGAAGTTGACGTCGGGAACGGCCCCAGTAAGTCCATGCCGATTTGTTGGAACGGCCGTTGAGGTGGTTGGACGGGTTGCAGAAGTCCGGCTGGCCTAGTTGTCGGCGTCTTGCGTCGTTGACAGTCTCTGCATGTTTTTACGTAGTGGGCGACGTCGGCAGTGAGGCGAGGCCAATAGTACTTCTCTTGTATTCGTGACAGTGTGCGGGAAACACCAAGATGTCCGGCTGTCGGGTCGTCGTGTAATGCTTCTAGAACCTCTGGACGTAACGCTGAAGGCACCACGAGGAGGTAGTCGGCGCGGAGCGGCGAGAAGTTCTTCTTCAGGAGGACGTTGTTTCGCAGGAAAAACGAAGCCAGTCCTCGGCGGAATACTTTCGGCACGTCGGCGGTCTTGCCTTGCAGGTAGTCCACGAGGATCTTGAGCTCTGGGTCACCTCGTTGGCGTTCCGCGAAGTCGTCGGTACTTATGGGTCCCAGGAAAGAGTCGTCGTCCTGGTCATCCTGGGGCGGCGGATCGACAGGGGCGCGAGACAAGCAGTCGGCGTCGGAGTGCTTTCGTCCGCTCTTGTAGACGACGGTGATGTCAAATTCTTGTAGTCTGAGACTCCACCGTGCGAGGCGCCCTGATGGATCCTTCAAGTTAGCTAGCCAACACAAGGCGTGGTGGTCACTCACGACTTTGAAAGGCCTGCCGTACAGGTAGGGGCGGAACTTTGATGTAGCCCAGATGATGGCAAGGCATTCCTTTTCTGTCGTGGAATAATTGGCTTATGCCTTCGAAAGTGACCGGCTAGCGTAACTGATGACCCTTTCAAGTCCGTCGGTCCTCTGCACGATCACGGCGCCGAGCCCTGTGCTGCTTGCGTCCGTGTGAATTTCGGTGTCAGCTTCTTCGTCGAACTGCGCCAGTATTGGCGGCGTTTGCAGGCGTCGCTTTAATTCTTGAAATGCCTCGACTTGCGGCGTTTCCCATTTGAAGTCGACGTCGGCCTTCGTGAGGTACGTCAGTGGCTCGGCGATCCGCGAAAAGTTCTTCACGAAGCGCCTGTAATAAGCGCAGAGGCCAAGAAATCGGCGTACTGCTTTCTTGTCGGTGGGTGCAGGAACGTCGGCGATCGCAGCTGTTTTCTGTGGATCAGGGAGCACTCCCAACTTGCTGATAACGTGGCCAAGGAACAATAGTTCCTCGTAGGCGAAGCGGCACTTTTCTGGCTTCAGGGTAAGTCCCGAGGCTTTGATTACCCGAAGAACAGCTTCAAGGCGCCGGTGGTGCTCGTCGAAGTTGGAAAAAAATACGACTACGTCGTCCAAGTAGACGAGGCAAGTCTGCCACTTCAAGCCTGCGAGTACTGTGTCCATAACCCGTTGGAACGTCGCAGGCACCAAGCAAAGACCAAAGGGCATGACCTTAAACTCGAATAGGCCGTCTGGTGTTATGAAGGCAGTCTTCTCTCGGTCTCTCTCGTCTACTTCGATTTGCCAGTAGCCGGTTTTGAGATCCATCGACGAAAAATACTTGGCGTTGTAGAGTCTGTCCAGAGCATCGTCTATCCGTGGGAGGGGATACACGTCTTTCTTCGTGATCTTGTTCAGGCGACGATAATCGACGCAAAAACGTAGGGTTCCGTCCTTCTTCTTCACCAACACCACGGGTGATGCCCACGGACTCGTAGACGGCTGAATGATGTCGTCACGCAGCATTTCGTCTACTTGTTGCTTGATGGCCTCGCGTTCCCGTGCAGAAACTCGGTAGGGGCTCTGACGGAGCGGACGGGCATATTCGTCGGTTATGATGCGATGTTTCGCGAGAGGGGTCTGACGAAGCCTCGATGACGACGAGAAGCAGTCCTTGTATTGGTGGAGTAAGGCGTTGAGCTCGTTTTGTTGCTGCCTGGAAAGGCTTTGATTGACGTCGAAGGCGGGCGCGGACACTGCTGTCGACGTTGCGGCTCCCTGAGAATCGGTGAGGGCGAAGGCATTGCTCGCTTCCACAAATTCGCTTAGATGTGCTACCGTCATGCCCCTATTCAAGTGCCTATATTCGTTGCTGAAGTTCGTCACCATTACCTTGGCTTCGCCGTTATGAAGCTTGGCTATGCCTCTTGCGACGCACATCTGACGGTTTAGGAGCAGGTGCTGGTCGCCTTCGATGACACCTTGTAAGTTGGTAGACGCTGTGGTGCCAACGGAAATGATGACGCTCGACAGTGGCGGGATGGTTACCTGCTCTTCTGTCACATTCAAGGCATTGTGAGCGACGTTGCAGTCTGACGCCGTTGCATTATCCGTGGACAGCGTGATTGACCTGGATCTTAGGTCGATGACTGCGCCTTGCTGGTCCAGGAAATCCATGCCTAAAATGACGTCTCGCGAGCATTGCTGCAGGACCACAAAATTCACAGAATACGTCTGGCTGTGAATCGTGACTCTTGCCGTGCAGGTTCCAGTCGGTGTTATAAGGTGGCCCCCTGCTGTTCGGATATCCGGTCCTTCCCATGCAGTCTTTACCTTCTTGAGCTTAGCGGCGAAGAGACCACTGATGATAGAGTAGTCGGCGCCGGTATCGACTAGGGCGGTGACGCTGTGGCCGTCGATGATCACGTCGAGGTCGGTGGTTCGTCGTCTGGCGTTCCGGTTAGGTCGGGGCGTCGGATCACGGCTGCGTCGGCTTGGTCCGGTGCTGCTATGTCGCGTCGGTGGCGAGGCTTTGTCGTAAAGACTCTGCTCAGGCGGCGTATTGCGACTACGTCGGGTAAGTTCGTGCGTCGTGGTCGTCGTCATCGGCAGCGGCGGCGGCGGCGGAGGAGGATCTTCGGCATTGCGTCGTGCAGCAACCACACCTCCATCGGTTGCTGCCTGTAGTTTCCCGGGTAGGGACTTGGGGATCGGCCCCGGTTAGAGCCGGTGTACTGGCGGCGATCCGGGGAGACGTAGCGGCCAGGCGAAGGTGAACGGGATGGTCGTCGTTGTTGCCACTGCGATCTGGCGATGTAGTCGGCGATGTCGCGATGTCGCTCACCTGGGCGCGGACGCGGCGCGTTCACGTCGAAGCCACGCAGTCCCATCTCACGGTACTGGCAGTAGCGGTAGGTGTGCCCGGCTTCGCCGCAGTGGTAGCATAGTGGGCGGTGGTTCGGGGTGCGCCAAACGTCAGTTTTCCTCGGCGAGCGCTGGATTACTGGCGAGCGGGAAGGCGTCGGGGGTGGCGGCGGTGGCTGGCGATGAAACTGCGGAGACTTTGGGTCCTGGTGTTGGCGAGGAGCGGCGACAGGTCGTCGTGCAGTAGCGGCGTAGGTGATCGCCTCCGGTTGGGGCTGTGGCCGTTCAGGAACGCTCAGTGAGCGCTGTAGTTCCTCGCGGACTACGTCTTCAAGAGAGGCGACTTGGGGCTGAGACGATGGCAACATGCGGCGCAGTTCTTCACGAACAATAGCCCGTATGGTCTCGCGCAGGTCGTCGGGGCAGAGTCCTCGGACTTCTGCGACGTCTGGCGACATGCGCCAATCGTATTGGCGGGTCCGCATTTCAAGAGTCTTCTCGATGATGGTAGCCTCGGAGAGGAACTCTTGTACCGTCTTTGGCGGGTTTCTGATCAGTCCGGCGAAGAGCTCTTGCTTCACTCCTCGCATAAGCAGGCGAACCTTCTTGTCCTCAGACATGTCGGCGTCGGCGTGGCGGAAAAGTCGCGTCATCTCCTCCGTGAAGATCGTTACGTTTTCGTTGGGGAGCTGTACCCGAGTTTCAAGCAGTGATGCGGCTCTTTCCTTCCGCACGACGCTTGCAAAGGTGCGCAGGAAAGCAACGCGGAAGCCGTCCCAGGTTCGAAGTGTTGACTCGCGGTTCTCGAACCAAGTCCTTGCGGCGTCTTCCAGGTAAAAATACACATGACGCAGCTTGTCGTCCGGGTCCCACTTATTGAGGGCTGCGACGCGGTAATAATTGTCAAGCCAGCTTTCCGGGTCTTCGTAGGTCGATCCGCGGAAGGTAGGCGGCTCTTTGGGCTGGTTGACGACCACGGTTGCCGAAGACCTTGCTTCCGTCATCGTGGATGCCGGCTTCGTAGCAGCCTTTGTTTTCTTGTCCTTGTCGGAGAACGGCAGGTATTCGGGCGGTAGTCCTTGTTGTCTTCGGCTCACTCGAACGACCGGGTCGGCGTCGTCCTCTTGGCGGCTTGGGCTTGGCTCACGGCTGGACGGGGGCGTACGGTACATGAACCGAGAAGCACCTCCACCAGATGTCACGAGGTTGTGATACACGCAGCACTTGAGAGGAAGCACGCAGGAGTCAGGGCGGTGTCAGGCGAACTGTTTATTGGGCGAACTTGTGCCCAGCAAAACAGGGCCAAACACAACTCACAGCAACAGCGGCGTGAACAGTCGTCGGCCGACGGAAAAAAAAAGACTCCCCAGTGGCGCACTGCGCCGGCTTTTATACACGCGTCGTAACGCGTTCCAGAGTGGCATACAAGATAAACGTGGCCTGCGTTGCGCTTAACAGAAAGTGATAGCGGCTTCCTTCGTAAACCAAAAGAACCGCACGTGTCAGTCTTTTATACACGCGTCATAACGCGTTCCAGAGTGGCATACAAGATAAACGCGGCCTGCGTTGCGCTTAACAGAAAGTGATAGCGGCTTTCTTCGTAAACCAAAAGAACCGCACGTGTCAATATAATATATTTCTATATATACATAATATATATATATTTCTCCCCACCCCTCGCGAAGAAGTTATTACGTATTAGTGGCGTAATAACTTCTTCGCGAGGGGTGGGACGAAATATATATATATATATATATATATATATATATATAGTGGGAGTAATAATTCAATGCGCCAGTTAGTCCTCTTAAAGGTATGGGATATGGCACAACGGGAGCGTTGTCAACAAGGATAAATATATTTATTTCTCAACAGTTTCGGGAGAGGTCTTGCTTTCATCAGGGGATGAGTTATACTAAAATGAACTTCCAAACTTCGTTTCTGCCGCGTCCCTCTCGCCTTGGAAGATGTTTGCGAGAGTGAGAGAGAACTAAAAAAAAGAAAGAAAGAAGAAAAAAAGAAAAAAAAGAGAAGAAAAAAGGAGAAAAGGAAAGAAGAAAAAAAAGAAAGTGAAAAAGAGGAAGAACCACCGTCAACACTGAGAACAAAACCAAATGTCCATGTACGTCCACATCCGGTTCTAATCCCGTGCTGGTCAGTTCTCGGGGTGTGTTGGGCCACCCAAGATTGTCGCCCTGGTGGCGGGAGGGGTCCGTGACGGCGTGCGTAAGGAAAGGGTTTCCCCTTAATGGGTCGGTCGGCTTGCTTTCATCTTTGTCCGTTTCTCTAAATGGTCATCAAGTGATAGGGGAACAGAACGACTTTGTGCATGTGAAAAAAAGAAAAAAAGGAAAAAAAAGAAAAGAAAAAAAATCAAGAAAGGACAGTGTACACGTACGAGTCAGTCAGAAAAAACAAGCATATTCTCCAGCTATCAATCTTTGTCACCAATTTTCTCCTGGCTCACTTCTCGGAGGCAGGAGAGCCTTCCGCGGTTCTCGTTGATGCTGGCTACTAATGTCCGAAATTTGAAAGTAAAATATGCCTCACGCTGTTCGCGCTCGCGTCTGTTTGAGAAACCTGACTGCAAAAAAGTTAGGCTGATATTTTCAAAACTGTGGTTTGGCAGGCGCAGATGTCTAGATAAAGGTAGCTTTGGCAGTGAAGTGGCGTGGTACCGGTGATTATTGAACCGCAGCCGAAATGGCATGTCTGTTTGGCCGATATATTGATTGAATTTTGGCACCCTGATTGAGCAAACACCCACAAAATTCAATCAGGGTGTCATCCCTGCGGAAAAGCTTAATGCAAGGTATGCCCACAGATGGTCACAACACGTGAATGCAAAGCGAACTTCTCGGATTTCAAATTCTGCATAACTGAAAGCCTTAATTGTGACTCCAGTAACGTAATATACATGCTACATTCCAACATCTGCGGACAAGAATATATATATATATATAAAATTATATATATATATATATATATATATATATATATATATATATATATAATATATATATATATATATAAATATATATATATATATATATTGTCACGTAGTTTATTTACGTACAGACCTACTGGAAGGCCGAGGAACGCCAGAAGAGCGAGGAACGTCAACAGGCCGAAAAATACAAAAGCGCAAGCTCGGGTCGCGCGTGTGCACCAACGCTGTGGCTTCCCGTTACTTGCTGCTTCGTCGTCGTTCATATAGTTAGTTCCCTACATTGGCCCGCGGTGAATAGCGTAGCCAACCTGGCGACTTAAGGCGTAGTCACTATAGCGGGGTCGTAATACGGCTTCAGGCGACTCACATGCAAAATTTCTCGGCCACGACGGCGTAATTCCTGAGATTGTGTCAAAGGCTCAATCTCGTAATTGACTGATGACGTACGGGCGAGAATGCGGTAGGGCCCGTGGTATCTTGCCAGTAATTTCGACGAAAGGCGAGGAGCGCTCGGTGGAATCCAGAGCCAAACGAGAGCACCAGTCGTGAAAGTAGAGATATGTCGGTCGGTGTCATGCCGTAGCTTCTGGTGGCCTTGGTCCTCGGTTGTCAGTGAACGGGCCAATCGTCTGCAATCTTCTGCGTACCTGGCAACATCAGAAATTGCAGTGTACTCAGAGGAGTCGGGCGTGTATGGGAGGATAATGTCCAGTGTGCATGATGGTTTGCGTCCGTACAACAGAAAGAAAAAGGAAAACCCTGTTGTCGCGTGCGTAGCGGTGTTATACGCATACGTGCCGAATGGAAGGACAGTGTCCCAATTGATCTGGTCTGAAGCTTTGTACATCATCAACATATCACCGAGAGTGCGAATAAATCGTTCTGTGAGGCCATTCGTCGGCGGGTGATATGCGTCGTCATGCAATGAACCATGTTGCACTGAGCGAGCAAGACAAGAAAACACGCCCCCGGTCGCTCAAAAGTTCGCGGGGAGGACCATGGCGAAGAACAAAGTTGCGCAAGATGAAAAACGCAACTTCCTTCGCGGTTGCTGCGGGTAGTGCTGCCGTCTCCGCGTAACGCGTGATGTGATCTACGCCGACAATTATCCACCTATTTCCAGAAGACGACGTGGGAAGTGGTCCGTATAAGTCGATACCGACGCGGTCAAATGGAAGCGCTGGACAAGGCAGAGGCTCAAGTGCACCGGCAGGGCGTTGAGGTGGGGCTTTACGTAGCTGGCATGGAGTACAAGCACGTACGTACTTGCGAACAAATGTGTACATGCCGCGCCAGTAGTACCGCTGACGTAGATGGTTGTACGTTTTGAGAGCGCCGGTGTGAGCACTTTGCGGGTTATTGTGGAAAGTAGTACAGATTTCCGAGCGCATGTGGTTGGGTATCACTAACAGCCACCTTCGACCTTCAGACGTGCAATTCCGCCGATAGAGGAGGTCGTCTCGATTAGCGAAATGTGTGGCTTGACAGCGAATATTTCTTGAGACCAAATTAGCTAACGGATCAGTCAGAAAGGCGAAGAGTTGGGAAATCCACACATCTTTGCGTTGTTCCGATGCCATGTCTGAGAAGTTGATTGCTGTTATGACAGGTGAAGAAGGTGACGAGGAGGTTGGGTCAGCTGGTAGCGGCGAGCGGGATAGCGCGTCAGCGTCGGAGTGCTTGCGGCCGGATCGGTATACAACACGAATGTCGTATTCCTGTAGGCGAAGCGCCCAACGACCAAGGCACCCCGATGGGTCTTTGAGCGATGATAGCCAGCATAGAGCGTGGTGGTGCATGACGACTTCGAAAGGGCGGCCATAAAAGTATGGGTGGAACTTCGTCGAAGCCCAGACAATTGCGAGGCACTCTTTCTCCATGACGGAATAATTACACTCGGCTTTCTTGAGGGTTCGACTCGCATAAGCGACCACGCATTCTTGGTACCCTGGTTTTCATTGAGTCAATACAGCAACAAGACCGACACCGCTGGCGTCGGTGTGGACCTCCGTAGGCGCATCGGGGTCAAAATGACGTAGTATTGGAGGTGATAAAAATAACCGCCGAAGCGCGGTGAAGGATTCGTCGTACTCTTTTGACCAAGCAGAAATGCCTTTGGAAGTTGTCAACAGGTTGGTAAGAGGCGCGATGATAGAAGAGAAGTTGCGCACAAATCGACGAAAGTATGAGCACAGGCTGATAAAACTTCGAAGCGTATTGATGGAATTGGGCTGCGGATAGTCTGCCACGGTTTGGAGTTTCGCCGAATCCGGGAGAACACCCTCTTTGCAGACGACGTGACCCAGTGTAGTGAGCTGACGTGCGGCAAAATGGCAGTTCTTGATGTCAAGTTGAAGGCCAGCAGAGGTGAGACACGTGAGAATAGCACGAACACGAACAAGGTGAGACGAAAAGTCGCGAAAAAAACGATGATGTCGTCTAGGTAGCAGAGGCACGTGTTCCACTTGTAGCTGCGAAGGATGGTGTCCGTCACCCGTTAGAAGGTAGCTGGGGCGTTGCAGAGTCCAAACGGCATGATGTTAAACTCATACAGCCCTTCAGGTGTTACAAATGCAGTCTTTGATCGGTCAGGATCAGCCATTGGAACTTGCCAATATCCTGAGCGTAAATCTAAAGGGGAGAAATATTCTGCTCCTTGCAAGCAATCGAGAGCATCGTCGATGCGTGGCAACGGGTACACATCCTTCCGAGTTATCTTATTGAGCCGGCGGTAGTCGACACAGAATCGGATAGACCCATCCTTTTTGTGCAAAAAAGCAACAGGGGACGACCAAGGGCTCTGCGATGGCTGGATGACACCACGCTTGAGCATATCGTCGACTTGTTCGTTGATAATACGGCGTTCTTCCGCTGAAACACGATATAGTCGTTAGCGTAAGGGAGCATGAGTACCGGTGTCAATGTGGTGCGTGATGTTCGCTGTGCGACCCAAAGATGGTTGAGCGCAATCGAAGGCAGAACGGAACTCTCGAAGAAGAGACAAGAGTTTGTGTCTTTGTGTCGGCGATAGCTCAGCGGCAACAGAGGGCTGGAATGAGTCTGCCGCGGCAGTGTGGCCCCAGGTGGCGTCATAGCATTGAGCTGGAGGTGAGGTGGGTGTTCGGCAAACTCCAGAGGGCGCAAGAGGTCAACGTCTTGTATGTTACCGAAACATTCTCCGCGAAGTAAGGTAACTGGCGACGATAGCGAGTTCGCAACGAGCATGGCGGTAGCACGGGACTCCATGGTGAGTATGGCAAAGGGCAGGTGTAGGCTACGGCGGCGGGTAAATACGTCAGACGGAGTTAACAAAACAGTTCCGTCAGGAGCGGCCGTACAGGTCAGGGCTACAAGCATGGATGTTCTCGGTGCTATTTCCGTGTCTGCAACAACGACACGTTTGTAAGCTTCAGAAAGAGAATCTACCAAACAAGAGGTTGGCAGTGATGTAAGGGCGACTTCTGCACGTGAGCAATCTATGATGGCCCGATGACGCGAAAGAAAGTCCCATCCAAGAATGACTTCGTGGTAGCATGATGCCAGCACAAAAATTCAATGGCATAAAGTTGACCTTGAATAATGACAGGTGCAGTGCACATAGTTGTAGGTTCTATGCACTGCGAGTTGGCCGTGTGGAGCATCAGGACCGAAAGAGGCGTCGTTACCTTTTTTAACTTGCGGCATAAGGTGTCACAGATTATGGAAACGACGGCCCCTGTGTCGATAAGCACTTGTGCGGTGGTCATCTCAACATCGACGTCGATAACATTTTGCGGCGAGAAAGATGGAGGCCTTGAGCAATTCGAATTGTATGCAGCTGTTGCCTTCGGAGCTGCAGCGATCAGTTTCCATCTTCCGTAGCAGGTCGACGACGCATAGGTGACAGGGCCCGTCGTCGGGGCGATGGTGACCGATGGTTTGCGTAGGGTCGATGACCGTCAGTGGTGTACCTTGATTGCGTCCTAGACGACGACGCTACTGGCCTGCCCACGGTGTCAACTGGAGAAAGATCTCGGTGACAGTGGCGGGTGACGTGTCCAGCGATACCACAGGAGAAACAGATGCGCCTATTATCCGGCGTCCTCGAAGCGTCTGAGCGACGGTAAAATGGAGCTGAAGATCTCGCGTAGAAATACGGCGCAGCAATTGGGGTTGTAGGCACGACATAGGGCGGCGGGGCAGGTTGAGCATACGGCATATGCTGTTGCGTAGGACGAGCAGAGACGGCGGCGTACGTGAGAGGCGTAGTGACAGGTGGTTGCTGATGCATCGGTGGAAGGGCCTCTGCGACTTGGGTCCGAATGGCGTGTTGGAGGTCCGGTGCCAAAGCTTGCACGGGCTCATGTGTCAGTGACAGCTGGCGCGCTACCTCTTCGCGGACGAAGTCCTTGATTGTCGAAAGCAGCGGCTGCTGATCGGTAGGATGTGCAGCTAGATGCAAGCTTGCGAGCGTGTCTGGCGTCGTGAAGTCTTGACGAGCAATTGCGCGCTGCCTACGCAACTCATCGAAGCTCAGACAGAGGGAAACGAGCGCAGCGATTGGGGGGGGGGATTTCTCGCGAGCAACATCTGAAAAGCGCCGTAGTCGATGCCTTTCAAAATGTGCCTAATTTTTTTTTCCTCAGGCATGGTAGAGTTGATGCGGTTGCATAGATGCAACACATCTTCAATGTAGCCCGTGTAGGTCTCGCCTGGTTGCTGCGCACGGTGACGTAAACGGTGCTCGGCTTGAAGCTTGCGTGCCACAGGTCGTCCAAAGACGTCCGTAATAGCAATCTTGAATGCAGGCCATGGACGTAGGAAAGTCAGCTGCGTGGTTATTAAACCAAAGTTGCGCGGTGTCCACAAGGTAGAACGTGACGTAGCCCAGGTTACTTGGGTGGTCTCATTTGTTACTTGCGCCGACTTTGTCGTACCTTGCGAACCAATCTTCGACGTCCGACTCAGTGAAGCCCGTGAAGATAGGAGGATCTTGTTGAGTATACACGGCGCCGCAAGTGACATGGACGGTCAAAGGTCCCACCTGGAGATGCGTCTCGGTGGCCATGTTCGTGTCACGTAGAGGGAGAAGCTTACGGGAGCGAAGTTCCAGGTTTGTACGGGAGTCGACACACCTCCACCAGATGTCACGTAGTTTATTTACGTACAGACCTACTGGAAGGCCGAAGAACGCCAGAAGAGCGAGGAACGTAAACAGACCGAAAAATACAAAAGCACAAGCTCGGGTCACGCGTGTGCACCAACGCTGTGGCTTGCCGTTTCTTGCTGCTTCGTCGTCGTTCACATAGTTCCGTACATTATATGACGTAAGAAGGCAGGTGTTGTGTTTTGCCGCTCATAAGTTGATCGTGCGGATGGGACAGCACCGGAAGCTACGTTATTCAAAGCTTCTTTCTCGGATCTCTCTCGGCAAGGTCGCAAATTGCTTCCTTTAAGCATGGGACGACAGCGCGGGAAGCTACGTTATACCAAGCTTCTTTCTCGACTCTCTCTCGGTATGCCCGTTTAACTGTACACCACTTATCTATTGGAATGCAAACTACGTCCGTCTCCTCCGCTGCTGGGGACAAACACACAATGTGAAACGAACCCGCTCTGCTAACCGGCTTGGAATGTTTGTGGTTTAGAGACAAGTCGCCGCTGCCGGGGGCCAACGCACAATGGGATTAAGGGACCCCGTCCTGCCTCCGCAGCCGGGCACGAGCTCAGTGGAAGTAGGCGACACGCTTTGCCCTGGCGATCGGCTCAAAGTCGCAGCGATGCACGACCCGAACACAAGGAAAGCGGAGAAAGTCAAAGGCCGATTGCTACCTGCGGGGGCAATTACGTTCCGCGCGCAATCATTCAATTTCCGGCTTTGGAGGTTCGTCTCGGCTCGCTGGGTGTGGGAAAAGGGCATGAATGTACCGGGTCTACAATGCCGATATCTCCCGAGCGTTAGAATTCCTGAGCGCGTGGGAGGTGGAGAGAGAGAGACATGATGGGAAAGAGTACCAAAACGCCTGTTTAAACTGTAGAAGCGCTGCTGTCGAGAGTAAGGTCAGCCCGGGAGTGACTTAATCTGAGTGGAAACAGATTGGATGAGAGAATGTTGAGGTGGACCAGCAGTGGCCCCCTCCCCTTTTTCTTTGTTACCGCAAGATGCTTAAGACTGGGGGGAATCCGTTTCTCTTCAGTCGAGGCTGCAATCACTTAACTGATAGATCAGTACGACTCCGTACGATGCAACTTTTGTCTGGGCCGTAACCACTTGGTGGTCGAACAGTGAGACTAAGTACGTTGTATATAGTAACAGTGTTCTAGACTCCAACTTAAGAAAAGTTAAGTAGAAGAGTAATACGCTGTTGATGTCTGTGTTATCATGAGTGTGCTTCGGCAAGATGTACATATGACTGTAAATATTTCGCTGTAATATACCTTCAAGTTTTCATTACCTCCAACCTGCCTCCTGCTTCATCGACGCCGATCATCCCCTTGACGGGACTTCAATCCACATCAAGGAGATCAACGAACAAAAAGGAAAACTTAACTGGCGCAATCGATAGGGATTGGCGATCTCTGCAGCACCATACACTGGACCAGCGCTGAGAGGACCGAGGGGCAAGGCATCCAACAGCCACCAGCGGCAAAGTCGAGACGCTCCCACAGCAGCCAACTCCGGCACCGTGGAGGAGATCCCGGAACGACAGTGCATACAGCAAAGGGTGAGCAGGATTTCTTGCGTTCTTCTCTAGTTGGCATGGCAGTTTATGTGTAGAGCACATGGTGAGAACACGCGGGGGTGCTAAAACAATGGAGTCTAATGAAGATGAGGGTACGAGTGCGGCAGATGTGAATCGGAGTCGAGAACCATACAATGATGGTATTCAAAATTCTGATCAGTCAAATGAGGCGACAGTGCTTACTCAGAGGCAAGAATCGATGCAGCAGGCATCTCAGGTTTGGCCGAAATCAAGCGAAGCGAGAACGCTCGAGCTTGAAATTCAAAAACTCAATCTTCAGATTCAGTAAGAAAATTTATTGCAGACTAGAATGAACGCGGAACGTCTCAAGGGCACGTTGTTCAACTCTGGGTCGGAGACGGCTGATCAGAGGCGCCGGGGCTTTGATTCTGTTCAGCAATGTGCAAAAGTGCTAAAAGGGTTCCGCCTGCCGAGTGACGCGGATGTCCCATTATGGTACATTATGTCCCAATATAGTAAGGAATAACATGTACGTACACACAAAAACTGATGCTAAATAATTTCAATATCGAACTTTCAGAGACTGTCAAAACTTTGGGCGTCATCTTTCATCAACATATGTTCTAGAATTCTCACACTGAACAATTGTGTATTAAGCTAAGAAAAGCCCTTGGCGTGCTGAGAAGGTGTCAGTCGTTTCTACCGCTCCCCCAGAAACTTCTTATCTTTAATACGCTTTTTTGTTCTCATCTACGCTATTGTCAGTTGGTATGGGCTTCTGGAACTGAAACATCAAAACAAAAGTTGTATACACTTCAAAAAAGCGCTTTGCGGGCTGTTGCAAATATAGGTTACAGAGAACACACATCCCATTTATTTGTCAAGTTTAAAGTTTTAAAATTTTGTGTGGCATATGAACATAACTTGTTGTTGTCTTTGAGGTCTGAAATTCGAAAGAATTGCGCAAACCTGAGAGGCTTAGCACATTTACAGCCGAAAATTTTGTTGCGTCCGATGCGGAGTTCTGAACACTGGCACATCCCCCGACCGCGAACAAATTACGCACTCCGAATGCTAAAGCACTCTGTTCCCCATATACTAAATAAGTTCAAGCTCACAGAACAGCAATTGCGTCTCCTTTCAAGTAGTGATATATTAAACCTGTTTGTATAAGGAGCTATAAACCCAGAAAAATTACACCCAGTACTTGTAAATGCATGAAATTTTAAGTGTACCCCTTTCTGTTATAGCGTCTTATATTGGTTGCCTTTTTTCCTAAAAATTGTTTGTTTGTAAACACCCAAGTGTGCATCTATTCTGTACTTCAT
The DNA here is from genome assembly GCF_043290135.1 of Rhipicephalus microplus. Classification (NCBI taxonomy): domain Eukaryota; kingdom Metazoa; phylum Arthropoda; class Arachnida; order Ixodida; family Ixodidae; genus Rhipicephalus; species Rhipicephalus microplus. The sequence goes on from NW_027464586.1 coordinate 43,669,193, forward strand.
AAACAACCACTAGAATGTTATTTTCTTTTCTTTTTTCTTTCAATCATACGTGAGCACCGTATGGAGCTTGGTGTGCCATTGTTTCTGTTGCCTTGTACAAATGGGAGGTGGGGCTAGTCAAGCTGCTATAGCGCAGCTTTTTTCCTACTTTCCATGCCACAATTGTTTCTTGTTTGTGTAAATCATGGTGTATTGTTGTGGTGAAATAAATTTCAACTTTCAACTTTCAACTTTTGGTTTGAGGAAGTAGAAAAACTTTTTGCTACTTACCAGGTACCACACGAGAGCCGCGTGCATTTGGTTATGCCAGCGCTAACTGAGCGAGTCCGTTACCTACTGCGTAACTTCAACCCTGGAGAGAGTGCAGATTATGAGTCAGTTAAAGCAGCAGTGCTGATCGAACTAAAGCTTTCTCCGGCAGAGTACCTGCAGAGGTTCGAAAGAGCAGTAAAGCGTAAGGGAGAGACGTGGGCGCAGTTCGCGTCCCGCGTGAAAACTTCTTTCTCGTACTACCTCCAAGTGAGAGAAGCCGACACGGTAGAAGTGATGGCAGAAGTCATGGTTGCTGACCGCATAAAATCGGGCCTTAGTACGGAGGGTCTTGAGTATGTGAGATTAAGGGAAGGCGAGGGATGGCTTAGGCCAACTGAGATCGCGAAAGTGCTCCAAACTTTCGAGCAAGCGAAAGAGAAAGGGCGTGCTTCAAAGCAACCAACTGTAGAAATGGGGCAGAAGCCGGCGACACGAGTTGAGAAAGGGGCTCTGAAATGCCACTTAGGTCACGGCTCAGGCCATTTCGCTAAAGAGTGCCCGAAGGCTAGTGATAAGGAGAACAACCCCAAGAAGGCTACCGAGCCAAAGCGGAAGGTTCAAAAGGTAACGTTATCCCACGAGACGGATACTGAAATACCTACTGGAGTACTTAGTGCAAAGGTGAAGTCTCTGAAACACGAGGGTGAAGGCACAGATAAACTGCAGTTAATTCCTGTATCATGCGCAGGCATATCCGCAGATGCGATTTTGGATACGGGGAGTGAGATAACCGTCATCCGGGAGAGTCTGCTTCCGCGAAGTGTTGTAGAGCCGTCTGGCACGGTAAGATTGGTGTCCGCTTTCGGTAAAACTATCGAGGCAAGGCTAGCTACGTTACCGGTCAAATTAAATAGCCCGCGAGAGGTTACGGAGCCTCAGAACGTCGACCTACTCTGCGCGTTAACTGATGAGCTCGTCGAGGGCACAGATTGTTTGTTGACCAAGGACGATTTGAAACTTTTATTGAAGGCCAGCAGCCCTCTGTCATCCTGTCGAGCACCGGCCGAGCCTGCTCACAAGGCGGAACAAGCAGTAGAGAAACAAAAGGTAGTTGCCTGCAATCTTACCTTGGAGGAAAAAGATGATTCCGGGGAAGAGGCGCAAACTGATGAAAAGAGGCGTCATTAGGCCAAAGAGTAGAGTTCCGCAATGTGCAGTTGGGCGACACTACGCTAAATAAATGTTGGGAAGATGCGCGTAGTGGGAAATCCGGCATGTTCATTTCGGACGGACTATTATACCACTGCGACTCAATATCAGGCACTCGAGTGAGTCAGCTAGTTGTCCCCAAAGATAAGCGCACTGAGGTGATGCACTTAGCACACGAGTCACTATGCGGGGGGCACCTAGGGTCAAAGAAAACAAGAGCTCGCATTAGGTATAATTTTTTTGGCCGGGTATGGCGAAGGAGATATTAGAGCATTGTCGTTCGTGCCATGAATGTCAAATTCGTTCAGACAAGCGTCGCACGGATAAAGGGCCTATAACTCCGCTCACTAGACCCGAGCACCCTTTCCAAATTGTCAATGTAGATGTGATCGGACCCCTAGACACACCGTCAGCGAGAGGGCATAAGTACGCGCTGTGCTTAGTGGATCTTTGCACGAGGTGGCCAGAGGTGATCCCACTGCGCTCTTTGACAGCTAAGGCGACTTGTGATGCACTGATTGAGATATTTAGTCGCACAGGCGTTCCGGAGATGATCTGCTCCGATCAGGGCACTAATTTCAAATCGCAGCTCACGCAAACGATGCTGGAGAAATTAGGTTGCATGCCCCAGAACACCCAGAGAGTAATGGAGTGGTAGAAAGGTGGAACCGAGTACTCAAAAACATGTTGTATCATGTCATTCAAAGAGACTCCAAGAATTGGGACAAATTGATCCCAATGGTTTTATGGGCCTATCGGGAAGTCCCCCATGAGGTAACCGGAGTAGCTCCGTTCCGTCTATTGTATGGAAGGAATCCCACGGGACCGCTTCTAATACTGCAGAAGACTTGGACGGGAGAAATGCCGGTGCCCGCAACATTGAGAGAAAACCCCGCTAAGTATTTACAACAACTTAAGGAGCAGCTCGAGACGGCCGCTAATATAGCTGAGCTAACTAGTGCAACCCATCAGGAGAGTTACGCCAGTGCTTATAATCGCAGCAGCAGGCTCAAAGCTTTTAACATTGGCGACCAAGTTGTGGTTTTCGACAATGCTCGGAGCGGTAAAATGTCGCCTAAATGGCTAGGCCCATTCACAGTGGTTGGACGTGAGCGCGAACATTCTTACCGCATTGAAACATCTGAGGGAAAGGTGAAAAATGTCCACGCCAACAACATTCGACCTTACTATGCAAGAGTCAGTCATATTGGGGTCGTCTTCGATGAGGACCATGATTTTGGGGAGGTGGAATATGCCCCACAGCCAACCACTGTGAAGCGGGAAGAGCTAGTGGTAACGAGCGAGAAGGTTGCTCACCTTGATGCTGATGCGCAGGCGGAAATACAGGCGGTGTTCCAAAGACATTGCACCCTCTTTGACGGCACTCCGGGTATAGCAAAGGTAGATGAACATAAAATAGACATAGAACCGGGTCACCAGCCAAAAAAGGCGTTTCCGTATCGGGTGCCGGAACTATTAAAGAAAGAAGTCAGCCGGCAAGTTGACGAACTCTTGACTTGGAAGTTGATCTACCCCACGGAGAGTGAGTTTGCACACCCGGTAGTATGCGTCGGAAAGAAAGATGGGACTATCCGCATGTGTGTGGACTACAGAGCGCTAAATGCCGTCACCAAAGCGGATGCGTTCCCGATGATGAATCCTCAGGAATTGATTTTCCGAGTAGGCAGAGCGCAGTTCATTACGGTAGTGGACCTTAGGCGCGGGTACTGGCAGGTACCGATGGAAGAAAAGAGTCAGAAATTCACCGCATTTGTAACGCATGAAGGTCAGTACGCATGCAAAGTGATGCCATTCGGGCTGAAAAATTCCGCGGCAACCTTTCAAAGAATGGTGAACAAACTCTCGTCGCAACATCAAGTGTATGCCACGGCATACCTAGATGACATTGCTATTTTTTCTAGCACTTGGGAGGAGCACTTAAGGCATCTCGACATTATTCTTAAGGTATTAGAGAAGGCGGGACTGAAAGCCAGCCCGGAGAAGTGTCAGATTGCGCAATCCCACATACATTACTTGGGGCATATTGTCGGTTCAGGGACACACGCACCAGACCCAGAAAAGATAGCAGCAGTTAAGAACTTGGTACCACCGCGCACCAAAAAGGAACTACGCAGCCTGTTAGGACTTTGCGGCTACTATCGAGAGTACGTCCGAGGATATGCAGAAGTGACGAGCCCGCTCACGCTGTTAACAAAGAAAGCGGTACCTAATAAGATACCCTGGCCGGAGGAAGCTCAGGCGGCATTTGAGACTCTCAAACGATCTTTGTGCGAGGCCGTGGCGCTAAACACCCCTGAACCATCTCAGCCCTACTGGCTTTTCACAGACGCATCAGCTACTGCGGCGGGAGCATGTTTGGCACAAATGTCAGCCGAGGGAGAAGAGAAGCCTATCGCCTTTGCAAGCCACCGCTTCTCACCGACCCAGATGCGTTGGTCGACAATTGAGAGGGAAGCGTTCGCAATAATATGAGCCTTAAAGAAGTTTGACTACTGGCTTTTCGGTGCCACAGTAAACGTCGTTTCCGACCACAATCCGCTGTCGTACCTTACAACTTCGACTCCGCACGGGGCGAAATTAACAAGATGGGCGCTGGCTTTACAGCGATATCATGTGTCGGTACAAGATCGGAAGGGAGTATGTAACGGTAATGCGGATGCGTTATCTAGGCTTCAGAATAGTTCATGGAAGCCATCAGAATAACAGTGCCATGCCAACTGGGGGGGACGTGAATGTTCCTGCCCACGTGCTGCTGTATATTGTGGACTGTGTGATTGCCAATTCAAAAAACAGACACTAGTGATCTCACTGCTTGAAGCAGCAATGCTGTACTTGATTGTTTAGCATGTATTTGTTTTCGTTTAGTGTATTCTCCTGTAGTGTTGACTTGCAATTGTGTTTGATGCTTGTGTACAACTGTTGTGTGGTTAGAAAATCCAGTGACTTAATCGCGGCAGTGCTTTCTCGTATCACTGAGCGTAAGACAGCCCAGTATACTCTTTAGGGGGGACGTGTTGTGTTTTGCCGCTCATAAGTTGATCGTGCGGATGGGACAGTACCAGAAGCTACGTTATTCAAAGCTTCTTTCTCGGATCTCTCTCGGCAAGGTCGCAAATTGCTTCCTTTGAGTATGCGACGACAGCGCGGGAAGCTACGTTATACAAAGCTTCTTTCTCGACTCTCTCTCGGTATGCCCGTTTAACTGTACACCACTTATCCTCTGGAATGCAAACTACGTCCGTATCCTCCGCTGCTGGGGACAAACACACAATGTGAAACGAACCCGCTCTGCTAACCAGCTTGGAATGTTTGTGGTTTAGAGACAAGTCGCCGCTGCCGGGGGCAAACGCACAATGGGATTAAGCGACCCCGTCCTGCCTCCGCAGCCGGGCGCGAGCTCAGTGGAAGTAGGCGACACGCTTTGCCCTGGCGATCGGCTCAAAGTCGCAGCGATGCACGACCCGAACACAAGGAAAGCGGAGAAAGTCAAAGGCCGATTGCTACCTGCGGGGGCAATTACGTTCCGCGCGCAATCATTCAATTTCCGGCTTTGGAGGTTCGTCTCGGCTCGCTGGGTGTGGGAAAAGGGCATGAATGTACCGGGTCTACAATGCCGATATCTCCCGAGTGTTAGAATTCCTGAGCGCGTGGGAGGTGGAGAGAGAGAGACATGATGGGAAAGAGTACCAAAACGCCTGTTTAAACTGTAGAAGCGCTGCTGTCGAGAGTAAGGTCAGCCCAGTAGGGAGTGACTTAATCTGAGTGGAAACAGATTGGATGAGAGAATGGTGAGGCGGACCAGCAGTGGCCCCCTCCCCTTTTTTTTTGTTACCGCAAAATGCTTAAGACTGGGTGGAATCCATTTCTCTTCAGTCGAGGCTGCAATCACTTAACTGATAGATCAGTACGACTCCGTACGATGCAACTTTTGTCTGGGCCGTAACCACTTGGTGGTCGAACAGTGAGACTAAGTACGTTGTATGTAGTAACAGTGTTCTAGGCTCTAACTTAAGAAAAGTTAAGTAGAAGAGTAAGACGCTGTTGATGTCTGTGTTATCATGAGCGTGCTTCGGCAAGATGTACATATGACTGTAAATATTTCGCTGTTATATACCTTCAAGTTTTCATTACCTCCAACCTGCCTCCTGCTTCATCGACGCTGATCATCCCCTTGACGGGACTTCAATCCACATCAAGGAGATCAACGAACAAAAAGGAAAACTTAACTGCAGGGATGGATGCCTGCCTGGATAGTAGAAGCAGAGAAGGAAGAAGTGCTTTGAAATAAATATGGCGTATGAGCCAGGCCAAGTCTTCCAGTCACAATAGCGTCACACGAGTCGATAGGATGAAGACCTGCCAGCCCCTTCATCAGTCGCTCATCATCGACGCAGTTCCCCACAAAACACCCTGACCATACAACGACTACCGAATCATCTCCAAGCAGTATACACAGCGACCAGCACCATGCCAGAACCATCGGTTACCATGACATTCCCAAGTACACCGGATCAGCGGACGACGGACCCGTACAGGACTGGCTTAACGTATTCGAGCTCCACGCCCCCGCTACCTCCTGGTCGGAACGGGAGATGTTCACTTACTTAAGCGACTACGTCACCAGTGACGCATTTAAATTTTACCTCACCCACATTCGAGAACGACGAGTCGTGGCAAGAGGTCAAAAAAGAGATGATCGCCCAACTTTAACGACTACGATAAGGAGTTCGTTATTACCAATCATTTGGAGACAATCCCACTCAGCCACCACAGTTTTCCATCGGGTTTCTCTTCTGCATAAAAGTTGGCACTTTCAAAATTGTCCCTTCAACATATGACACGAGACGTTGCTCACGCTACAGATGCTCTGCATGCTTCACTTCGCATACATTGTCCACCACCTGGTTTTCTGCCACGCAGCTTTTCAAAGGCTCCAAACGGTCGCTATTCGTGTCATAAGAACACCTTGTTCACGGTAGACCAGCTGACTCACGCGAAAAATACCGAACAATGTCATGACGACTCGAAAAGTGAAATTCCGTCTTCACGCATTGGAAAAGCTTACTTCCCATATCGCACACTTGGCCCACCTCTTGGTTTTCCATCGCTTGGCTCTTTTGTCGCTCACAACGCCCAGCTCACGTCTCACACGCCCACTATGGTCAGGATAGAGTCGCTGAACTCGGAAGATACTCAGCAGACGTACCGCGCTGCTTCTATTCAGATTCATGCGTCAGAACAGCTCGGATAGTTATTTGCACAGAAAGATGGGCATTCAGAACTGAAATCTGACCAAACCGCTTGTGTCGGTGTCACCGTTCAGAGAACAGCCATACGAAAGCCCAAACACGGGAGGCTTTGAAGCATCAAGTGTGACAGATTGCCAGTTGCCAGAAGCCTACGTAATGATGCTGTCGCAGCGCCTCTGATGTTCCTGCAGTCAAATCTGTCCTTTACCAACTTCGCTGCCTGAAAAGAGTTGCAACAGCTACTAACTGGGCACTACGTCAAGTTGCCAAGAAACACACTGTCTTATTTCAAAAACACTGCCACCTCAAGACTTGTTGCAACATCAGCAAGGCCAGCGCAGTGAAATTGAGTTAAGCGCCATGTTATTCCACACGGACAACTACAGACATCGGAAGAACACCATCGGCTTAAGAAAAGACGTTTACAAACGAGTCAACCAAAGCAACGACATATTCAAAGTATTTCGCTCGAGACAAAGAATGTACCGAATCTAAGATAATTTCTCACTGGACATCGAGTAGCTTTTTTTCAGCAGAGATCAAGACTCAGACAACATGACGTAGAAAGAAAAAAAAGGCGCAAGACCACACTTCGTATTCCAGAAGGACGCGGAAATCGTCGCAACAGCCTTGTTGAACAAATACGCAAACGGGTGGTGCCGCATGTGTACCGATCAATGCAAATATCACGACGCCTGCGCAAATCATGCTGCTGGTTCTCCAAAGCCTCCACACCACGTTCAATTCCTCGCAAGAATACAAACAGTTTCATCACCTGCAGTTTGCACGTTTAAGGTGTATCCCAATACGCAACAGTCAGCCTCGCCCACCCGGACTCTAGCGTTCACCGGAATGCTGCACTGTCCTGTGAAGCTATAGTGTGTCCACGGATTTTCGCTGAAGCATGGAACAATCTGCCTTTATTGAAATTGTTCACTTCTAAGTCGTGCGTGCTCAGTTTTTGTTGTTGTTCGTCTGATGGGACTTTTTTCTGGGGGAGGGGGAATCCTGTGACTTAAGGAGGCAGGATTCCACCCCCCCCACACACACCTCAAGCCCGTGAAGAGGTCTTTTGACGCCGGCCCTCAGCATCCCAAAAGATGGTATGTTGAAAAATGAAAAAAAGTTCAAAAGTTCAAAAAGTTGAAAAGTTCAAAGTTTAAAGTCCACACACACACACACACACACACACACGCGCGCGCGCGCGCACGCACACACACACACATACACACACACACACACACACACACACACACCGCCGTGTGTGTACCGCCGATGCAGTAAACGAGGACATGTCACTCGAATGTTCCGAGAACAATCCCAGTGGAAGCTCCGTGGCGCTTACGTCCTGTCGGCAGCAGCTGATGATAGCTCGGAACATGAGGAGAAGCTGTATACTATAGTGGCTCATAAAAGGAGTACTGGCCGCAAGGTTAAGCCAATTTTCAAGGAAATTACTTGAGGATGGTGCGCCGGTTACCATGCTGATGCATACGGGGTTACTTGTTAGGGTTATTTCAATAAACCTGTTTAAGCACAATAAAAAATGGCCACCTCCAAGCAGCACCACTCTCAAATTGTCATGTTTCTTGGAAGAACTTCCAGTGGTTGGACAAGTGCACAAGAAAGCGACCTGTGAGGGGCACGACGTACAGGGCACCCTGGTTATTTTGGATACACCTGGACCAGCGTTATGCGGAAGGGATACCATCAAGGCGTTTAACAATTGTGGAGTGGCCATGTTGAGGTCAATTGTCGTCGCAAAGCTCAACATGCGCAAGGAAGACCGCACAAGCCAGGAACTTCACACTTTGCTCAAGGAGTTCGAAGATATGTTTGCGCCATGTTTAGGACTATATATTGCCACCTGATTTGCTTGGGTGAGATCCGGGAGTGGAAGAAGACAAAGACGATCTGTATGAGCTGCTGCTTGGCTAGTCGACTCAACGAACCCAATAAACCAAGTTTAACTTAAGAAACGTGACAAGACTGGTGGAAGTGCTGGGTACAACGTCTCACGATCCACCCGATGCCCAAGACCCCGTACAGCAGCCGGAACACAAGCCCTGCACCCGTGGACACTCCTGTTCACAGAGTAAGCCGCCGCCAACGAGGCCTACCACCTGAGACACCAACCACTGACACAGCGACTATGACTTCGACACAAGATCCCGTGCAAGCTCCGACACCTTCCACGTCGATCTACTGCACCGTCCAGAACCCGCTCATGCCTAGCCCTTTTCATGGAGAGCAGCATGAAGATGTTCACGACTGGCTGAGTGAGTTCGAACGTGTTTCAGCGATAAATTACTGGGATGATGCCGCGAAGCTCCGGAACGTGTACACTTGCCTGAAGGACGGTGCCAAGACGTGGTTTTTGAACAGGGATGATGTTCTGACATCTTGGCGCGAGTTCCAGCGTCGCCTTCTGGAGACCTACAGGAGTCCCGACCACCGCGAACGAGCGGAGCGTGCACTACAATCACGCATCCAGATGCCAAACGAGACCGTCTCGATGTACGTTGAGGACATGACACGGCTTTTCAAGCGAGCGGATCCTGCTATGGCAGAGGAAAAAAAGTTGCGCCACCTCATGCGTGGTGTGAAGGAACAACTTTTTGCTGGTTTGGTGCGTAGTCCCCCTAAGAGTGTTGCTGAGTTCCTTACTGAAGCGGCAACAATGGAGCAAGTACTGCACCAACGGTCTGCCCTGTTTGACCGTCAAGTGAATGCTGCCTCAACCCCCGAAATTTTCGCCACCCCTGGGAGCAAGAGCCCCGAATGGATTCGCGAGATCATCCGATCTGTCGTCCGGGAAGAAATGGAAAAGATGTACGGGACAAGACCAATCGATGTTGGTTCTATCACCAGTGTCATCCGTGACGAGGTCCAACAGGTGTTGCATGCCCATCGTTTTCCGCTGATGTCGGTTGATCCGGAAACGGCTCCTGTGTCTACTGACAATCGCCGTCGTACGTACGTGGAAGCCTTGCGATCTGCCACGCCTCGTTCTGGTCAAGGAGTCCCGACCCAGCCAGTGCCGCACGTTCCGCTTCAGACAGTTCCATACGTCCCGATCCAGACAATGATGCCGTCAGTCGCGATTCAGTCGGCGCACGCTGGTTTGGACATCGATGGTCGCCGTGCACCGACGCGCAAGTCTGATATCTGGCGTACGCCGGACAGACGACCCCTCTGCTATCATTGCGGTGAGGCTGGTCACATTTACCGCGAATGCCCATACCGGCAACTTGGCCTGCGTGGATTTTTCGTCAATTCACCTCGTCCCCGAATTGGTCAAAGGCCGAGGGAGATCGAAGAATATCTCGCGCAACAGCGTGCACCCTTTACACGACGTCAATCACGGTCACCATCTCCGAGGAGACCCGCAGCCACTGGGTCACGTTTCGATGTGACGGCACGGGAACGCTCTCCAAGCCCCCGTCGGGAAAACTGAAGGCAGCGGCCTTCGGGGGCAAGGTCGCTGGGACTCAAAGTGCGGAAGACCTCCCATCGACGCTTGCACGCAACACGGAAGACATTCAACCAGAGAATAATCTCAGTACCGAAGGAACGCCGAAATCCACATCTGAACCCAGTGACCGCGTGTCACTTGACATACCTGTGCTGATTGACGGTTTTCAGGTCAATGCATTGATAGACACTGGTGCAGACTATTCGATTATCAGCGGGAGGCTAGCAAAAGATCTCAGGAAAGTGATTACGCCGTGGGATGAAACGCGAATTCGAACTGCTGGAGGACACGTTGTAACACCACTGGGTCGCTGTACGGCAAGAGTTAAAATTCGTGCGTCAACGTTTGTGCTCAGCTGCCTCGTTCTGCGCGACTGTTCACGTCAGCTGATTATCGGCATGGACTTCCTTCGGGAATACGGTGCCATCATAAATCTCCGTGAACGCATCGTGACCTTCTCGACTCAAGGCGCAACAGATCGAGACGCTGATAACTGCCGTAGACCTGCGCTGCGTGTTGCTGATGACAGTGTGACGCTGCCGCCCCGAGCGACTGTTCCCATCGAAGTCATTTGTGAAGACCTCCGGGACGGTGACGTGGTGGCTGAAAGCAACCTATCACTTCTGCTACTCCAAGATGTATGTGCTGCCCGAAGTGTTGTGCGTGTCCGTAACGGACAGTCACAAATACTAGTTACGAACTTCAACTACGAGCACCGCCATCTTTTCCGCGGAACCACCGTAGCCTATGGAGACCCTGTTGCCGACGTCACGGAGTGCTTCGCGTCCGAGGAAACGCATGAGGATGAAGAATTCTTAGACCACATCGACATTAATTCGACGCTGTCAGACAAGAGAAAGGCTGCACTTCATGACCTTTTAAAGGAGTTTCGGTCTTGCTTCGCCTCTTCTTCCAAAGTCCATCAAACACACCTCGCCAAGCATCGAATTATTACCGACGATGACGTCCGCCCCATCCGGCAGCAGCCTTATCGCGTTTCTTCTAAAGAACGTGCGGCTATTCAGACACAAGTGAAAGATATGCTCGATGACGGGATTATTCAACCATCCAGCAGCCCTTGGTCCTCGCCAGTCGTTTTAGTGAAGAAAAAAGACGGAACGCTGCGATTTTGTATTGACTACAGGAAGCTTAATAGCGTCACGAAAAAAGACGTTTACCCGCTTCCACGGGTCGACGACTCACTCGACAGATTACGACGCGCGAAGTATTTTTCGTCCATCGATCTAAAGAGTGGCTATTGGCAAATTGAAGTGGATGAACGAGACCGAGAAAAAACTGCGTTTGTGACTCCAGACGGACTTTACAAATTTCGTGTTCTTCCCTTCGGCCTCTGTTCTGCCCCAGCCACTTTTCAGAGGATGATGGACACAGTTCTCGCTGGCTTGAAGTGGCAAAGCTGCCTTGTCTACCTCGATGATGTGGTCATCTTTTCCGAGAGCTTCGAAGAACATCTGAAGCGTCTGAGAAAGGTTCTGGACGCCATTCGCCCAGCTAAACTCACGCTGAAACCCCAAAAATGCCATTTCGGCTACGAAGAGCTGAAATTTCTGGGGCATGTCATTAGTGCGGATGGAGTGCGACCCGATCCAGACAAAACTACTGCTGTCGCCGCCTACCCTGTTCCATCAGATAAAAGAGCAGTACGCCGTTTCTTCGGCTTGTGCGCGTATTATCGCCGATTTATCGCCAACTTCTCGAAGATAGCTGAACCTCTTACGCGACTCACTCGGGATGACGTGCCTTTTACTTGGAGCGCAGAACAAGATGCAGCGTTCACAGAGCTACGGCGGAGAATGCAAACAGCCCCTGTTTTGCCCATTTTGATGAGGACGCTGCTACAGAAATTCATACAGATGCCAGCAATGTTGGACTTGGCGCTGTCCTTGTACAACGACACGGTGGCGTTGAACATGTAATAGCTTACCCTAGTCGTACTCTTTCTCGAGCCGAGACCAACTATTCTACATCGGAAAAAGAATGCCTCGCAGTCGTGTGGGCGACGACCAAGTTTAGGCCCTACCTATACGGTCGTCCCTTCAAAGTGGTGACTGACCACCACTCGCTCTGCTGGCTGGCAAATCTCAGAGATCCATCCGGCCGTCTCGCTCGGTGGAGCTTGCGTTTGCAGGAGTTCGATATTACGATTGTGTACAGGTCAGGGCGCAAACATGAAGATGCCGACGCGCTTTCTCGAGCGCCTGTGGGGCACGCTGTCAGGGGCTCCAAGGACGAAGATGCCTTTCTCGGAGCAGTCAGCGATTCCGAATTTATGTCAAAACAGCGGGCAGACGACGAATTACGCCCAGCTATTGATTCCCTGGAAGGCCGGAACTCTCAGGTCCCTCGACACATTGCTCGCGAACTGTCCTCTTTTTGTCTAAGAAGAGGCATTCTTTACAAGAAAAACGCCCGTGGTAGCGACAAAGCCTTTCTACTCGTTGTTCCTACCGAAATGCGGGACGAGATCCTCCTTGCGTGCCACGACGAGCCCACGTCAGGACATTTGGGCTATTCGCAAACTCTCGCCAGAGTACGCCAACAGTATTACTGGCCGCGACTATCAACAAGTGTACATCGATACGTGAAAGGCTGCCGTGAGTGCCAGCGTCGCAAGACTCCGCCTGTGAGACCCGCAGGCCTGCTCCAGCCGATCGCACCGCCACAGACACCGTTTGACCTCGTGGGAATGGACCTTCTTGGACCCTTCCCTTTGTCGTCCTCTGGGAACAAATGGATTATAGTTGCGACAGATTATCTCACTCGGTATGCTGAAACAAAAGCGTTACCCCGTGGCACATCCTCTGAAGTCGCGCAGTTCTTCGTGCACCAAATCGTCCTACGGCATGGTGCCCCGTCATGCGTGATTACGGACAGAGGGACGTCATTTACAGCACGAATGATGGAGGACATTTTTAAATTGTGCTGCACAACTCATCGAAAAACGACGGCTTATCACCCGCAATCGAATGGACTGACAGAGAGGCTTAACAAGACCATAGCGGACATGCTGTCAATGTACGTTGACGTACAACACAAAACCTGGGACGAAATTCTTCCGTACATCACGTTTGCATACAATACGGCAACGCAAGAAATAACGCGATTTCCGACTCGTTTACGGACGCAACGTGCGAACCACGCTCGATGCTATGCTTTCGTGTGACCAAAGCAATGAAATTGCTCCAGACGCTGAGGAATACACTCAATACGCCGAAGAAGATCGTCAGCTAGCTCGCATAAACACCAGTCGCCAACAAGATGAAGACGCACGACGTTACAACCTCCGCCATCGAAACTTCATTTACCACCCTGGGGACCGAGTGTGGGTATGGACCCCTGTCCGGCGATCAGGCTTATCCGAAAAACTCCTAAACCGTTATTTTGGACCGTACAAGTTTCTTAGACGTGTCACCGATCTTACCTACGAGGTATTTCCGGACGGCGCAGCGTCTTCTCGTCGACAGCTTCGACCCGAAACCGTGCATGTCGTTAGGCTGAAGCCGTACTTCACACAGTAGCCCTTGTGGTTCACGTGTTGCGACAAGCCGTGACATTGTGCTGCTGCTGCTGCTGTTCGTGTTCTCCTGTGTTTTTATGCCTTTTGTTTTTGCGCTTGGCGCAAGCATTGGCGCAATTTCCTCATTTGCGCTGCGAGTACTGGCACTCTCCCTCCTTTGGTTCTCTATATCTGCGTGTGTATGCCTTCATTTTTTTTTCGTTACGAGCATCGAGTCGATGCTTTCAAAGGGGGGACTAATGCCACCTGATATGCTTGGGTGAGATCCGGGAGTGGAAGAAGACAAAGACGATTTGTCTGAGCTGCTGCTTGGCTAGTCGACTCAACGAATCCAATAAACCAAGTTTATCTTAAGAAACGTGACAATATATAAATAGATCTAACAGACAGTTATGCCAAGGAATGTACAGGGGAAGTTTTAACTTCCCCTGTACATTCCTTGGCATTACTGTCTGTTGGATCTCATTAATATTGTGTCAAAACACGGAAAAACGAGCCCTTAGGTATACACTTCTTTCCCTTATATATATATATATATATATATATATATATATATATATATATATATATATATATATATATATATATATATATACATATATTGAATCAACTTGCAGATAGCACATAAGAAAAGGATCGTATTTACTAACGTTTCGGCCGTGGCACGGCCTTCGTCAGAGTAAGTAGGTATGATACAATGCAGCCGCTTTTATAGGCTCACGTGATGAATTCTCGGTATTGCAGCTAGGACAATCAAAGTAAAAAATGGTAATCTGTCAGAACCTCGTGTTGACATGACTGACATGTGACGGGTGCATGAATATACAAGTCTCAAATTTCCTTGCGCATCGACACGCGGGGCACAGTATAGTTGGCAGGACATGCAAAAGACCTCTGAAGTAAAGAAACCACGGTTGACTAATATACATTCTAATATACACTAAAATATTTTACTAATCTAAGAAGTCGTGTTGTTATAGTGAAAGGCAGGTGAGCTTTCCTACGTTTTCATTGATACCTGAACGAATGGTGTTAAATTTATGGATCAAGAAGGATTCCCTCACTTCCCTATCGTGATTTGTCTTGAAATCGGACTGAATAATAGTGGCCCTAATTTTGTCGAAACCATGGCCAGGCATACTGACGTGCTTCGACAGCGGTAGATTAGGGAGGCTTACGGCATGTGCACCGCGATTATTAAAACGAATTCTGAAACTTGTCTCTGTTTGACCTATGTACTGAGCTCCGCATGTTGAACACTCGAGAAGATAGATGACGTTTATACTATCACACGTGTAGTTCCCATTTATCTTTAAAGAAAAACTGGACGATGTACTTAAAACTGTTTTAGATGTCGTCATGTGCACGCACACTTTGCAACGTGGTTTGTTGCAGGGATGACAGCCTTCATGATGTGAACACGTGGTTTTAGATGAGGTTAGTAAATCACGAAGGTTCCGCGACCACCGGTAGACCACGCGGGGTTGTTCTGTAAAGATTCCTTTGAGCCGCTCGCTCTGTATTAATATGTTGAAATGTTTCTTTAGGATATGGTTCACATTTGGAGCTGAGGCCGCATGTGTCAAAATTAGATTAGTCTGCGAACAGTCTTTGGGTCTTTTGTTAGTACTCAGCAGGTCTGAACGGTCAAGCTCTTCGGCACGTTTGATGGCGTCTGTGATTATGCTGGCCGGATAGCTCTGTTTTTCGAGCGCGCTCAGAAGTTGTTCACAGTGGCGGGAAAATTCGCTGCTATCAGAGCATATTCTTTTAAAACGGACTGCTTGGCTGTAGGGAATACTAGTTTTGTTGTGTTTCACGTGAGTACTGCTGAAGTGAAGATATTGCTGCCTATCCGTGGGTTTTCTGTAAAGATTAGTTATCAGCTTCCCGTTACGTAGAGTGACCATGACATCAAGGAAGTTTATGTTCACAGGTGAATATGAGTGCGAAAAAGAAATCGCCGGATGGGCGTTATTAAGATCTGCTATGAAAGAAAGAAGTTGCGATTCACTATGGTGCCAGATTAGGAAAATATCGTCAATGAACCGCTTATAGTAAAATGGCTTATATTCACAATTTGCAAGAAATTTGTTTTCAAGGAGTCCCATAAATATGTTTGCGTAGTTTGGTCCGATTCTTGTGCCCATAGAAGTACCGCTAACTTGAACTTAATGTGTCCCATCAAATTCAAAATTGTTAAGTTCAAGAATGAGCTTAAGCAATGTAGCTAACGTAGATGCAGAAACTGGTTTGTTGGCGTCGCAATCGTTGTACGCGCAGATAACTGCCTAGATGTCATCTGAGTGAGGGATATTAGTATATAGTGACGTGACATCTAACGTAACGAGAAACAAATTTTGAGGAACCTGTAGGTCAACACTATCTGAAAGAAAGTGATTGGTATCTTTAATGTAAGAAGAAAAGCTGGACGGAATGGTGTTGATGAGGCTGTCTACATAACGGGAAAGGTTCTCAGTCACTGTTCCAATACCAGAAATTATCGGTCTACCGGGATTATCTCTCTTATGAATTTTGGGAAGAAGGTAAAACCTGCCAACTACTGGGCTCAACGGTATTAGGGATTTCAGAGTGCCATAGCTCATTTCTTTATTATTAAAGAGCGCAGTCAAAGTATCACGAACAATATCTTTGAACTCGTTTGTTGGGTCATGATCTTGCCGCTTGTAATATGATGCAACACTGAGCTGCCTATGGCCTTCGCTGATATATTTGCTTCTGTCCATTACAACAATGGCGCCTCCTTTATCTGCAGGTTTTATAATTATGTCATTACGACTAGCGAGGGATTCAATTGCTTGTTGCTCTCTATCAGTAAGGTTGCGGTGCAATGGTGTACGTTCTTTATATGCCTGCATGACATCGCGTTGTACAACTCTGATATAAAGGTCCAGTTTGTCTCTTTAGGAGGGGGGTGTCCAATGCTTGTAAGATGGCAATGATGAGCTATCGGTATTGTGAGCCGAGGACCGATCATAAAAGTACTCACGGAGGCGCATGTTACGTTCGAAATTGTGAAGATCCTTCACCAACTGAAATTCACTATAGCCTTCTGTTGCAGGGCAAAAATTAAGTCCTCGAGATAACACACTACGTTCCTCAATTGATAGATCGTAACATGACAAATTTATAATGTTATCCTGTTCAGAAGATTTACTTTCCAGCTCGGGCTGGCGCATTTCAGCTGTAGTTAGAATGTTTCCTCGTCAGGAGCATTCCTTTTTTCCTAAGTTGTCACGCGCGACCTTCTTTGACTTTTTAGCATCCAGCTCGGCTAACTTCTGTGACCGATATAATTCGAGAGTTTTTAATTCTTCAGTCGTAAACTGAGAGGATTGCACAAGCTGTTTTTCCTGATTCCGCAGACCTTTTTCTGGTGATTCATAATGGCTAATAAGTATGCTGGTGAGTTCAACAGACGCCTGATTTAAGGTGTTGTGCCACCTTGACAGGTTTTTCTTTGACATCTCTGATGTGGCCGGCTGCAATTTTAGTTGTAAACCTTTAGGAGCACTTGTTGCCGCAACATACATTCTAAGCATAGAAATGCGCGATTCACAACGATTACGTTTTTCTATAACCTTCCTGGTCCTTAAAAAGTTCATTGAGCCAACAGATAAAGTACTCTCACCCAGCTGGCGTTGTGTTAGTCAGTTCGTTCCTCTCGTGGTTGTGCCCCTGTTCCGGAGTCCGTAGCGTGGTTGAGACGGCGAAAGTGATGCAACGACCGCAGGCGGTGGTAGGCAAGACGTAGGCCGTGTAGATTGCAACTTGTTCATGTGGGCGCGCGATGCTTTCGAGGTGACGTTCTCTGCTACAAAAGGTTTGTTCGCCAGGGTGAAGGTTGCTGTCGGCACGGTGTTGTTTCTTGAGTTTGACTGTGTTGTAGGGTGACTGGGTGCTGAAGGTCGCCCAGCTCGATCCACTCGATGCGGAGAGTCGTCATTCGTTGATGAATCGCACCAGGCAGCTGATGTCGCATCCACTGGTCTCCTGAAGCACAGGTGGCGGATGTGGCTTGCAAGCAACGACACTCCCTCGAAGCTCATATGAAGGCCGTCTGCTGCGAGGACGCGTGTGGGTGGTAACCATTCGATTTCATGATCGAGGAAGCAAACTAGCCGGGAATAGCGGCAAAAATTCCAAAGCATGTTGTTGAACACTGATGCTTCTCTGTTGCAGCGTCGGACGAATGTCAGGTTACCGTTCCTTTGACGACGGTTTTCACTTCTAGGCAGTATTAGCGTGGCGTAAATTCGCCGAAATTCTGGGCGGTATTTTGCAATGCTTTCAAGTAGATCGCGGTATTTTGCAAACGCCTCGTGTCCCGAACTCGAAGCCACATCGACCGTCCCAACATGAAGAATAAGATAGGATGCTGAGCGGGGCACTAGATCCAGTAAGTCACGCACATCACCGATTGTAGCACCACACTGCGAAATGAAGGCTGGTGCGCCATTGCAGAGGGGGTCGAAGTATTGATGTATATACTTTGTTTGTGAATCTCCCACAACTGCTGTGGTAGGAGTGTGCACAGGGCATTTCGAAATCATCCTTTTCTTCAGTGCTGTCCCAGGACCCATGGTTGAAGAATAACTTGAAGGGAAGGCACGACAGGTCCGGGTATTTTCTATATTGAATTAACTTGCAGATAGCACATAAGAAAAGGATCGTATTTACTAACGTTTCGGCCGTGGCACGGCCTTCGTCAGAGTAAGTAGGTATGATACAATGCAGCCGCTTTTATAGGCTCACGTGATGAATTCTCGGTATAGCAGCTAGGACAATCAAAGTAAAAAATGGTAATCTGTAAGAACCTTGTGTTGACATGACTGACATGTGACGGGTGCATGAATATACAAGTCTCAAATTTCCTTGCGCATCGACACGCGGGGCACAGTATGGTTGGCAGGACATGCAAAAGAGCTCTGAAGTAAAGAAACCACGGTTGACTAATATACATTCCAATATACACTAAAATATTTTAGTAATCTAAGAAGTCGTGTAGTTATAGTGAAAGGCAGGTGAGCTTTCCTACGTTTTCATTGATACCTGAACGAATGGTGTTAAATTTATGGATCAAGAAGGATTCCCTCACTTCCCTATCGTGATTTGTCTTGAAACCGGACTGAAAAATAGTGGCCCTAATTTTGTCGAAACGATGGCCAGGCATACTGACGTGCTTCGACAGCGGTAGATTAGGGAGGCTTACGGCATGTGCACGGTGATTATTAAAACGAATTCTGAAACTTGTCTCTGTTTGACCTATGTACTGAGCTCCGCATGTTGAACACTCGAGAAGATAGATGACGTTTATAGTATCACACGTGTAGTTCCCATTTATCTTTAAAGAAAAACTTGACGATGTACTTAAAACTGTTTTAGATGTCGTCATGTGCGCGCACACTTTGCAACGTGGTTTGTTGCAGGGATGACAGCCTTCATGATGTGAACACGTGGTTTTAGATGAGGTTAGTAAATCACGAAGGTTCCGCGACCGCCGGTAGACCACGCGTGGTCGTTCTGTAAAGATTCCTTTGAGCCGCTCGCTCTGTATTATTATGTTGAAATGTTTCTTTAAGATATGGTTCACATTTGGAGCTGAGGCCGCATGTGTCAAAATTAGATTAGTCCGCGAATAGTCTTTGGGTCTTTTGTTAGTACTCAGAAGGTCTGAGCGGTCAAGTTCTTCGGCACGTTTGATGGCGTCTGTGAGTATGCTGGCCGGATAGCTCTGTTTTTCGAACGCGCTCCGAAGTTGTTCGCAGTGGCGGGAAAATTCGCTGCTATCAGAGCATATTCTTTTAAAACGGACTGCTTGGCTGTAGGGAATACTAGTTTTGTTGTGTTTCACATGAGTACTGCTAAAGTGAAGATATTGCTACCTATCCGTGGGTTTTCTGTAAAGATTAGTTATCAGCTTCCCGTTACGTAGAGTGACGATGACATCAAGGAAGTTTATGTTCACAGGTGAATATGAGTGCGAAAAAGAAATCGCCGGATGGGCGTTGTTAAGATCTGCTATGAAAGAAAGAAGTTGCGATTCACTATGGTGCCAGATTAGGAAAATGTCGTCAATGAACCGCTTATAGTAAAATGGCTTATATTCACAATTTGCAAGAAATTTGTTTTCAAGGAGTCCCATAAATATGTTTGCGTAGTTTGGTCCGATTCTTGTGCCCATAGAAGTACCGCTAACTTGAACTTAATGTGTCCCATCAAATTCGAAATTGTTAAGTTCAAGAATGAGCTTAAGCAATGTAGCTAACGTAGATGCAGAAACTGGTTTGTTGGCGTCGCAATCGTTGTACGCGCAGATAACTGCCTAGATGCCATCTGAGTGAGGGATATTAGTATATAGTGACGTGACATCTAACGTAACGTAACGAGAAACGAATTTTGAGGAACCTGTAGGTCAACACTATCTGATAGAAAGTGATTGGTATCTTTAATGTAAGAAGAAAAGCTGGACGGAATGGTGTTCATGAGGCTGTCTACATAACGGGAAAGGTTCTCAGTCACTGTTCCAATACCAGAATTTATCGGTCTACCGGGATTATCTCTCTTGTGAATTTTGGGAAGAAGGTAAAACCTGCCAGCTACTGGGCTCAACGGTATTAGGGATTTCAGAGTGCCATAGCTCATTTATTTATTATTAAAGAGCGCAGTCAAAGTATCACGAACAATATCTTTGAACTCGTTTGTTGGGTCATGATCTTGCCGCTTGTAATATGATGCAACACTGAGCTGCCTATGGCCTTCGCTGATATATTTGCATCTGTCCATTACAACAATGGCGCCTCCTTTATCTGCAGGTTTTATAATTATGTCATTACGACTAACGAGGGATTCAATTGCTTGTTGCTCTCTATCAGTAAGGTAGCGGTGCAATGGTGTACGTTCTTTATATGCCGGCATGACATCGCGTTGTACAACTCTGATATAAAGGTCCAGACATTTGTCTCTTTGGGAGGGGGGTGTCCAATGCTTGTAAGATGGCAATGATGAGCTATCGGTATTGTGAGCCGAGGACCGATCATAAAAGTACTCACGGAGGCGCATGTTACGTTCGAAATTGTGAAAATCCTTCACCAACTGAAATTCACTATAGCCTCCTGTTGCAGGGCAAAAATTAAGTCCTCGAGATAACACACTACGTTCCTCAATTGATAGATCGTAACATGACAAATTTATAATGTTATCCTGTCCAGAAGATCCTTCCCAAAATTCATAAGAGAGATAATCCCGGTGGACCGATAATTTCTGGTATTGGAACACTGACTGAGAACTTTTCCCGTTATGTAGACAGCCTCATCAACACCCTTCCGTCCAGCTTTTCTTCTTACATTAAAGATACCAATCACTTTCTATCAGATATTGTTGTCCTACAGGTTCCTCAAAATTCGTTTCTCGTTACGTTAGATGTCACGTCACTATATACTAATATCCCTCACTCAGATGGCATCGAGGCAGTTATCTGCGCGTACAACGATTGCGACGCCTACAAACCAGTTTCTGCATCTACGTTAGCTACATTGCTTAAGCTCATTCTTGAACTTAACAAATTCGAATTTGATGGCACACATTATGTTCAAGTTAGCGGTACATCTATGGGTACAAGAATCGGACCAAACTACGCAAACATATTTATAGGACTCCTTGAAAACAAATTTCTTGCAAATTGTGAATATAAGCCATTTTACTATAAGCGGTTCATTGACGACATTTTCCTAATTTGGCACCATAGTGAATCGCAACTTCTTTCTTTCATAGCAGATCTTAACAACGCCCATCCGGCGATTTCTTTTTCGCACTCATATTCACCTGTGAACATAAACTTCCTTGACGTCATGGTCACTCTACGTAACGGGAAGCTGATAACTAATCTTTACAGAAAACCCACGGATAGGCAGCAAT
This sequence comes from Rhipicephalus microplus, assembly GCF_043290135.1. Taxonomy (NCBI): domain Eukaryota; kingdom Metazoa; phylum Arthropoda; class Arachnida; order Ixodida; family Ixodidae; genus Rhipicephalus; species Rhipicephalus microplus. The sequence continues at coordinate 43,690,875 of NW_027464586.1, forward strand.
ATCTTCACTTTAGCAGTAGTCACGTGAAACACAACAAAACTAGTATTCCCTACAGCCAAGCAGTCCGTTTTAAAAGAATATGCTCTGATAGCAGCGAATTTTCCCGCCACTGCGAAAAACTTCGGAGCGCGTTCGAAAAACAGAGCTATCCGGCCAGCATAATCACAGACGCCATCAAACGTGCCGAAGAGCTTGACCGTTCAGACCTGCTGAGTACTAACAAAAGACCCAAAGACTGTTCGCGGACTAATCTAATTTTGACACATGCGGCCTCAGCTCCAAATGTGAACTATATCTTAAAGAAACATTTCAACATATTATTACAGAGCGAAGAGCGAGCGGCTCAAAGGAATCTTTACAGAACAAGCACGCGTGGTCTACCGGCGGTCGCGGAACCTTCGTGATTTACTGACCTAATCTAAAACCACGTGTTCACATCATGAAGGCTGTCATCCCTGCAACAAACCACGTTGCAAAGTGTGCGCGCACATGACGACATCTAAAACAGTTTTAAGTACATCGTCCAGTTTTTCTTTAAAGATAAATGGGAACTACACGTGTGATAGTATAAACGTCATCTATCTTCTCGAGTGTTCAACATGCGGAGCTCAGTACATAGGTAATACAGAGACAAGTTTCAGAATTCGTTTTAATAATCACCGTGCACATGCCGTAAGCCTCCCTAATCTACCGCTGTCGAAGCACGTCAGTATGCCTGGCCATGGTTTCGACAAAATTAGGGCCACTATTATTCAGTCCGGTTTCAAGACAAATCACGATAGGGAAGTGAGGGAATCCTTCTTGATCCATAAATTTAACACCATTCGTTCAGGTATCAATGAAAACGTAGGAAAGCTCACCTGCCTTTCACTATAACAACACGACTTCTTAGATTAGTAAAATATTTTAGTGTATATTAGAATGTATATTAGCCTACCGTGGTTTCTTTACTTCAGAGCTCTTTTGAATGTCCTGCCAACCATACTGTGCCCCGCATGTCGATGCGCAAGGAAATTTGAGACTTGTATATTCATGCACCCGTCACATGTCAGTCATGTCAACACAAGGTTCTGACAGATTACCATTTTTTACTTTGATTGTCCTAGCTGCTATACCGAAATTTCATCACGTGAGCCTATAAAAGCGGCGGCATTGTATCATACCTACTTACTTTGACGAAGGCCGTGCCACGGCCGAAACGTTAGTAAATACGATCCTTTTCTTATGTGCTATCTGCAAGTTAATTCAATATAGAAAATACCCGGACCTGTCGTGCCTTCCATTCAAGTTATATATATATATATATATATATACATATATATATATATATATATATATATATATATATATATATATATACATATATATATATATACATATATATATATTATTTTTTTATTTGTTTATTTACAAAATACTTCCGACCCTTTTAAGGGCCCCAGCAGGAGGGGCGAAGATCATAACATTGCACACAGGTGTAAAACAGCAAGAACAAAAAAGATACATCATATACAAAAGATACAAAAACATAGGTCATGTATAAATACGCTTAAGTGCCTCTAGAGAGCTGGTTAATGATTGAGGTAGGCAGTACATATATATATATATATATATATATGTATATGTATATATATATATATTGTCGCAAGCAAAAACAAGACCCGCAGCCAGGAGTTCACCCGAACCAGAGCAACGAAAATATTCTCTTCTTCTTCTCGGCCCAAAACGGGTATGAGCCACAGCGGCTCGTTGATCAATGGTGGCATTACCCCTTCTCCTAAGAAGCATGATCTCGATGCTGTACATGAAGGCAAAAAAAATGAGATGAAAATTACCATGCAAGCAAAATGAATGGCGTAAGGCGGAATAACATAGTTGGTTGTGGAGCCAAGAGTTAAATGAGAAATAAGAAAAATAGGAAATAATGTAAGGAAGAGACGAATAAAGTCAGTCAATCACTGGCGATCCACAGCGCGAAAAGTATGGTTTCAGACGCGAAACGTGAATGACTTCAGTTCGTGGGGTAAAACGGGAACGTCTCGAGGTGCCTTCTGGGAGAACCTCGTATGTGACGTCACTGAGACGTCGTACGACCTTGTAAGGGCCGAAGGAGCGGCGAAGAAGCTTTTCTGAACGGCCACGTTGTCGGATAGGGGTCCACACCCAGACTTAATCACCGGGCTTGAAAATAACTTCACGGTGACGAAGATTGTAGCGGCGTGCGTATGCGGTTTGGTGATGTTGGATACGGTGACGAGCAATTTGACGGGCCTCTTCTGCACACTGCGCGAATTTGGCGGCATCGGTGCGGTATATTCCTAAGTTGTCCGACAGGAGCATGGCATCAAGCATCGTCGTGACCTCGCGACCATGGACTAAGCGAAAAGGTGTGAAACCGGTACTTTCTTGAACAGCAGTATTATACGCAAAAGTTACGTAGGGAAGTATGGCGTCCCAGTTCTCGTGATTGATGTCCACATACATTGACAGCATGTCTGCAATTGTCTTATTGAGTCGTTCAGTCAGCCCGTTTCCTTGCGGGTGGTAAGCCGTTGTTTTACGATGTTCCGTGCCACTTAATCGCAAGACTTCCTGCAGCATCTCTGCGGTGGAAGCTGTCCCACGATCAGTTATGACGACAGCTGGAGCACCGTGGCGTAAGACGATGCTGTTCACGAAAAATTGGGCGACATCTGCTGCGGTTGCTTTTGGAAGCGCCTTCGTTTCACAGTAGCGTGTTAAGTAGTCGGTAGCGGCCACAATCCACCAGTTTCCAGTCGAAGACGTGGGGAATGACCCCAGCAAGTCCATGCCAATCTGATGAAAGGGCGCCTTTGGTGGGCCTATTGGTTGCAGTAGTCCCGCTGGTCGTAAAGGTGGAACCTTACGTCGCTGACAGTCGCGACATGTGCGAACGTAATGCTTCACAGTCTTTGCGAGACGTGGCCAGTAGTAGGAGCGTTGAATTCGTTGCAGCGTGCGCGTATAGCCGAGGTGTCCGGACGATGGCTCATCATGACACGCACGTAAAATGTCACCACGAAGCGTAGTTGGCGCAACAAGCAGATACATAGCTTGTGTAGGATGAAAGTTCTTTTTGTAAAGCACTCCATCGCGGAAACAAAAGGAGGATAGCGAGCGTGCAAAGCTTCGAGGAGGGTGGGAATGGCGTCCTTCAGTTTACGGTAATTGTTCAGTTTACAGTAATCAACGCAAAAACGCAACGCACCGTCCTTCTTCTTTACTAGCACAACTGGTGAAGCCCAGGGACTGGTTGATGGCTGGATGACGTCGTCCTGAAGCATCTGCTTGACTTGGTCACGTATAGCGTCTTGCTATTTTTGCGACACCCTATAGGCGTGTTGTCGGATGGGTCTCTCGGTGAGTTCCGTGATGATACGGTGCTGAGCAAGTGTTGTCTGTTTGACCTTTGACGTAGTGACAAAGCAGTCTTGAAATGAGCCGAGTAAACGCAAAAGGCTTTCTCGTTGAGACGAAGGTAGTCTCTCGTTTACGTCAAGAGTGCTCGCGAAGGCCTCGTCAGGGTGGCCATTCGATGAAAATAAAGCTAACGTGGGCGAACCATCGGTATCGGCAAGTTTTTCACAATATGCAATGGCAGTGTGTCTTGATGGGGGGCGATATTCGTCGCTGAAGTACGTGACCAGCAGGTGATCACGCCCATTGCTAGGCTGAATGATTCCTCGGGCAACACAGATTTGTCGTGAAATAAGGAGAGACAAATTGGCGTCTGCAATTACCGCGTCAGGCATGTCCTGTCCCAATTATACTTCGACAAAGAGGCTGCTTCGAGGTGGGAGAGTCAGAGAATCGTCGGTAACACGGAGCGCTCTTTTCCGGAATTGTGTACTGTCAGTTGCAGCGCAAAAAGGATCCTCGAACGACACAAGTAATTCACGGAGGTTGATGACGGCGCCGTATTCTCGACTTCCTAGAATGACTGGCCGAGAACACACGCGCAATACGAGGAAAGAACCTGCAAATGGCGACGTACGTATACGAATGCCTGCCGTGCACATACCGGTAGGAATCACCAGATGGCCCCCTGCCGTGCGCAACTGGGGTCCTTGCCATGGTGTGGTAACCTTCCTCAGTTCAGATTCCAGTGCGGCGCTCATTACGGAATAGTCGGCGCCGGTGTCGACGAGGGCGTTGACAGCGTGATTGTCGACGAAGACGGCGATTTCGGCAGAAACGATCCTTCTACTGTCAGAGAGCACTGCAAAACCGGAATGGTCCTCGTCTGGTCGTTGCGTCGAATGAGGGTCTTTTACAGTGCGCCGGGCCGCGACTTCACCCCCAGAAGTCGCCGTTCCTAGTTTCCCCTGCGGGGACTTGGTGACCGGCTCCTGAAAGGAGTAAAAGTTGATGAGGGCAAACTGGGTGACGTAGACCGGCGAGGCGACGGTGATCTCGACTGGTGGCGCTGAACAGTCGAAGGTGTTCGCTGGCCCGTGAGATAGGCTTCGATTTCGCGGGGGCGCTCACCATAGCGCGGGCATCGAGCATCAGGATGAAAGCCGCGGAGACCCAGTTGCCGGTATTGACAGTTCCTGTATACATGACCCGCTTCGCTGCAGTGATAGCAGAGTGGACGGTTATCCGAGGTGCGCCACGTGCTTGCCTTGCTACCACTTTGTCTTGAGGTAGACTGCAGATAGGTTGGTGTGCTCGGGAACCTTGAGTCGAGAGGCGGGCTCGAAGCAGTGGCGTGGAATGACTGCATAGCCTGGTACCTGGGCCGCATAGTAGGATCTTTAGCCAGTGGCGCAGGGGATCGCAATGCCGCTGCGTATGTCAGGGCTGGCGCCTCGGGAATCGATGGTGTGATTGGGGTCAGGGGTGTGACGGCCTGCCGGACTACTTGTCTGATTACATCCGCGAGGGCAGACACAGGTTGATGGGATCCCACCACCTGAAGCTGTCGCAGTTCGTCCCGAACAATACATCGAATGAAGTCTGCGAGGGCCTGTCTCTCGCTGTCAGAGCCGATAGAGCATGCGGTGGCCGGGATCTCGCGTTCGTATTGTGATGACCGCTGCTGCAGCGTACGTTCCATAGTGGTCGCCTCACTGATGAACTGGGCGACTGTCGTTGGTGGATTGCGCACGAGCCCAGCAAAAAGCTGTTCTTTTACTCCGCGCATCAACTGCCGCACCTTCTTTTCCTCGGGCATGGCAGGATCCGCACGCTTGAAGAGCCGAAGCATGTCCTCAACAAACATGGATACTCGTTCGTTCGGCCGCTGGTTTCTGCAGGATATGGCTTGTTCAGCCCTCCCCTTCCTCTCGGTGTTCCGAAAGGCATCACGGAGCTGACGGATAAACTCTTGTCCGGTTGCAAAGGAGCCCTCGTGGTTCTCGTACCACGTCTTCGCAGAATCCTCCAAGTAGAAGTAAACTCGGCGCAGCTTGCGAACATCGTCCCATTCGTTGATACTGGCAACCCGATCAAAGTGGTCGAGCCAGTCATCAACATCCTCGAAGATATCTCCATGGAACGGCTTTGGTGTCTGTGGTGCATGAAAAACATCGGCGAGAAGAGAACCATGGGCATCGCTGGTTTGGACCGCCTGGCTTGTCATCGGAGTTGCCACTTTTCTGGGTGTCGATGTCAAGGGACCAAATTCAGGGAGTAACCCATGCAGGCGGCAGCTGCTTCTTGCTCTGGGAGATGTAGCTGTCTCCACGATGGCCGACACAGCCGAAGTACACGTACCCAGCATCTCCACCAGTAATATCGCGAGCAAAAACAAGACCTGCAGCCAGGAGTTCACCCGAACCAGAGCAACGAAAATATTTTCTTCTTCTTCTCGGCCCAAAACGAGTATGAGCCACAGCGGCTCGTTCATCAATGGTGGCAATATATATATATATATATATATTATTGCTGAATACGTGGCCACATCTCACGGTTCTGTCGTCAACGTCAAAAAAAGGAAAGGCGGGGCTATGGTGACTTCGAGAGGGATGAGTTTGCCCCTGCTCCAGAACATCGCCACCCATACCAACTGTACAAACGCCGCTCACCATCTTCACAACACTTCGATGCAGCCTGTACCTTCCACTTCTCGCACCGTCGTTCCCCGTCACCTATGCGCTGTTCCTCGTCACCACTTCGTCCGGCTACCACGGCGTCTGATCATCACCCGGAAAACTAAACAGTACAGCTTCAGGAGGGAAAGCTGAAGTTGACGGACTGCATGGAACTCCTCCGGAACGTCCTTCAAATGTACTTTCAGTATGTGTTGAGGGTATGTGGACTGAAGCTTTGGTGGACACAGGCGCATCGCTCTCAGTTATTAGTGTGGATTTGTGTTCCCGTTTGCGCAAAGTGAAGACACCGTATGATGGCCCTCCCTTTCGCTGTGCTAATGTGGTTTTTGTTCAGCCTTCTGGTGTTTGCACTGCATAAGTTTTTATTGAGGGCATCTTTCACCATATACAGTTCCTCATTCTCACATCGTGTACCAATGCGCTTATTTTAGAATGGGACCTTCTCTTCTCAGCTTCAGTCAAGATATCTTGCCGTCGAGGGTCATTGGCATGTCAGATACTGCGCTTTTGTCTGATAACGATGCCCATAGCCAGCGTTTCGTCACCGCTGGTGACTGTTTTATTCCTCCAGGTGATGAGCATATCTGACCCTCACGTCAGATAAGATCGGTACTGGTGAGGTGTTCTTAGCACCGTGTGGACGCTACATCTCTGGTGGACTTACCATCGCTTCTAGCCTGGTGCGCTTTTGTGATGGCAGAGCATTAGTTCCGGCAATTGACCCCACTTCATTGCCTATTGCACTGCTCCAGGGCACCAGTGTGGTTCGCTTCACAGATACCGAACCACTTTCTCAGGTGCCTCTTCACGCATACTCACCATCTTTCTCTACGAGTACTGATGGCCATGCTACAATGGCTGCTTCAACAGCCACAATAACTCCTGATCTCACGTCAGCGCAAAAGCAAGAACTTTTGGGTATGCTTCAAAAACACAGCGCTTCATTTGATGTATATTTCAAGCTTCTGGGTGACACTTCTGTCGCCATGCATCGAATTGAAACGGAAGGCAACACAATCGTACGTCGCCACCAATACCGAGTGTCGTCCGCAGAGCGGAAAATAATCAAGGACAACGTTGCTGATATCCTCAAACGAGATGTTATCCGGCCTTCGTCTAGCTTGTGGTCATCACCTGTAGTGCTAGTCCGAAAGAAGGATGGTTCGGTGTGATTCTGCGTCGATTATTGAGCACTCAATAGGATCACGCGCAAAGACGCCTACCCGATACCACGAGTCGACGACGCACTTGACTCTCTGCAAGGCGCTGTCTTTTTCTCCAGCCTCGATTTACGGTCTGGTAACTGGCAAATACCTATGCACGAAGCGGACAAAGAAAAAAAACTGCCTTTACAACACCAGACGGGCTGTATGAATTCAACGTCGTGCCATTTGGTTTATGCAACGCTTCTGCCACATTTGAATGCATTGATTGATTGATTGATATGTGGGGTTTAACGTCCCAAAACCACTATATGATTATGAGAGACGCCATGGTGGAGGGCTCCGGAAATTTAGACCACCGTGGGTTCTTTAGCGTGCACCCAAATCTGAGCACACGGGCCTACAACATTTCCGCCTTCATCGAAAATGCAGCCGCCGCAGCCGGGATTCGAACCCGCGCCCTGCGGGTCAGCAGCCGAGTACCTTAGCCACTAGACCACCGCGGCAGCCACATTTAAATCCATGATGGACACAGATCTACGCGGCCTAAATTGAAAACATGTCTCTGTTATCTAGATGTTATCGTCATTTTTACTTCTTCTTTTTGTCAGCATCTTGGTCGTTTGGACGAAGTTTTGACGTGTATTTCTAGTACTGGACTTGAGCTAAACACAAAAAATACCATTTCGCCAACAAGAACATGAAGGTTTTGGGCCACCTTGTCAGAAAAGATGGCGTTCGTCTGCATCCTGACAAGCTTCCTGCCGGGATACGCTTCCCTCGGCCAGAAACTCAGAAACACCTACGAAGTTTCCTGGGCCTGGCATCCTACTTCTGCTGTTTCATTAGTCATTTTGCTGCTATCGCGTCGCCACTCCACAAGCTGCTGACATCCGGATCAACGTTCGCTTGGAACAACGGCTGCGAGCGTGCCTTTCAAGCCCTTAAGAATGCTTTAACGTCCGACCCGGTTCTGTGCCATTTCGACGAGAATGCACCTACATGTCTGCACACCGACGCGAGCGGCCATGGCATTGGTGCAGTTCTTCTACAGCGGGATGCCACTTCACGGGAAAGAGTTATAGCGTATGCTAGTCGTGCTCTTGGGGCTGCTGAACAGAACTACTTCATAACTGAGCAGTAGTGCCTCGCTGTCATTTGAGCAATAAAAAAAATTCGACCGTATCTTTACGGTCGCCACTTCACAGCTATTACAGACCACCACGCCTTGTGCTGACTATCGACACTGAAAAACTTGTCTGGTCGCCTCGGTTGTTGGGTGCTCCGCCTACAAGAGTACGATTTTGACTTCATCTATAAGTCTGGCAAAAGACACCAAGATGCAGATGCTCTGTCTCGCTGCCCCCTTCCACTGTCATCATCAAGTACGTCAGCTGATTGCTCGTCTGGTGGGCAAGGCACGGCGTAACCCCTCACATTATCACACCTTGCGGTTAACGACACGCCGGCTTCAAATCGCTACACCGAGTTCGCCGCACGCCAGCGTGATGACCCATATTGCAATCGCATTATCCAACGCCTAAATGTCATATCACCTTCCCCTAATGCTAGATTGCCGACAACTACGGCAATTTAAGCTCGATAACAATGTGCTCCATCCTTACGTTCACGCTACTGATGGACACCGCTGGGTCCCAGTACTTCCGCGTTCTCTACGTCATCAAATCCTCGAAGCCTTTCCCGACGACCCATGTGTAAGCCACTTGGGATTTCACTAAACACAAGGCCGCATCAGAAACCGTTTCTTCTGGCCGGGCATCTCTACCTTTGTGGTCGAGTACGTTGTATCTTGCCATCTGTGTCAACGGCGGAAGCAACCAACTTCGTCTTCTGCTGGCTTTCTGCACCTATACCGTGTCCCGAAACTCCTTTTGCCATCGTTGGCATAGACCTACTCGGACCCCTTCCCATCACGCCAGCAGGTAATCGTTAGATTGTGACTGCTTTCGACCACCTGACACGGTACGCAGTGACTGCTGCACTACGCACAAGTTCTGCTTCAGACGTCGCAGACTTGTTTCTCGACGCCATTGTATTGCGTCATGGTGCACCTCGCTTCCTTCTGAGTGATCGCGGCAAGACGTTTCTGTCCACCTTAATCGAAACCCTGCTCACAACCTGTGGCACAGTACATAAGACGACGTCAGCCTACCACCCCCAAACTAATGGACTGACAGAGCGATTTCATCGGACACTAACATACATGCTGTCCATGTACATAGCACCAAGCCACGACAACTGGGATACAATTTTGCCTTTTGTGACGTTTGCCCATAACGCCGCAGTTCAAAGAACTACTGGCTACTCCCCTTTCTACCTCGTGTACGGCCGTTCACCGACATTCACCATCGACGTCTCTTCCTAAATGTGCCAACCGACGTCTCGGCAACCGTATAAGAGCAGTTAATCACAAGACTCGAAGAATGTCGGCAACGGGCTCGCCGTAATACACAAGCAATCAGCAAGATCGCAAGCAACGCTACGACAGCTCTCATCACGACGTCTCCTTCAGTCCGGGGGATGAAGTGTCGCTTTGGACGCCAATTCGTACTCCAGGATTGTGTCACAAGTTTCAGTCAAGTTTCCTTGGACCCTATGCAATCAATGAACAGACGTCCCTAGTGAACTATCGTGTCACTCCCACCGACTTTTCTTCGGATCGTCGCTGTCGTGGTTCGCAGATTGTCCATGTATTGCGTCCAAAGCCATTCGTTCGACGTTCCGTTTCCGTCAAAGACGCGTCCGGGCTGGCCGCTCACGCATGGGGGGAAAATAAGTGTGAGCATTATTCATACGCGTTATCTTATCATATGTACATACTCATCATCATCAGTATGGCCTGTGGTGTTGTGGGGCAGAGGCTCAGCAAGTAAAAGAAGTGTTTGCAGCCAAAACGTTGCCTTACAATATATATATATATATATATATATATATAGATGAAATAGATGATCAGAGTTTCTTCCGGCTACCGTAATAAAAGTTATAAACTTCGAGAATAGTGCAGTATAGGAAACAAAACAATAAAATATTTATTTATTCCTAACAGTTTCGGCTGGTGGACCAGCCGAAACTGTTAGGAATAAATAAATATTTTATTGTTTTGTTTCCTATACTGCACTATTCTCGAAGTTTATAACTTATATATATATATATATATATATATATATATATATATATATATATATATATATATATTCGTATAGGAAAGAAGACGCACGTACAAAGTTATTTTGTTAACGTTTCAGCCGTGGGTCCGGCCTTCATCAGAATACATTTTATGGCACGAGTGCTGTTTATATACATGTGCATATCAGTAAGATACAAATGTGAAAACCGGCATGAAAGGCGATATATTGGCATATATATATATATATATGCAAGTCACACAATATGAAAGGCACCTAATCTACGAGTAAAAAGATATTGCTACCATGCGCGAGCACGTTGTTTACAAATAAAAGATGAAACGCATAAAAGATAAAGCACATAACATGAAGAGTGGTCCGACCGGTAAAAGCAAGAGAAAAAAAGAAAAAAAACTATAAAATACTAATAAAAATGACAAAGACGTTACAAAGCTACTACGTAATCAACGGATACAGCCAATGTAGTGCGACTTGCTGAGCAAGGTTGAAAAAAGATGGACAGGGTGATACAGGTTACGCAGATAGGCAACTAAGTTTTCCTACGTTTTCGTTCAGACCAGATGCGACGGCGTTGAACTTGATTTGATTTGATTGATTTGTGTGGTTTAACGTCCCAAAACCACTATATGATTATGAGAGACGCCGTAGTGGAGGGCTCCGGAAATTTTGACCACCTGGGGTTCTTTAACGTGCGCCCAAATCTGAGCACACGGGACGGCGTTGAACTTATAGATGAGAAATGATTCACGGGCTTCTCTATCATAACTTGTGCGGAAACCAGATTCTAGTAATGTGACCTGTAGGTTTTCAAAAGAGTGGCCAGGGAGGTGCACGTGTCTTGAAATGGGCAAGTGGGGCAAGGTGCTAGCATGACATTTATGGTTGTTAAAACGCAGTCTAAAAGGCCCTTCTGTTTGACCAATGTACTGTATTTCACATAGCGCACACTCTATCATGTATATCACGTTCTTAGAATCGCAGTCAAGATTGCCTTTAAATTTTAAGGAAAAGTTGGAACCAGTGCTGGTGACCTGTTGGCATGTGCGCATGTAGGGGCATACTTTGCATCGCGGTTTTTGGCAAGGATGGCACCCGATCGTGTCAGGACTGTCTGCTTTCGATGATGATGAGAGTATGTCTCGAATAGTTTTAGCTTTGCGATACACTGCTTTAGGTGGTTCGGTGAAAATGTTTCTTAAGCGTTCACTATGCATTAGAATATTGTGGTGCTTTCTCAGCACATTCGAAACACGCGGAACTGACGCAGAATGGGTAAGGACTAAGTTTGTCTGTGGTGAGGGAGTCGAGTTTTTAGCAGCGCACAATAGCGTTCAACGACTATGCATGTCGGCACGTTTTATTGCGTCATCACGTAATTGCGGCGGATATTTTCGTTTGACTGGAGCATCCTTTAGTGTTCTGCAATTTTTTTGAAACTCTGATTGCTCTGAGCAGATTCTTTTAAAGCGTAAGGCCTCACTGTAAGGGATGCTAGTTTTGCAATGTTTCACGTGGCTACTGTCAAAGTGCAAATACTGTTGCCGGTCTGTAGGCTTCCTGTATAGAGCAGTGGATAGCTTATCATTTACAATCGAAATGCTTACATCAAGAAAACTAAGAGTTGATGTAGAATAGGTATGAGAAAATGATATTGATGGATGGGCATCATTAAAGTCAGATATGAAGGAAAGCAACTCCTGTTCACCATGCGGCCAAATAAGGAAAATGTCATCAATGTAACGTTTATAATAAAAAGGTTTCAGCGCGCGGGTTTGCAAAAATTCACTTTCAAGCTGGCCCATGAATATATTGGCGTAGTTGGGTCCAATACGCGTACCCATTGACGTGCCGCTAACTTGGACATAGTGTTGCCCTTCAAATTGAAAGTTATTTAGCACTAAAATGAGCCTGAGCAATACTGCTAATGTGTTGCTGTCGATAAATTTACCGGGTGATGCTGCTTCATAGGACCTGGCGACTGCCGCTATTCCATCTACATGCGGAATATTGGTGTATAAAGACGCTACGTCTAGCGTGACCAAAAAGGAACCTTGAGGAACAATCAGATCAATTATACCAGAAACAAAGTCGATTGTGTCCTTTATGCAAGATGGAAGCGATGCTGGGGTACTACTGATCAGAGAATCGACATAGCTGGACAATTTTTCTGTGACAGTACCTATACCTGAAATAATGGGACGGCCGGGGTTGTTTATCTTGTGTATTTTAGGCAAAAGGTAAAAACGACCAGGAACAGGACTTAGGGGAATAAGAGAATGAATCGCATTGTCAGGCACCTTTTTGTTTTCCCGAAGCTCTAGCAAAGTGCTCTGGACTGGAGATTTAAATTGTTCAGTAGGGTCGTGATCCAGACGCTTGTAAAAACTCGTGTCTGCGAGCTGTCTTTGGGCCTCTGCTTCGTAATCAGACTTGTTCATTACGACAACAGTCCCACCTTTGTCCGCAGGCTTGAGGACGATGTCATTGCGACAGGACAAGGCATTTAATGCTTTCATTTCACTGGTGGTTAGGTTACGGCGAAACGGCGTTTGGTTTCGATACGACTGTAGTACGTCTCGTTGTACAGCTTTGATATACATATCTAAGCATCTGTCTCGTTGTGAGGGAGGTACCCAACGTTTTCCAGAAGGTAATGCGCTGGTGGAACCATTTGTATTTTGTCGGTCATGAAAAAACTCGCGCAAGCGTAAGTTGCGGGCAAAATTATCCAAGTCTTTTAGTAATTAAAATTCACTGTGTCCGCCTGGGGCAGGACAGAAATTAAGACCGCGGCACAGAACACTGCGCTCCTCAGCAGTTAGTACAATGTCCGAAATATTTACTAAATTGTTCTGCTCCTTGACGATATGTTTGTCAATGGAAGGTGACAAAAAAGTATCGGGGTAAGCTTGTACCGGATTCGTTAGCAAAGGGACGTAATTGCATGCATTGTTCTGACTAGGGCACCAAACACCGTCACGCGACATTTTCTTGACTTTCAATGCGTAAATTTCACGATGCTTTTTATATGCGAATGCCTCTAGTGCGGCGGATTCATCAGACGAGAGGCTTAAATTTGCTGACATTTGATTTTGTTGGTGCAAGATTTTTTTGCTTGAAGAACGATAATGATCAAGGGTAACTCGGGTGAGTTGTAGTGAAGCATTTATTAGTATGTCGTCCCACTTATCTATATTTTGCTGAGACATGTTAGATAGGGCTGGTTTCACAATGATACGTAGACCCTTAGGTGCAACAGACGCGGTTAAGAAAGTGTTCAAAGTATCTACATGTAGGTCGTTGCGAACACGTTTTTCTACAACTTTCCGTAACCTTAAAAATTCTTTCGAACAGAGGCAAGAAGTGTTTTTACCGGGTGACAAAGTCTGTAGTCAATCAGCAGGTCCCTGTCGCACGGTTTGGGTATGGCTGCGAAGCTTGTAGCGGTGACCACTGGCTGAGGGATCTGGAGGGTCCTTTGCTGAATGCGAAGGTGCAATTGACAAACCTCTCGTAGCGGAGTCTGTCGGGCAACTTTTGGAAGCATCCTTGTTGCGATAGTCCTGCGTCACTCGCTCGTGGGGCGATGGTGGCTTCTGAGGGGAAGCACAACTTCTTGTTTGGCCAGTCACCAGTGCTGTGTCAGACGACTCGCGCACAACGGTAGGCCTCCTTGCGTGATGCTGATGTGGATCGGTGGGAACACTGTCTAACCAGGAGTGCGACATTGCGCTGGATGGCTTGTAACAAATGTGCCGAATATGGCTCGCCATGAGCGAAACCCCTTCAAATTTAGGATGCAAGCCATCAGCGGCCAATACGCGGTGCTAAGGCAACCATTCGAAGCCATGATCCAGGAAAGATACCAGTCGAGAGCGGCGACACAAATTCTTTAGCAGAGCGTTGAAATAACACGCTTCACGGTTGAAGCAACGCACGAAAGTTTCACTGGGGTGCCATCGTCGGCGGTTTCTGGTCCTTGGTAGGATGAGGGTGGCGTAGATCGAGGTGACTTCGGGTCGTTCTTTGGCAATATGGTTGATAACCTTACAGTAGCTGTCGAAAGCTTTCTGTGCTGAGGCTCGAAGTAGGTCGTTGGTACCTACGTGTAGGACGATTCTAGTGGTGTTCCGAGGCACGAAATCTAATAGAGCTGGCACGTCAGTGATTAAGGCACCGCACTGGGACACAAATGCTGGAGTATCAGCCAGCGCTGGATCGAAGTACTGATGAATGTGCTTCGTCTGAGAGTCTCCTACGACGTCATAGATGGTACATTCTTTGGGTACCTCCAGTAAATGTGCTTCGACGTGGTCTGCTCCGGAGCCATTGTTTCAGTATACCAAAAGCAAAAGTGATGCTTGGTCCGGGAAAGATTATTCGTATAGGAAAGAAGACGCACGTACGAAGTTATTTTATTAACGTTTCGGCCGTGGGTCCGGCCTTCATCAGAATACATTTTATTGCACGAGTGCTGTTTATATACATGTGCATATCAGTAAGATACAAATGTGAAAACCAGCATGAAAGGCGATATATTGGCATATATATATATATATATATATATATATAAATATATATATATATATATATATATATATATATATATATATATATATATATGCAAGTCACACAATATGAAGGGCACCTAATCTACGAGTAAAAAGATATTGCTACCATGCACGAGCACGTTGTTTACAAATAAAAGATGAAACGCATAAAAGATAAAGCACATAACATGAAGAGTGGTCCGACCGGTAAAAGCAAGAGAAAAAAAGAAAAAAAACTATAAAATACTAATAAAAATGACAAAGACGTTACAAAGCTACTACGTAATCAACGGATACAGCCAATGTAGTGCGACTTGCTGAGCAAGGTTGAAAAAAGATGTACAGGGTGATACAGGTTACGCAGATAGGCAACTAAGTTTTCCTACGTTTTCTTTCAGACCAGACGCGACGGCGTTGAACTTATAGATGAGGAATGATTCACGGGCTTCTCTATCATAACTTGTGCGGAAACCAGATTCTAGTAATGTGACCTGTAGGTTTTCAAAAGAGTGGCCAGGGAGGTGCACGTGTCTTGAAATGGGCAAGTGGGGCAAGGTGCTAGCATGAGATTTATGGTTGTTAAAACGCAGTCTAAAAGGCCCTTCTGTTTGACCAATGTACTGTATTTCACATAGTGCACACTCTATCATGTATATCACGTTCTTAGAATCGCAGTCAAGATTGCCTTCAATTTTTAAGGAAAAGTTGGAACCAGTGCTGGTGACCTGTTGGCATGTGCGCATGTAGGGGCATACTTTGCATCGCGGTTTTTGGCAAGGATGGCACCCGATCGTGTCAGGACTGTCTGCTTTCGATGATGATGAGAGTATGTCTCGAATAGTTTTAGCTTTGCGATACACTGCTTTAGGTGGTTCGGTGAAAATGTTTCTTAAGCGTTCACTTTGCATTAGAATATTGTGGTGCTTTCTCAAAAAAAATTGTCCAGCTATGTCGATTCTCTGATCAGTAGTATCCCAGCATCGCTTCCATCTTACATAAGGGACACAACCGACTTTGTTTCTGGTATATTTGATCTGATTGTTCCTCGAGGTTCCTTTTTGGTCACGCTAGACGTAGCGTCTTTATACACCAACATTCCACATGTAGATGGAATAGCGGCAGTCGCCAGGTCCTATGAAGCAGCATCACCCGGTAAATTTATCGACAGCAACACATAAGCAGTATTGCTCAGGCTCATTTTAGAGCTAAATAACTTTCAATTTGAAGGGCAACACTATGTCCAAGTTAGCGGCACGTCAATGGGTACGCGTATTGGACCCAACTACGCCAATATATTCATGGGCCAGCTTGAAAGTGAATTTTTGCAAACCCACGCGCTGAAACCTTTTTATTATAAACGTTACATTGATGACATTTTCCTTATTTGGTCGCATGGTGAACAGGAGTTGCTTTCCTTCATATCTGACTTTAATGATGCCCATCCATCAATATCATTTTCTCATACCTATTCTACATCAACTCTTAGTTTTCTTGATGTAAGCATTTCGATTGTAAATGATAAGCTATCCACTGCTCTATACAGGAAGCCTACAGACCGGCAAAAGTATTTGCACTTTGACAGTAGCCACGTGAAACATTGCAAAACTAGCATTCCTTACAGTCAGGCCTTACGCTTTAAAAGAATCTGCTCAGAGCAATCAGAGTTTCAAAAAATTGCAGAACACTAAAGGATGCTCCAGTCAAACAAAAGTATCCGCCGCAATTAATTGATGACGCAATAAAACCTGCCGACATGCATAGTCGTGGAACGCTATTGTGCGCTGCTAAAAACTCGACTCCCTCACCGCAGACAAACTTAGTCCTTACCCATTCTGCGTCAGTTCCGCGTGTTTCGAATGTGCTGAGAAAGCACCACAATATTCTAAAACAAAGTGAACGCTTAAGAAACATTTTCACCGAACCACCTAAAGCAGTGTATCGCAAAGCTAAAACTATTCGAGACATACTCTCATCATCATCGAAAGCAGACAGTCCTGACACGATCGGGTGCCATCCTTGCCAAAAACCACGATGCAAAGTATGCCCCTACATGCGCACATGCCAACAGGTCACCAGCACTGGTTCCAACTTTTCCTTAAAAATTGAAGGCAATCTTGACTGCGATTCTAAGAACGTGATATACATGATAGAGTTTGCGCTATGTGAAATACAGTACATTGGTCAAACAGAAGGGCCTTTTAGACTGCGTTTTAACAACCATAAATCTCATGCTAGCACCTTGCCCCACTTGCCCATTTCAAGACACGTGCACCTCCCTGGCCACTCTTTTGAAAACCTACAGGTCACATTACTAGAATCTGGTTTCCGCACAAGTTATGATAAAGAAGCCCGTGAATCATTCCTCATCTATAAGTTCAACGCCGTCGCATCTGGTCTGAACGAAAACGTAGGAAAACTTAGTTGCCTATCTGCGTAACCTGTATCACCCTGTCCATCTTTTTTCAACCGTGCTCAGCAAGTCGCACTACATTGGCTGTATCCGTTGATTACGTAGTAGCTTTGTAACGTCTTTGTCATTTTTATTAGTATTTTATAGTTTTTCTTCTTTTCTTCTCTTGCTTTTACCGGTCGGACCACTCTTCATGTTATGTGCTTTATCTTTTATGCGTTTCATCTTTTATTTGTAAACAACGTGCTCGCGCATGGTAGCAATATCTTTTTACTCGTAGATTAGGTGCCCTTCATATTGTGTGACTTGCATATATATATATATATATATATATATATATATATATATATATATATATGCCAATATATTGCCTTTCATGCCGGTTTTCACATTTGTATCTTACTGATATGCACATGCATATAAACAGCACTCGTGCCATAAAATGTATTCTGATGAAGGCCGGACCCACGGCCTAAACGTTAATAAAATAACTTCGTACGTGCGTCTTCTTTCCTATACGAATAATCTTTCCCGAACCAAGCATCAATTTTGTTTTTAGTATATATATATATATATATATATATATAGATAGATAGATAAATATATATATATTGTAGTGGGGAACTCGCAAGGCACTGACTAGTGACCATCTCTCTCGGAACGAGCTGTAGACGCTGGACTGCTCGAGCAGTCCAGCGTCTACAGTTCGTGCTATTGTGATATATATACAGCTCGTGCTCGTCATATATATATATATTTATATATATATATATATATATATATATATATATATATATATATTGTACCGAAGCATAGTGGCGCCAGCTCTGTGCCAGCGTGAAAGAAGATGTTGACGTCCGTGTGTGGCTCGTGCTTGCCGGGTTCCTGCCTGTACCAGCTTGTTGCGGCTAACGTTTCTGCAATAATAACCTGTGTTTTTACGTAACCTTGCTCGTTGCATTCTGTGGAAACGTGCTGGGTAACGTCCTGGAGCTCCGCAGCCGTAAGCAACCATCTCAGTCTACGATGACCGAGCGCGTCGATTCCCCACAAGGCTCTTCCACGCTGCCACCCGTCATGTGTTCTGGTGTACTTCGTCTGCGTGACCCACCAGTATACAACGGCACTGAAGATCAAGATGTCGAGGACTGGCTGGCAGAGTACGAGCATGCCAGCGCGATTAACAAGTGGGATGACCCTGCGAAGCTGATTCACGTCATCTTCTACTTGACGGATTTGGCCAACCTATGGTTCACCAACCACCAAGCCGACATCCCCACCTGGTCGGTTTTCAAAGAGGCCGTCACCTCGTTTTTCGGTCGTCCAGCCATTCGCGCTGAACTGGGACTGCGGGGACGATTTCAGCGAAATGGTGAGAGCTTCACGAGCTACATTGAGGATGTGATCAGCCTCTGTAGGCGAGTTGATGCCAGGATGACGGAGGCTGACAGAATAAAGAACATAATGAAAGGCATTGATGACGACGCTTTTCATATGCTTGTAGCCAAAGACCCACAGACCGTCACGGCCTTGATTCAGTTATGTCAAAGTTTCGATGAGCTGCGCAAGCAACGAGTTTCTACACGTCGCGCTAATACGCAGACAGCTGATATTTCGGCCTTGGAGTGCAAAAGCAGTGGCTCCGACTACAGCGTGTTAATGCCTCAAATTCAACAGTACATCCGGGAGGAAGTTGCTCGACAGCTCTCTCTTGTCGCCACCATCAACGAGACCCCCACAACACTGGACCACTCACTTCGCCGTGCTATTCAGACGAAAGTTGCCGAGGCTCTCCCTTCGCCCACATCCCCAATATCAGTGGCTGCACCGCTGACTTATGCAGAAGCCGTCCGCCGACCTTCTGTCCAACCGCCGCTCCCTTCATACAGTCCAGCCACCAACTACTACAGGTCACCAGTTTCAGTTTATCCGGTAAATCAGCCCATTCCACCACCTCGAGCACCTGTCAACTCTTGGCGTACTCCGGATAACCGGCCCGTCTGCTACAACTGTGGTATTCCAGGACATGTCGCGCGCTACTGTCGTCGCCGTGGATTCTATTTTAATGATGTGCAGCATTCCGGCAACATACCTCGGCCATCAGAATCGCATGTGACACCTGATTCACATGACCCCCGCTCTCGTCGACCAGACTTCAGCCGACGTCAATCTCCTTCACCCCGTCTTCGGTCTCCTTCCCCCATGCTTCGCCGTTCCAACCACGCCCAGGAGGAAAACTAACAGTCGCAGTTCCTGAGGCAAGAGCTGCGCCACCGACGAAATTTCCAAGGCCTCATCTATCGCCCCCTAACGAGATTGCCGTGTTTGTGGACGGTTTCGCCACAACTGCTCTTGTCGACACAGGTGCCGCTATTTGTATGATCAGTGAAGTGTTATGCCGCAAACTGAACAAAGTGACGACTCCACTGGTTGAAATTTCTTTACGCACGGCGAGTTCGTAACACGTCCAACCTTCTGCCACATGCACTGCTCGTGTTGTGATTCAAGGAGTGCTTTACATCGTTGAATTTGTCGTCCTTCCGCATGCGTCTCATGAAATCATCCTGGGATGGAACTTTCTTTCCGCTAATCATGCGGTTGTCGACTGCGCTCGTGCTCAACTCGTTTTGTTTCCATTCAGCACGACATTCATAGATCTCCCTCGCTCACCCAAAAAGGTGATCGTCGCCGCTGACGTCGTCATTTCTGCTTTTTCGGTCACCGCAGTATCTCTTTTGTGCAACTCCGTTTCCGATTCAACTGCCCTATTTATGCCGTCACAAGAATGCGCTTGTCGCCGGAACCTTGTCGTCCCGTTTGCCATCATAACACTTGCCGATGGCTCCAGTGCCGTGTACGTGTGCAATCCGTTCCCTTGTCCCGCTGCCTTATTGCATGGCGAATGCATTGGGAGTCTTGACACTTATGATGACATCTTTCCTTTCGATGCCCGTTCTGATACGACACCGATGTCCGTGGATGCTGTCACAGCTGGCACCGCGCCCTCACTACCTGACGAAGACGTTCTGTTGCGCAGCGTTGACACCGGCCTTACGCAAGACCAGCGCAATCAGCTCATTCAACTACTTGACCGTTTCCGTGCCTCCTTCGACCATGGACAACCTCCCTTGGGACGCACGTCAGTTGTCGCTCACCATATCGACACCGGTCATCATACTCTACTTCGTCAGCGCCCCTACCGCGTCTCGCAGGCCGAGCGGGACGTCATCAATCAACACGTCGACGAGATGCTGCAACGTGGTGTTATTCAGCACTCACACAGTCCTTGGGCTTCGCCAGTGGTCCTCGTGCGAAAAAAGGATGGCTCCATCAGGTTTTGCGTGGATTATCGTCGACTAAACAACATCACACGCAAGGATGTTTATCCCCTGCCACGCATTGATGACGCCTTGAATTGCCTTCAAGGTGCGGAGTTTTTCTCTTCACTGGATCTGCGCTCTGGATATTGGCAAGTACCAATGGCTGAACCAGACCGTCCAAAAACGGCGTTTGTGACCCCTGATGGCTTATATGAATTTAATGTAATGCCCTTCGGTCTTTGCAATGCGCCTGCGACTTTTGAAAGAATGATGGACAGTATCCTCAGGGGACTTAAATGGCACATCTGTCTTTGCTATTTAGACGACATAGTTGTATTCTCGGCGAATTTCGAAACTCATCTTTCCCGTCTGGAACAAGTTCTCCAGTGCCTTACGGCAGCCGGGTTGCAACTTAACTTCAAGAAATGCCGTTTTGGCGCCCGCAAACTCACAATTCTCGGCCACGTCGTTTCAAAAGAAGGAATATCGCCAGATCCTGCCAAACTGCGTGCCGTTGCCGCGTACCCCAAGCCTACTACCCTAAAGGAGCTTCGTAGTTTCATAGGCTTGTTTTCCTATTTTCGGCGTTTCATTCGCAATTTTGCCTCTATAATTGCCCCTCTGACTCAGCTTCTCTCCCGTAGCACGGACCTCTCTGGCTTGAATTCCCACTGCGATGAGGCATTCACGGCGCTACGCCGGCTACTCATCTCTCCGCCAGTTCTCCGCCACTTCGATCCCAATGCACCCACTGAAATTCACACGGATGCAAGCGGTGTCGGCCTCGGTGCCATTCTCGCTCAACGCAAGGATGGCTGGGACGAGTACGTTGTCGCCTATGCCAGCCGTACGCTAACGAAGTCAGAGTCCAACTATTCCGTCACGGAAAAGGAGTGCTTGGCTATCATTTGGGCTATAGGAAAATTTCGCACCTACCTTTACGGACGCCAGTTTGATGTTGTCACAGATCACCATGCCTTATGCTGGTTAGCGTCCATGAAAGATCCTACTGGCCGCCTCGCTCATTGGGCTTTACGCCTTCAGGAATACGATATCCGTGTTGTTTATCGCTCAGGACGCAGACATTCAGACGCCGATGCACTATCCCGTTCTCCACTGCCTCCTGACATTGCCTGCTTATCAACTGCCATTTGCGATTCGTCATCGTTGAGCATCACTGACATGCCATCCGAACAACGCAAGAATCCCTGGATCAATTCTTTGCTCGACGTCCTCTCTCACAGTTCGTCAGAAACGACTTCACGCTCCCTCTCTCGTCAAGCAAGACACTTTGCTGTCCGTGAAGGTTTGTTGTATCGCCGCAATTACGTGACGGATGGCCGTAGGTGGCTCCTTGTCATCCCTCGTCATTTGCGTTCCGACATCTGCGCTGCCTTTCACGATGACCCCCAGTGTGGCCACGCTGGAGTATTTAAGACTTACTCTCGCCTTCGTCTAAGATACTACTGGCGCGGCATGTATCGGCACGTTCGCCAGTACGTTCGGTCATGCACCACGTATCAACGACGCAAGACGCCTTCTCACAGCACTGCTGGCCCTTTGCAACCCTTAATCTGCCCAGCGAGACCATTCGACCGCGTCGGAATTGATATTTATGGTCCTCTACCCAAATCTCTTCGAGGCAACCGGTGGATTATCGTCGCCGTGGATCATTTAACACGCTACGCTGAAACATCTGCGCTGCCTGCTACCACTGCGAAAGACGTTGCGTCTTTTCTTCTTCACCATCTCATTTTGCGACACGGTGCACCTCGTGAATTACTCAGTGACCGTGGACGCGTGTTTCTCTCGAACGCCGTCGACGAGCTACTCAAGGCATGTCGCACTGTCCATAGGAAATCCTCGGTATACCATCCCCAAACCAATGGCATGACAGAACGCTTTAACCGTACCCTTGGAGATATGCTTGCCATGTACGCCTCTGACGACCACACTAATTGGGACCAAGTGCTCCCTTTCGTCACGTACGCGTACAACTCTGCGCCACAAACAACCACTGGCTTTTCTCCTTTCTTCCTTCTGTACGGACGTGAGCCATCATGCTCCACGGACACCATTCTCGCTTACAGGCCTGATGTTTCCGAAGCGACGCCTGCTTCCGAAGCAGCTGCTTATGCCGAAGAGTGTCGTCAACTCGCTCGCTCATTTACCGCACAAGAACAATGGCGCCAGAAAACTGACCACGATTCCTCTGCGTCTACTGTACACTATAACCCAGGAATGCTGGTTTGGCTCTGGGTCCCGTCTACCCCTCCCGGTCTTCCCCCGAAGCTTTCGTCGAAATACCATGGCCCCTACCGTGTGGTGCGGCAAACATCTCCTGTCAACTATGAAGTTGAGCCCATTAATCCACCCTCGGACCAACGCTGCCGTGGGCGTGAAACAGTACACGTATCATGCCTCAAACCGTGCTATGACCCCCTTGTTGTGTCCTTTCCCTAGGTCGCCAGGTTGGCTCCTTTCTGCGAGGGGAGTAATTGTACCGAAGCATAGTGGCGCCAGCTCTGTGCCAGTGTGAAAGAAGACGTTGACGTCCGTGTGTGGCTCGTGCTTGCTGGGTTCCTGCCTGTACCAGCTTGTTGCGGCTAACGTTTCTGGAATAATAACCTGTGTTTTTACGCAACCTTGCTCGTTGCAATATATATATATATATATATATATATATATATATATATATATATATATATATATATATATATATATATATATATATATATATATATATATATATATTATAACGTTTGAGTTGAGACAGCGCTTATTCAGCTCAAGGGCTCAGCAGCGAACGGGCAGTCTGAGAGCGAGAGTGAACACACCCGATGATGAGTGTGGTGACACCCAGTGAAGATGAGGACAGAAACCCAGACGGATGATGATGATTATGATAATGCATAAATGAAAAGAAGCGCATGATGAATGCCCACACTAATTTCCCCCACATCGAAGCGGCCAACATGGCCGTAGCAAGTCAATGTGACAGAGAACGTCACCTGTAAGTATTCGTGCGAGTCACGTGCACGATCTCTGTGGTGCGGTGACGGTGGTATTTTGGGAAGACAAGTAGGGTCACATCATAATTAATGGGCGAAGTCTGCTCGATAACTATGTAAGGCCTAATGAAGTGTGGCTAAAACTTGTCACACGGACCAGGTCTACGAATAAGTGTGAATAGGAGCACCTCGTCATCAGGTCGGAGGAATACAAGGCTATGGGATGCGTCATAAATGACTTTTCGATCTTGCTGTCGTGCTTCCGTGTTGATGCGAGCACGATCGCGACACCGGGCTAGTCTTGAAATGTTTTTCTCGCTGGAAGACGGAGGCGAGTTGACGTCACTGTTGAAAAAGGAAACGTCGAGGAAGAATGTAGGGGAACGTCCATAAACGAGGTAGAACGGCGAATATCCGGTGGTGTGCTGAACGGCCATGTTGTACGCAAAGGTGAGGAGTGGCAGAAGAGTATTTCAGTTCTTGTAGTCTGGACTGATGTAGACGGCTATCATATCAGCAAGAGTACGGTGAAACCTCTCGGTGAGACCGTTGGTCTGAGGGTGGTAGCTTGAAGCTGTCTTGTGGGTTATTCCAGAGGCGCGCAATACATCATTTAGCACTTCTGACAGGAACATCCTTCCACGGTCACTCAGAAATATACGAGGGGCGCCATGGCGCAGAATGATGGCGTGCAGAACAACGTCGGCAACTTACGAAGCAGAGGCAATTGATACAGACGTTGTCTCCGCGTAGCGTGTGAAGTGGTCGACTGCGGTCACTATTCATCGTTTGTCAGTAGATGTTACGGGAAGAGGGCCGTAAAGGTCGATACCTACAACCTCAAATGGCGTTGTGGGGCACGGAATTGGCTGCAGAGGCCCGGCTGGTGCAGTTGTTCGGATTTTACGACGCTGGGATGGGACACAGAAACCGAAGTTGCGCGCGATGCTAGTAGAAATACCAAGCCAGTAGAAGCGACTTCAAATGCGGTCGCATGTTTTTTGAATATCAATATGTCCAGCAGTCAAGTCGTCATGGAAGGCTTTAAGCACGTCAAGTCGAAGAGACCGTGGTAGCACGGGAACTCATCGTCGACCATATGGGTGGTAGATGTGACGGTACAGAACTCCATTCACCAGCTTAAATCGCAAGATTTGACGACGATGTCGTGCGTTAGGTGAATGGGAAGCTCCTGAGAGCTGGTCCATAATATGCCCACAGTACGAATCAGACAAATGGCAGGAGTGAAACGCGCGCTTGTCATCCGAGAATAGCTGCTCTATTAGGGCGAGCGCGGGCGCTGCAGTAGAAGTGATGGCCGAACTTTGACCGATTCTAAGCTGGGTATTTGGTAGCGGGCTGCGCGAAAGGGCGTCGGCGTCTTGGTGTTTTCTACCTGAATTGTAAATGATGTCGAAGTCATACTTCTGTAAACATAAAATCCACCAACCCAAGCGTCCAGACAAGTTCTTCATCGTGGAAAGCCAGCATAGGGCGTGGTGGTCCATAATGATCGTAAAATGACGGCCATGGAGATAGGGACGGAGCTTTTGCGCTGACCAGACCACAGCCAAGCACTCCTGCTCAGTTATGGCATAGATCTTCTCGTTCGCAGTTAGAACTCTATTGGTATATGCAACTACTCTCTCTTGTGAAGAGGTTCCACGTTGGACCAGAACAGCACCTCTACCACGGCCGCTAGCGTCCGTATGTAGGATGGTCGGTGTGGCCTCATCAAAGTGGCGCAGTAGAGGTTCGGACGTGAAGGCACACTTTAAAAGGTCGAATGCTGTTTGGCATTCTTCCGACCACAGAAAGGGCACGTCGGAAGCAAGAAGCTGGTGTAACGGAGCCGCTATTGAGGCAAAGTTACGTATAAAAGGGCAAAATTAGGAGGCGAGACCAAGAAAACTTCGCAGGTCCTCCTGCCTTTCGGGGCGCGGAAAGTGAAGCACCGCAAAAATTTTTTCCGGATCCGGCCGAATTTCATTTTTGGTCCCGATGTGACTCAAAACCTTGATATCTTTTGTGCCGAAATGGCATTTTTTTGTGTTGAGTTGGAGACCAGTGGCGATAAGACACGCCGGAACGTCATCCAAACGTTGTAGCTGGTGAGGCAACGTTGACAAAAAATGACGATGTCGTCGAAGTAGCAGAGGCAGGTCTTCCATTGAGGCCACGCAGCACGGTATCGATCATGCACTCAAATGTAGTGGGCGCATCGCACAGCCCGAAAGCCATAACGTTGAATTCGTATAGCCCGTCGGGGGTTGCGAATGCCGTTTTCTCTTTATCCTCTTCGTGCATAGGAATTTGCCACTATCCGGAACGCAGGTTGAGGCTGGGAAAATATTTCGCGCCTTGTAGAGAATCAAGGGCGTCGTCAATCCGAGGCATTGGGTACAGATCTTGCGAGTGGTTTTGTTGAGCGCCCTATAATCGACGCAAAAGCGCACGGAGCCATCCTTCTTACGAACCAGAACCACAGGCGACCACCAAGGGCTAGATGAGGAGCGAATTACCTCTCGTTTGAGCATGTAAGCAACGTTTTCTTCGATAATTTTTCTCTCAGCAGGAGACATGCGGTAGGGCCGGCGGCGTACAACAGACGTTCCGACTGTGTGGTTCGATGTGTTGCAGTAGTAGTGCGTCCCAACGTCAAGGAGTAAACATCGAAGAAACTTGCGTGTTTCTTTAACAAAGCGAGTAGCTGTTGTATCTGGGAAGGCGTCAAGTCGCTAATGGCTGCAAAAAAGGCGGAAAAAGCAGGCTCATTACTAGGGCTGTCTTTGGAGGAGGTGTCATGAAGTGGCACGATGCACGCAGGCTCGCGATTCATCACGCAGGCCACCGTGGTGTTCTGAGTAAGTAGATTTTTTTCGGATGTTGTATTCACGGTGGTTACAAGTGCGGAACCATCGAGAAAACGAACTACTGCTGAAGCGAGAATGATGCCTTCACCGACGCAACTAAATAATGGTGAGACCAAGACGTCGAAACAGTCGGTGTCTTTGAGGTAATAGTTACAATTCGCTCTTGACCTGGTGGTAATTCGGTATCTTCCGCAGCTGTCAAACGAAGTGGTCTCTGGGGGTCGTTGTCGAGCGTGCAGTCCATGTCAGTGGGGTGGATGACGCGTTGGCCACAGCAAATAGGTGCGGAAGCAGAAGAAAGACAATCCCACCTTAAAATAATTGGTGAGAGCAGTCAGTCAGGACGACGAACTGAATGTGGCGCCGGATACCATCAATAAAAACGCGGGCTGTACAGAAAGCGGAAGGGCGAATGGTATGCCCCTGGGCAGCAACCAACGTGGGTCCATCGTAAGGGGTCATCACGTTTTTCAGACGTTGGCCCAAATTAACACGCATAACAGAAAATGCTGCACCCGTGTCCACCAGAGCATCCACGTACACTCCTTCCACTACCACAGAAATCATGTTGCACGGGCCTGGTGGAGGAACATCAGTACTAATTTGGAATGCAGTTTTCCCCCCAGAAACTGCATCGCTTAGTTTTCCGAATGACTGGCTGTGGTGAATGAGGCAGGCCGAAGTGGGGAGGAAGAGCGGCGAAAGGGTGAAGGTGAACGGCGTCTGGAGTTCCAGCTGTTCCTAGGTGCACTCGAGGCGGGTGGAGAGGGAGACCGATGCGGAAGTGATGAATGGCGTTGACTTTGATAGTACGAAGTATCTCGTTCACGCATGTCGTAACCCCGACGCTCATTTTGCTGGCGCTTTCGGCAGTAATGAGATATGTGGCCGCGATAGCCGCAGTAATAGCCGACAGAACGGGACCAGTGCCAGGGTGGTGAGTAGAAGGCGTTAGGGGAACCTGGAGATTGCGCGCTCAGGTGGGCCGAAGAAGGGTCAGGTGGCATCCAACAGTAGTTGACCGGGGGAGCGCAGCAACTGACGTGTAGGTTGGTTGCGCCAATGTCCCATGTACGTTGCTCGGAGGCGCGGTAAAGGCTTGAGCGTAGGTTGATATGGGGCGAGAAACAGGTGATTGTACGAGATCAGGGCCGGTCAAGAATGCAAGTTCATCTCTAATGAGGTCACACAAAGGAACTCCCGATGACGGCGTTGAACGCGGTGAAGGAGGTATGAAGCCCAAAAACCGCAATTCTTCTCGTATAATATCCCGGATTGATTGATTGATATGTGGGGTTTAACGTCCCAAAACCACTACATGATTATGAGAAACGCTGTAGTGGAGGGCTCCGGAAATTTAGACCACCTTTGGTTCTTTAACCTGCACCCAAATCTGAGCACACGGGCCTACAACATGTCCGCCTCCATCGGAAATGCAGCCGCCGCAGCCGGGATTCGAACCCGCGCCCTGAGGGTCAGCAGCCGAGGAGTACCTTAGCCACTAGACCACCGCGGCGGGGCTATAATGTCCCGGTTGAGGTCCCGCAGAGGGCCATGGGACGTGGAGTGGTGGTCGCCAATGTCCGGTTGGAAACGAACGGAGTCCAGCAAATCAAGGCGCTGGCATGTCGCGACAACGTCAGTGATGGTAGCTGGCCTTTGCGCAGTGAGGGCATTAAAAGAAACAGGTCCAATGCCTTTCAATATGTGGCGTACTTTGTCCGATTCTGGCATAGATGAATTGACACGCCTGCACAGTGAAGGGACATCTTCAATGTAGGAAGTGTGAGATTCGCCGGGATGTTGTCGGCGAGTATCAAGGGTCCTCTTCGCGACGGCGGAACGAATGGCCGGTGTCCCAAAAACATGTCGCAGATGGTGCTGGAAGGTCGTCCAGTCAGGTAAGTCAATGAAGTGGTTGAAATACCATGTCTTCGCCACACCGGTCAAGCAGAAAGAGACGTAACTGAGCTTGGTGCTATTGTCCCAGTGATTAGCAACAATCACGCAGCTGTAATCGAGCCGGTCCCCACGTCTTGCCCGCAAAGACCGACGAAGAGAGGGGGATCACGCTGGTGGCTGTTTACGTAAACAGGAGGCGCGGTTGAAGGCGGCGGTGGAGAGATGGCAGCAGGGATGGCAGCAGCGCCGGCAGGCTCGTTCTGTGACATGTAGACAGACTGTGGGGGCAATCGGTCGCCTGAACGCAGCTCCAGGGAGTCGAGCAAAGTGGGAGAGGACTGAGGACCGAAAATCCACCGCCACCACGTATGATGTCTGGGTTGAGATAGTGTTTATGCAGCTTAAGTGCTCCGCAGCAAACGGGCAGTCTGAGAGTGAGCGTGCACACACCCGATGATGATTGTAGTGACACCCAGTGAAGATGAGGACAGAGACCCAGACGGATGATGATATTTGTGTTAATGCATATATGAAAAGCGCATGATGATTGCTCACAATATATATATATATATATATATATATATATATATGCGACGCTTCCCGGGTGAATGGGGGAAAGGAAGATGGGGAAGACGAAAGATCAGAATAAGCAGGTGTTCTGACTGACGCCTTGTCTGATCCGTTACAGTGAGTCGACGAGATCTACCACAGCAACATCATAGGCCCAACAAAGAAGATGATCAGCCTGCCGAAATACACCAGAGCTGAAGAAGACGCCCTTGTTGACAAGTGGTGTCACCTCTTCGAAACAAAGGCAAGGAACTTCAGCTGGTCCAAACGAGATCGCATCGACAGCATCAGCGAGAAACTGGAAGGCGAGGCATTCCGCTGGTACCTCACCGAGATTTTCGACGCAGAAGATACGTGTGAAGGCATCAAAACAAGAATGATAGCACAATTTTTTGCACCTCTCAGCGACCCCTACCGCCAATTCATACACTGCAGGCTCAAAAGCCAACAGCGCATCAGGCACTACTATGAAGAGGAGACGCTCCCTGGTCGCCTCGCAGACTTGAAAGATGTTCAAATAGTATCAAGATTGACCAACGGTGTACCTAAGGAGATTGAAAGGCGCCTCGCTGGATTGACGCTCACCACCCCGGCCAGTGGCTTGCTGCTGCGCTTCAAGCGGGGGGCTCTGTCCACAGAGATGCTTCCCAACACTCGTCAAAGCAGCAGCTCATCCATCGAGAGTCTCATTCGATGCGACCTGAGAATCTGACAACTATGAAAACGAAACGGGCGGCCCAAAGCTTAATTGATACGTTTTGGTGCACTTGTGAACGGACACATGGTGAATGCAACTCTGGATACAGGAGCGACTATTACCTGTATCAATAAAGTTGTGTTAAAAACTCAAGCTGCAATTGCTCAAGAATCTATGCATTAGTGTTCAACAAGTCACCTCAACCACAAAAACTTTGAGCCGCGTACAGATACATTTGGAAATCGGGAAGATAAAGCGGGCAGTCCAAGCACACGTTCTACCAGGCATGAAGACTGAATTCTTGCTAGGCCTGAACAATGCCTCCTTTTTCAACCTGTCAGTGGGCTTTAGCATGATGACTTCGCTTCAAGACAACAAAGCTCTGCAGAATTCCTTTCAAACTAAAAAGTGTGTCTTCAGTGCCGATACAAACCCACTCCAAGACGTTGATGTCACGCACCTTCCACCATCGTAACAAGCTGCTTTGATAGAGGCGCTTCACAGTTACGAGGACATTTTCTCAAAGTATCAGATGGATTTCAGATGTATCGCGGATGAACGACACTGTTTTGCTCTCAGCAACAACGTCCCCATCCAAAGACCACCGTATCGATGCTCCTCGGCAGACAAAGAAGAAATTGTCAGGCAAGTGGACTTACTTCTCTAGCAAGGTGTAGTGCGTCCATCTTTTTCCCCATGCGCGGCTCCCGTCATTCTTGCAGAGAAAAAGGTGAAGGACGCACACGTTTATGCATTAATTACCCAAAGCTTAACTCCCCTTCCAAAAATCCTATATATGGACTTATATAAAAATCCTCATATATAAAATCCTCATATATAAGAGGTCCGTGGTTCCAATCCCGCTGCCGTGCAGTTCCCAACCGAGAAAAAAAATCCGCGTGTTGATGGAACTGCATTAAGAGGCCTAGGGTGCGGCCTCACCGGTAACCACCGCCGGAAACGCACTCCCTCACCAGAGAAGGATTGGCCACCCTGGTGCAGTATCTGACCACTACCTGCCACATGCATACGTCAAATAACTCACGGCCCTCAGTCCCCAGCAGCTGCGAAGCAACTGACAATGGCGGCGGTCAGGGGCCGAATTCACAAAGCTTTCTCTTTGGCTACGCATTTTCTTAGCCTAAAATTCTCTTATCTGGAGGGATCACTATAGCGCGGTATGAATTTAACTTATTCGGCACTTAAGAGGGCAAGGAGGACACACGATAGCCGATGAAACGACAAGGAAGGAAAGAAGTGTGTGCCGATAATATCAAGGTAGCACGCAAAGCGTCTAGCATCGAGAGTATACGATGATAGCCAATGATTTGCTGCATCTAAGTTTCAGTTCCGCGATCGTCTGCTACAGCGCTTACGGGATGCCGCGTACATTGTAATAGACGCTTTGGTGGGCTGTGCAAAGCCAAGCACTCGCCTTTAATCAACGACTGTAGCTAAAAAAATAATTGCTCGATGGCCTTAAGCCACCGAGCAATCCATGCACTATCTCGCCAAGTACAAGTAAACAACACTCCAGGTGCACCACATAAATGAGACCACACATAAATCGATGCATGCAATGTTTGAAAATGTGCTTCTAATGTCTTCCCCTATGTAACGCGACCAGTTAGCTTACATTTCATTGAAGCTGTGCTGCTACTTAACTAATTCGGTGCAATATAGCATGGTATAATGGTGAACGTAAGGGTGTTTTGTACCTATAGTCCAAAGTAGCCTTTGTTACATTATTCTTATTTCAAGACACATGAGCGACTTTGGTGCCTGCAGACGAATTGTGCGGAAATAGATAACAGCAGTAATCAAATGAAATTGTGAGCGCAATTTCGCTGGTTTCATGCACCGCAGCATTTTGATAAAGCCGGAATGTGAGAACGTGCATACGCTTACGCTTAGGTATATGTCTACGTAAAATGAGGGAGACTCGTCGGGAGGTGTCTCAGTGCTAATGCTTTTCACAAAACACGGTGCAAATATTTCGTCTAGCGTTGTTTGAGTGCGCAAACAAAGCAAGGAACGTGTATACGAGTCTTGAGGTCGAGCGACGTTATCACACGTGCGAAAAGGATGAAGAGAGAGAGAGAGAGACGCTCGTTTCGGCTTCGCGAAAGCTTGAAATTGATAGATAATAAAGTCAATTTTCTGGCCCGGCAGACGTCAGGGAAAGTCTCCGCAAAGCAGCGTCAGATGCTCGGAGAGCATAAAAAAGTGCAGTACGCGTTATATGGGATTCACAACCACTCAGAAAGCGAGATGAAGTGTGACTGTCGTTGGATGTGAGAATCAATGGTAATTAGGAGAGTTGAGTTAATGAGCCAAAACTTTCCTAAATAACAATAATGGAAGCAAACGGATCATTCATCTAGTGAAAGTTACACTAGTGACAGTGAACTCATAATAGTTGATTAGCGTTGTCACAGGCCGATATATATTTTTATTTTCTTATTTATATATGACAAACTATAAGAAGGTAGCTTACGTTAAAGCCGGCTATCCCAACGCCATGGCAGTAATGTACAAGAATAAATAGCGCACGGTTAGACAGTCACACGTGGCGGTTTCTATCTTCTAGTAACCTTGGGCAAACGTATTCTATTTTTTCTATTTTTGACAAAGTTTCACCGGACACTTTTGCAATAGGCTTCATTCGAAGGAATGACGATATATCAGCAATATGGCGAACGCAAGCACTGCTGCAGTGAACGAGCGGTTACAGCGCTCACCTACAATCTAGGAGGTACTTGGTTCGATTCGCAGAATCACTGAGCACGTTTTTTTTTTCAAGAGGTTGCCCGGCCTGACATTATGCGTGGTGGCGGGTACAAATTTTTTGAGAAGTAGGCTTTCGCTATGCTTCTTTCACTCCCCTTTTGACCCAAAAGCGCTGTGCTGTGCTCCTTCAAAAATTAAACAATTCAGGGTTCATAATTTTTTCCTCCATCCTCTCTTATCGCAAAAGTGTCCAGTGCTGAAATACCAATATCATACCTGGTATATTACTTTTCACGTGTTTGGATATTCGACCAGCAATCAGTCTTCATGGTGTTTTGAAGAAAATCTGCACATGCAGTGAGCTAACTGCTTGCAGCCAAGTTGACTGCCTTTGTAGGGACACGCTTTCGTGCTAATTTGGTGGGCATCATCACATGCAGCAAGACCAAAGAGCACGGACATTTAGAGCTGACGCAAACAGAGTGATTAGTTTGTGTCTTCTCTCCCGCTATTTGTCATGCTGCACGCTTCAGTGTAATGTCGCTGTCAATGGTTAAAATGAACTGTAACAGTTAATCGAGTTCTGCTGAGAGGGTCCCCTATTGTCCAGAATGGAACAAAACAATGGCGATTTGGTTCGTGTGATATAAAGATACCCTGCTTTTGGTTACTAGAATAAATTTCTAAACTGAAGTTTATTTTTTAATAACAACAGTTCCAGTGCAGATGAAAGGTGCATGGACAAAATTCGTGTATTCAGCTTGACTAGGTTTGTGACCTTATTTGTAATTGCGAACCGGTATCACAGTATGCATAAATATCACACACATATACAACCACGTGTGATAGCTTGCTTATTCTGATTAAAATTGAAAGTTTGAAATCGACATATTCAACCAACGCAATGTGTACGAGATATGCCATGTAGAGTAGCTATGCTCTAAACTAATCTTCGCAGGTTCGTTCCATTTTACCCAATTTCTCGCCCATGACTGTAGGTTGGTAAATGAAACAACTTCTTCGAACACACATATTCTGTGTAAGGTTACATTTATTTTTATGCAGAACAAAACAAATTCAAATGTATAATGGCTCAAAAGAGAAATAACTAGAAACAAATTCAGCCAAATCATTACTAAACTTACTCACCAATGATAAACGGATTCTTATTTAAAAGATACATACATACATACATACATAATACATACATACATACATACATACATACATACATACATACATACATACATACATGCATACATATATACATACATATACGCACACACACATATATATATGTACACCCATACATACATACATACACTCAGGTGTAAATATTAAAATGAGTGGCTATAAAACAACAATTCTAATACACTCATTTTGAATATACTACAGAAAATAACTTACGAGAGAAATCCACCGGCGTTGTTATGTCTGAACACGGTGTTTCTCGAACCATCTCGCAAAAGCTTGATGCATAGTTTTCCGCTGCTGCCCAGTGACAAGCAGTTTTTATAAAAAACACAAGAATAAAGCCCTTGACAATGTCATGCTAAAGAAAAGGGCTGTGCATCAATATTTTGTACATGTCTGCAATATCACTCTGTTTATTTACATAGCTTGACTCATTCACAACCCACTAACAAAGCATGTTAGGACACTTGGGCTGAAAGTTGGCACAGCGCGAGTAAATTCCAGACAATACATGAATAATACAATTATAAGCTACTAAGCTCCTTGATACAAACAGTGTTTATATTGACAGATATAGGTGCCATTTCGTTTCCCCAAAACACTTCTCAAAAGTAGAATCAACTTTATTTAGTTAAACGTTTCTATTCTGGCGCGTCGTGGTGGCTCAACGGTGGAACGGACTCTTTCGGCCAAGAAAACAAAGACCAATTATTTTTCCAGTTCGTGAATTCACCCCATGCTAACATTGAGGCAGCTGGTAGGAGTGCTTTTGGAGAGAGGAAACCACCACATTCCCACCAGTTTTGGCCTTGAGTAGCTACTTCACTTGGACAAAAATGATGAAAAACACTCCTCAAGAAGACTTCAAAGTTTGCACATCAACACAGTTCCCATACAGCTGTCTATTAGTCTGCTTGAAAAATATTGAGTTTACTGGTGGGCAAAGACTGTACACTATGTGAGGTGATGCTCCAGTGCACTGCATGTATGTCTTGCTGCTGGCATCAACTGCGATGTTGCTCAGCACAAATGTGTAAAATAACAAATAATACTATGCCACTGCAAAGTAATTATGTGTCTTTGCATGAAACAGGGACCACAATAAAAGAACATAACAACATTTGCCTTCACAAAGTTCAAAAATGTAAACAAATTTCCACAGAGTTTTCACAGTTCATCTGAGGATAGTAATATTGGTTGTAAACACAGTCTTACTTCCACAAACAAACTATTTTAAGAGGCCAGATTCAATATTAGAGTATAGCAGCACTTTTGTAGGGCTAAACAATTGTACAGGCACCTAGAAAAACACAAGTGAATGCATGCTATAGCCACATATAAAAATAAATACTTTTATTTCTAGTCTGGGTAGAGCTGCATAGATGATAAGTAACTTGCATTACATTATGAACAAACCTATCCGAGCAAAGTATACATTTAAAAAGTTACACTTACACAGTAGATAAGTAGACTGTTGAAGGACGGACAGGCAGTGGGATAATACCCAAGCACTGAAATCTACTGTCAAGATATACTAGGAGTAGTGATGATCGTCTTCCTTCCAAATAAAATAATCCACATAGATTCACTTCACAGAGCTTATAAACTCATGGCATCATTGGTGCTATACAAATGAGTGTACACTGAAGGATTACATCGACTAAGTACATGATTACTGCATCCGTGGCTTTACTTCTTGTACTACAAAGAATGCAAACACAGTTACCATTGGCGACCATGGATGCTGTGATTTCCGGCATGTAAATGTAGAGGCACGCAGGCACTTAACACACATGTTAAAAACTTCAGCTTAAAAATATTTGCCCACTAACACTACAGCAGCCTTCAAATTAGTGTCATAGTTTGGTATCTTCCATGAAAAAGTTAAATAATTTCAAATGCAAGCAAATGAACTGCTGAATAATGCACTGCTAAGAAGTTAAGCAGCAGCTGCTCCTGACATCACAATGTGCTCTTTCTGCTGTTGTAAACTTTGAGAGGGAGAACAGTCACTGACAGTCCCTTTATACTTGTTGGTCTTCTGTGCTCTGTTCTTGATACACTGTACATGACCGTGGAGCACCGAAACCCTTGTTACTGCTGGAACTTAGAAAAATACAGATCATTGTTACAACCATGCTACATGCAAGAGTGTATAGTTGTCAATTATGTGCTCATATTTACAGATATTGTATTTTCAGAAGCCAATGACAAGCATCAACACACACACACAAACAGTGAAGACTGAAAATATATTTAATATGATACTAGAGCACAACTACAATGTTATAGATGAAGGCATGAAACTTCTGACAGGCATGAAAAGCCAATAGAGTTTCTTCTATTTTGACTTTACACTAGGTGCGAGAAGTAGACCACAAATAAGTTCACTAAGAAACACAAGTTAGACTGCATTACAACACAACAGCAAATGTTCATAACTTTAGGGCTGTCTAACATAGCCAGCTCACCATAACGCATATAGGAGCAAATGGGCAGTCTAGAAGGCACAAAGAACTTGTGGATTATGAGTGTGCTTGTTGCTGACATCGATTATTCTAAATGAAGAGAATTTTTCAAAATGCACTTCATCAAGGGAAATAATCATACGCAACAAACACAACGGGCTCCTACAAGTGCCACCAACACTCACCATTATTGTTGACACCAGTGTCTTGCCGGATGAATATGCTGTGTCCTGCAGAGAACATGAAAGGAGCGCTCCATGACTTGGATTGCATGTGTGCTATCTGCATCGCTCTGCTGCTGAAATAGGCTAGCCACAGAGAGAAATGAGAAGTCATGGCTGTGAAACACACTGAACGTCACCCTTAGAGATCAACAATGCATACTTAGGTCAGGTACAATTTGTTAAAAAATATTTATCACTATGCGATCGTGGTGAACACGTTCGGCTGAAACACAACAAGCCAAAGCACTGTGAGAGAAAAAGCTACATGAAGTAAAAAATGTAAAAAATGCAGTTATTGGCCCTATACCGTCTGAGGCTTGTTCGATAGGTCTTTCTCCTTGCAAGTTGTGAACAGCCAGGCAATTTTCACCCACTTGCTATTTCCTTTCAGAGCACTTGATCCACAGAGGGAGTCACAAGCTCGAGAGCTCAATAAAGAATCAAAGTATTTGGGCTCGTTTCAAAGCACAAGCTTTTGAGTCTCAGATTATTGGAGTTTCATTCATAAGCTGCAGGCTTTTAGCTTTCAACATTCTCAATTATCTTGCAATTTAGTTCTATAAATGTTGAATAAGAATTATGTGTAAGAATATTTCAGCTATCCACTGAAAGCAACCATGCTTGGGTTTCCAATTTGTGCACAGTAAGTGGTGTTCACGTAATCGTATGTATTAAAGATTAACTAACCTTGCAGCCAGCCGTTAGGCAGTTTCGTGCCCTCGAAGCTCCCGAGCAGATCGCAGTCCTTCCAGATGAGTCTGCCATGCATGCTTCCACGCGACATCCGCTGAATGATAACAGTCCCAGCAGTGATATAGGCTTGCACAGTTAGGGAGAACGTGTTCTTCCTATTTTTGTACAGGTGCTCCAAGTAATTATAAGGATTGATGCGCCAGAATGTGCAACCGATGCATCACAGGACCTTAACAAACCAATCTCTGCGATCTGTGAAGAGCCAAAAACAAGATACTTAAAAACAATCATTAAAAGCACTCACTTCTAATACTTATTTGTCACTTCGTTAGAGGGATGCAAATCTGCTATAATCACTTTGAAATAAACTGAAGCCTCATGTAAAATTTACGTACCACAATATATATGTCCTACTGAAGTATAGTACTACCACTGTGGTAATTGTCTATAGAACTAATTTTCCAAAATAACATAAATATTTTAAGTGCAACCTGGCTCCTGAAAAATAAATTCACATTAACTTTCCAACTATCAAACGTGGTCAATCGACAGGCCCAACCTCATAATCAAACAAGAACTCACTTGTATCAAATCACAAAAAACTTTTATCTATTTGCTCCATATTATATGTATGTATATAACAGTAGTAGTAAATTTCTCATGCTTCAACCTATTATAGAGAAACATTACATCTGATGGGCTTAAAAACTTGCACACCTTATAGAACTGCGTGAATTATAGTACCGGTGAAATTTAGTTCTGTAAGGTGAACTCACCGATGGCAGCATTTAGTAGCCGTCGGTGTCATGAGGAATCAAGTACGGCCAACAGGCAAAGGGCATCTGCAGACTCGAAGCTGTCAATGACAGCAATGAAGGGCTGGTCAGGCGTGCACGTCCATTGATAAAGTGTAAGAACTGGCCATGACCGGCTGTTGTCAAGGCTCTAGTGCCGTGCAAAACGATGGCCAGACGAACTCGGAAACCTGTAGTTACCCGATATTGGCTTACAACTTCATCCAAAGCAAGGCACCGGTGAAATCTTTGCTTTTTCCGGGGGCCGGAGGAAAGCTTGATGTTCACGGGCTCTCGCTGCCACATAGAACTCTAAAGTGGTTACCGAAGAACAGTCTAGGCACGCTTCCAAATTAACACGATCCCCAACAGAATGTAGCATCTCGCAGCTTTTGTTGATCAGATCACAGCGCTAGGTCTGGGGGCCGGAGGGAAGCTTGACGTTCACGGGCTCTCGCTGCCACATAGAACTCTCAAGTTGTTACCGAAGAACAGTCTAGGCGCGCTTCCAAAGTAACGCGATCCACAACAGAATGTAGCATCTCGCTGTTTTGGTTGATCACATCACAGCGCTAGGACTATGGTTATCACAAAAAGGCAAAGTGACGACTTAACAAACAAAAGCTCCAGGCTGCCCCACCACAACTTCGCAGGGAAAAACAGTTATCAACGCTGTCTTTGAATTTTCGGTCACACGAGCACAGCTTGTTCACAAGTCTTGGAACGTCAACACAGCACCACTGTTCACAACGAACATCGTTTCACTCCCGAACAGTACATTGCTCTCAAGTAAATAGAAGCGTACGGGCTAACTAGTGGCGAAGCAAGAACCGAGCGCGTAGTTCATACGTTTCCGTACATACTTGGGGTCACTCAAGTAACGTGTCAAAACACTGTCAATCCGAAATGTCGCAAAGCACCCAACTGGGAGACTGGAAAGTCAAGCGAAAGAACTGTTACCGGCACACAAACACGCATTGCAGGCTTCTCGAGTGCTAGTTGCCGTCGATACATCGACGCCGATCCCCGCTTGATAACCACACCGACGCACAGACTTCGCTGCGCTTCTCCGTACACCATTTGCACTGCCACAGCTTTCCGCACTGCTTACACGCACCGAAAGAGCTGCGGTAATTACACCACATCCGGTCAAACGCTGAAGTAACTCGTGCGAGAAGCGTTTGCTAAAAGTCGCACCGACCGATATGCTGTTTACGACGCCATGTTGTTTTCGACAACTGCGCAGCGCATAAGAGAGCTCTTAAAAAGTACTTGCACTATTTTCACAGCGTGAAAAAATTTTCTCTTATGTGCGAGGGGGGTGGTATGACGAACAGGACAGGCGTGCCAGTAGAAAGAAGTGTTTCGGCAACGTCACGGAGTGAGCTGATGTTGAGGGTATTGCTTCACAACCAATCACAAGCTGTGCCTGTCGGTCAAGCCGTCGTCTGCTCGCGTTTGTCGTCTGCTTCGATCAGAGCATGCGACAGGGGATTCGCCTTCGCAACGCTATTATTCTCAGGTCAAGTGGTCGCTGAGCCGCACAAAATACATGTCAGTGGCTCGCTCTACCTTTGAATGATGTTCGTGCGCCAAGTTAAATGGTTGGTAATTGACGCAGGGATGAATTCAGCCAAAGTTTGCTCCAGAAACGTGAGGGTTTGCGTATTTTTGGTGTCATACAAAGTTGCTAGGGTCATTTCATTCCGATTGCTTGCCATATTATCACGGCCCATATCGGTGTCTGAACAGTGAAGGTGGAGATGCATGATTTGTTTGTAGTTCCATGCGTAATCACGCGCACCCCTAATGCGCTTTGGTTTACAAAGTACGCTTTGTTCCAGATCGTCCCAAAGTGTATCGACAGCTGTATTTCAGAGATCGCAACCATTGGACAGTTAGAGCCAATCAAAGTACACCAGAGGACAAACTTTATGAACCACTCACTGAAAACTTCCTCTCATTTTTATTTCCAATAGCGTGCAAAGAATGTGCTCCCATTAACCTCTTTGGTGGTAATTTCCACCAATGAGGCAAGGATCTTGAGTCGCAGTTTTAATTGGATGAGATGGGGCGCAACACAACAACATAAATTAGGTTGATCCAATGCCGTGCCGCGTTCGAATGCCCCGACCATTCACATATCACATTGGTTTTCATCCAACCACAAATCTTTACATGCGTAGTTTTATGCCATTGATGCCCAATAGAATTCTTCAATTACTGCGACTTCGAACTTATTGGACGAGGGTGGTTGTCAACACCATCCACTGCGTACAAGGGAAACAACTCGCGAAGCTCAAAGCGCCGAAAGAAATAAAAACGCACCAGCAGTCATCAGGCAGCCCTTAATGGGCATGAATAAACTCAAAACCAGCCAGGGCACAAAGTATACCGCCGCGGCAGCAGGTTCCAAGTAGCCACATTGTTCCTAAGGGTGGTCCGGACCACTCTTAGAATTTTTTTTCAGCCATGCTGTTTTTACGCACAATTTCGCTTCATGAATCCACTTACGAGCACTTTTCGGTGACGTAAGCAAATATAGCAACTGCATCACCATCGCTCACATGTTCCCGGGCAGTCACAGCGCGCTTTATTTGCAGTGGCCGATGGGACAACGATGGCCTTTTACGACGTTTTTTCGTTTCGTGAATCGACTTACGCAACAAAATTTCTCTTGCGCAAAAATGTTTTCGTAAGTGAGTTTTGTGAATCCGGACCCAGATCTGCAACGCAGCAGAGGGTGCTAAGAATCTCTGGACTACAGGCCGCCATTTGAACCTGACCTTGGCAACGTTTAACGCTAGAACCTTATCTAGTGAGGAAAGTCTAGCTGTACTATTCGAGGAGCTAGAGGGTGTTAAATGGGATATAATAGGGCTCAGTGAGGTTAGGAGGACAGATGAGGCCACTACTGTGCTACAGAATGGGCACGTCCTTTGCTATCGGGGCTTGGCAGACAGAAGAGAACTGGGAGTGGGGTTCCTAATTCACAGAAACATAACTGGCAACATAGAGAAATACTATAGTCTTAATGAAAAGGGTGGTAGGTATTGTAATTAAACTGAATAAAAGATACAAGATGAAGGTAGTACAGGCTTACGCGCCTACATCAAGCCATGATGACGCTTCAGTTGAAAGCTTCTATGAAGACGTGGAATCGGCAATGAGTAAGGTAAAAACACAGTATACTATAGTGATGGGCGACTTTAATGCAAAGGTAGGGAAAAAGTAGGCTGGAGACCGCGCCGTAGGCGATTATGGCATCGGCACTAGAAACACCAGAGGAGAGCTACTAGTAGAATTCGCAGAACGCAATAATTTGCGGATTTTGAATACCTTCTACCGAAAACGAAAAAACCGCAAGTGGACATGGAGGAGCCCTAATGGCGAAAATAAGAACAAAATAGACTTTATAATGACTGCACACCCAGGAATCGTGCAGGATGTTTAAGTGGTTGGCAAGGTACGATGCAGTGATCATAGGATGGTATGGTCTCAAATTCGCCTAGACGTGAAGAAGAAACGACAGAAACTGATACGCAAGAAACCAATCAATGAGTTAGCACCGAGAGGGAAAGTACAGGAATTCAGAGTGTCGCAGCAGAACAGGTACTCGGCTCTTAGTGAGATAACCAACCTTAGCGTACATACAATGAATGATAATCTGACGAGTATCATTACGGAGTGTGCAGAGGAAGTTGGAGGCAGGGTAGTTAGACAGGACACTGGCAAGCTTTCCCAACAAACGAAGAACGTAATTAAGAAGCATCAAATCATGAAAGTGTCAAGTACAACAGACAAAAAGAACTGGCAGAGCTTTCAAAGTTGATTAATAGACGTAAAGTATGCGATGTAAGAAGGTATAACATGGAGAGAATCGAACACGCTCTGAAAAACGGAGGAAGCGTCAAAGCATTGAAGAGGAAACTTGAGATAGGCAAAAGTCGGATGTATGCACTAAGGGACAAAGAAGGCAAAATAACTACCAATATGGATAGGATAGTTAAAATTACGGAGGAGTTTTACAGAGATCTGTACAGTAGCCGAGACAACCACGACCTTAATATTATAAGAACTAGCAGTAACCTAGATGACACCCCACCAGTAAGGATAGAAGAAGTCAGAAAAGCTTTGGAGAGCATGCAAAGAGGCAAAGCTGCTGGTGAGGATCAGGTAACATCAGATCTGCCGAAAGATGGAGGACAGATTGTGTTAGAAAAACCAGCCACCCTAATTACGAGGTGTCTCCTGACGGGAAGGGTACCAGGGTCTTGGAAGAACGCTAACACCATCTTAATACATAAGAAAGGAGATGACAAGGACTTGAAGAATTACAGGCCGATCAGCTTGCTCTCTTTAGTATTCAAGCTATATACAAAGGGTATTGCTAACAGAGTAAAGAAAACATTAGAATTCAATCAACCAAAGGAACAAGCAGGATTTCGAACAGGCTACTCAACAATTGACCACATTCATACTATCAATCAGGTAATAGAGAAATGCTCAGAGTATAACCAACCACTATACATAGCCTTCATAGACTACGAGAAGGCGTTTGATTCAGTAGAAGTATTAGCCGTCATGCAGACACTGCGGAATCAGGGCGTAGATGAAGTATATATAAACATTCTGGAAGAAATCTACAGGGAATCAACTGCTACCATAGTGCTTCGTAAAGAAAGCAACAGAATACCAATCAAGAAGGGTGTAAGGCAGGGGGACACAATCTCCCCAATGCTATTTACCGCGTGCTTGCAGGAGGTTTTCAGAAGCCTAGAATGGGAACAGTTAGGGATAAGAGTAAATAGAGAATACCTTA
This sequence comes from Rhipicephalus microplus, assembly GCF_043290135.1. Taxonomy (NCBI): domain Eukaryota; kingdom Metazoa; phylum Arthropoda; class Arachnida; order Ixodida; family Ixodidae; genus Rhipicephalus; species Rhipicephalus microplus. Next base: position 43,733,540 of record NW_027464586.1, read on the forward strand.
GTAACCTGCGCTTCTCCGATGACATTGCATTGCTGAGTAACTCAGGGGAAGAATTGCAACTCATGATTACGGAGTTAGACAAGGAGAGCAGAAAGGTGGGTGTTAAAATTAATCTGCAGAAAACGAAAGCAATGTACAACAACCTCGGAAAGGAGCAGCGCTTCGAGATAGGTAATAGTGCGCTTGAAGCTGTAAAAGACTATGTCTACTTAGGGCAGGTAATAACCGCAGAGCCTAACCACGAGGCTGAAGTAACTAGAAGAATAAGAATGGGGTGGAGCACATTCGGCAAGCACTCTCAAATTATGACAGGTAGATTCCCACTATCCCTCAAGAGGAAGGTATATAACAGCTGTATCTTGCCGATACTTAGTTACGGAGCAGAAACCTGGAGACTTACAAAGAGGGTTCAACTTAAATTGAGGACGACGCAGCGGGCAATGGAAAGAAAAATGGTAGGTGTAACCTTAAGAGACAAGAAGAGAGCAGTGTGGATTAGGGGACAAATGGGTGTTAAGGATATCATAGTTGAAATAAAGAAGAGAAAATGGACATGGGCCGGGAATGTAGCGCGTAGACAGGATAACCGCTGGTCATTAAGGTTAACTAACTGGATTCGTAGAGAAGGGAAGCGGGGTAGGGGAAGACAGAAGGTTAGGTGGGCAGATGAGATTGAAAAGTTTGCGGGTATAAATTGGCAGCAGCAAGCACAGGACCGGTTTAACTGGCGGAACCTGGGAGAGGCCTTTGTCCTGCAGTGGACGTAGTTAGGCTGATGATGATGATGATGATGATATATGCCTACACCAGGAATCGGGCATATATTGCTATATATGGGATCCCCATATATGTGCCCTATATAACTTAGTATGCCCAATTCTTAATGTAGCCATATATGGGCCTTATATACCCGTATATGGGTGTTGCTGTACATGGATACCAATTATATATAGCTATTAAGATGATTCATCTATAATATTTCAGCTTGTGTCACCGACAAAAATTATGGCTGCTCAAATCATTCTTCAGCTAGAAATATATCTGTTTGTTGAAAGGTCTGCATGCAATCACCATCGTCTTCAAAACAAAGGCAGTACATACCCCCTGAACATTCTTGTTCAATTAAGTTATCCTTATTATATCTCGAGTTATTCTCAATAAATAATTGCTAAAAATGTAACTTGGCATCATATTTAAAGTTTGTGGTGGGCACATGTCACTGTTAGTCTACTTTTTCTGAAGAGTTACAATCCTTGTGCTTAAATTTATTGCTTATTTATCGACACTTTTTATTTATCTATTTATTTAAATACCCACAGCACCAAATGGCATTACAGTGGGGGAACCCTTACGAAAAGTAGAATACAAATAAATACATAGTCAGCCATGCAAATATCAAAGTCTCCTCAATCAACATCTGCAAAACAAATACATATATAAATCAAAATGTAACACACCCCGAAAATGCAACACACTAATTCTAACATGCAATAAAACAAATATTCCAGATAGTAGAGGCAATGCTAGAAGGCAGTTGGTTCCATTCTGTAATTGTTTGGTAAAAAATCATTTTTAATTACATCAGTCTTGCATGCAATTTTTCTTATCTTGAACCTATGGTCAACACGATCTGAGACATAGTACGGTGCAAGTAAATATTCAGCTTTAATTATTCCGACTTGACAATAATCAATACAATAAAAGAACCCAATTTGAGTTTTATAAAGATACTTTTCACAGTGTGTTTATTTAAAACATTTCTGGCGTGTCAGTGGAGCGTCCATAGTGAGTCAAAACGAAATATTGACTTGCTGTTGACGGTATGAACTGCGTGTGCATTGAATAACTTAAATGAGTTCATAATTAACTTTTAAGAAGTTCGGTCAAAAGTGATTGGTATGCTAGCTTGTCATGTACATGTATTGTGATCAATGACCTATAGCACGACTGCTAAAACTGGTGTCTATTGGTCTCTGTGCGCGTGGGAACGGAGGCTTTTAGCGATATTTCTTGCCAACGGGACACTAAAATATCTTTTGTGAACGTAACCCAATTTCTGTTCTGCCAATATTGCATCATTAACGTAACAGGGGTAAAGAGCTCGTTCCGCAGAAATTCCAGCATAGGCATCGGTGGCTCTCAGTGAAAAATCGTCTTGTCCATGATCGAAAATTGAGAGAATGCAAATAAAACACATAATATATATTTTCAAGCTTAAGTGATGATCGAAATCATGCAGGCTGTTTGCATGGCAGGCAAGTGCTCTACCACACAGCTATGCATCTGCTTGGAAATAAAGCCTGACAAACTTCCTGTGGTTGGAAATGCAAGGAAAATTACTGTCATGCTTAACAAATACACACATCCTGTATACAGGTTTCACAGCACAACATTTATTACCGCAGCAATACTGCATGATACAAGCGTGCATTGTTATCGGGCATTACAACACATTATTACCAACGTGGCTTCGCCGTCTAAAGACAGCCAACCATTGCAAAAGTCACACATGTTACTGCGCGTATTCCCTCACGACTGCGTAGTAGTTGCATAAAGTTCTAAAACATTTTACACACATAATATTGAGAAGCACGGTTTGCTGGGTGAGTTAGTAATTCATCTTAACTTAGTTGAGCGAAAAACTTTGAAGTGCAAAAGGAAGGCACCTGGACACAGCGCACACTAACAACTGAAACTTTATTAGAGAAAACAGACAAATGTATGTGGGTACGAGAACACGTGAGGTGGAAAAAATGATTAGATGAGCAGACATCTAATCATTTTCTTTCACCATCTGGACATCGTGAGGTGTATGGCACTGCGCTGTCATGTGGGAAGTATTATTTAGAATTCAATAATACAATTGTAGATCACAAAGCTTCTCTAAAGGTTTGAGAAGGGTAAGAGCGCACTGAGTACGAATACACAAATAAGGGTCACACACACACACACACACACACGCACACACACACACACACACACACACACACACACACACACACACACACACACAGGGCTACTATCTACAGGTTATTTTTGTAATCACAAAACTTCTTACAGGGCACAACGGTCAGCACAACTCCTGCGCAGAAGTAACCGCTACATTACTACGCATCATAACGGACAGCAAGTAAATCAAATTCTTTCTGTGACCCTTCTTTGTGTATTCGTATTCAGTGCGCTCTTACCCTTCTTAAACATGGAATACCAACATGCCCACCTTTCCACCTTGGTGAACTTCGCTAAAGGGACAACCATTCTCTAGCCCATCATCACATTGTAGATAGTGTGGCTGCGCGCCCTTTTTTGATGATACGGTAGTTAAAGCTAGATTCAGTGACACGGTAGCGCGGAGAATCGAAGAGGCGTATTTCATAAACAAAGCTGGTGATTCATGTGTCGCGTAACTCTCGGTTATGTTGCTTGCTACTGAGGTAGCTTTTCTGGAAGCGCATCAGTTATACAATCTGTCTGCTCATCTAATCGTTTTTTTTCAGCGCACGTGTTCTCGTAACTGCATACATATGTCTGTTTCTCCAACAAAGCTTCAGTTGTCTGTTTGCGCTGTGTCCAGGTGTCTTCCTTTTGTATCTCTTTTTTTTCGCGCAACTCAGTACTGACATAATATTGTTCGTGCTTGAAACTGTTCTACCTCTTTTTTACACAAAATCCAGTCATGTGCGAAACCTTCATTGGGACACTTTCAACATTCTCAAGTACACAGTACTGTTCCACAATTAAAATTGTTCAAGTAGCATCATGCAATAAAGGGTGCACATCAAGTGATTGAATTACGCACAAGAAACAGGATCGATACTGCTATCGCGTTCAACTATGATGATCATCATCATCATCATCAGCCTGACTACGTCCACTGCAGGACAAAGGCCTCTCCCATGTTCCGCCAGTTAACCCGGTCCTGTGCTTCCTGCTGCCAATTTATACCCGCAAACTTCTTAATCTCATCTGCCCACCTAACCCTCTGTCTCCCCCTAACCCGCTTCCCTTCTCTGGGAATCCAGCCAGTTACCCTTAATGACCAGCGGTTATCCTGTCTACGCGCTACATGCCCGGCCCATGTCCATTTCTTCTTCTTGATTTCAGCTATGATATCCTTAATCCCCGTTTGTTCCCTAATCCACTCTGCTCTCTCCTTGTCTCTTAAGGTTACACCTACCATTTTTTTTCCATTGCTCGCTGCGTCGTCCTCAATTTAAGCTGAACCCTCTTTGTAAGTCTCCAGGTTTCTGCTCCGTAGCTAAGTACCGGCAAGATACAGCTGTTATATACCTTCCTCTTGAGGGGTAGTGGCAATCTACCTGTCATGATTTGAGAGTGCTTGCCGAATGTGCTCCACCCCATTCTTATTCTTCTAGTTATTTCTATCTCGTGGTTCGGCTCTGCGGTTATTACCTGCCCTAAGTAGACATAGTCTTTTACAACTTCAAGTGCACTATTACCTATCTCGAAGCGCTGCTCCTTGCCGAGGTTGTTGTACATCACTTTCTTTTTCTGCAGATTAATTTTAAGACCCACCCTTCTGCTCTCCATGTCTAACTCCGTAATCATGAGTTGCAATTCGTCCCCCGAGTTACTCAGCAATGCAATGTCATCGGCGAAGCGCAGGTTACTAAGGTATTCTCCATTGACTCTTATCCCTAACTGTTCCCATTCTAGGCTTCTGAAAACCTCCTGTAAGCACGCGGTAAATAGCATTGGGGAAATTGTGTCCCCCTGCCTTACACCCTTCTTGATTGGTATTCTGTTGCTTTCTTTATGAAGCACTATGGTAGCAGTTGATCCCCTGTAGATTTCTTCCAGAATGTTTATACATACTTCATCTACGCCCTGATTCCGCAGTGTTTGCATGACGGTTGATATTTCTACTGAATCAAACGCCTTCTCGTAATCTATGAAGGCTATGTATCGTGGTTGGTTAAACTCTGAGCATTTCTCTATTACCTGATTGATAGTATGAATGTGGTCAATTGTTGAGTAGCCTGTTCGAAATCCTGCTTGTTCCTTTGGTTGATTGAATTCTAATGTTTTCTTTACTCTGTTAGCAGTTACCTTTGTAAATAGCTCGTATACTACAGAGAGCAAGCTGATCGGCCTGTAATTCTTCAAGTCCTTGTCATCTCCTTTCTTATGTATTACGATGAAGTTAGCGTTCTTCCAAGACTCTGGTACTCTTCCCGTCCGAAGACACCTCGTAAACAGGGTGGCTAGTTTTTCTAACACAATCTGTCCTCCATCTTTCAGCAGATCTGATGTTACCTGATCCTCACCAGCAGCTTTGCCCCTTTGCATGCCCTCCAAAGCTTTTCTGACTTCTTCTATCATTACTGGTGGGGTGTAATCTGGGTTACTGCTAGTTCTTATAGTATTAAGGTCATGGTTGTCTCGGCTACTGTACAGATCTCTGTAAAACTCCTCCGCTATTTTAACTATCCTATCCATATTGGTAGTTATTTTGCCTTCTTTGTCCCTTAGTGCATACATCCGACTTTTCCCTATCCGAAGTTTCCTCTTCAATGCTTTGACACTTCCTCCGTTTTTCAGAGCGTGTTCAATTCTCTCCACGTTATACCTTCTAACATCGCATACCTTACGTCTATTAATCAACTTCGAAAGCTCTGCCAGTTTTATTTTGTCTGTTGTACTTGACACTTTCACGATTTGACGCTTCCTAATTAGGTTCTTTGTTTCCTGGGAAAGCTTGCCAGTGTCCTGTCTAACTACCCTGCCTCCAACTTCCACTGCACACTCCGTAATGATACTCGTCAGATTATCATTCATTGTATCTACGCTAAGGTTGCTTTCCTCACTAAGAGCCGAGTACCTGTTCTGCAGCGACACTCTGAATTCCTGTACTTTCCCTCTCAGTGCTAGCTGATTAATTGGCTTCTTGCGTATCAGTTTCTCTCGTTCCTTCTTCAAGTCTAGGCGAATTCGAGACCGTACCAAACTATGATAAACGGAGCTTAATGGTCCACCAGTTTTTTTTTCATACAGTAGCAAACCTTAATGCATCAGACCAGGTTATTTGTCGGCTTGCGTAAAACTATCTACAGTGCTGACGCATTAAAACGTGACGTCACATTATTTTGTGTAACTATGTAAGCGGGTATGCGCAGTTCCTCAAGATAACAACGCAATGTTGGGACATCAGTAACGATAATGTCGCCTGTGACGTACGCATTCCAGCCAAATTTACACTTATATCACCTGGATTGCAGATGGTGGCAACAAAATTATGGGCTATTCTCAAGTTTTTCCGTTTGGATCCGCGATAATGCACCCTGCTTTGAGGAATAAAACTAGCAAAAACATTTTCACTGTGTGTCCTTATCAAAATACACGTATATAGAAAAACAAGGGGAACGTTGATTTGATTAATATGTGGGGTTTAACGTCCCAAAACCACTATATGATTATGAGAGACGCCGTAGTGGAGGGCTCCGGAAATTTAGACCACCTGGGGTTCTTTAACGTGCACCCAAGTCTGAGCAAACGGGCCTACAACATTTCCGCCTCCGTCGGAAATGCAGCCGCCACAGCCGGGATTCGAACCCGCGCCCTGCGGGTCAGCAGCCGAGTACCTTAGCCACTAGACCACCGCGGTGGGGCAACAAGGGTAACGTAGACGAAGAAAGACGAATTCAAACGCGGGCTCATAAATCTTATGACACCCTTGAAGTTGGAGATATTCAACTGTTTTCTATTTGTAATTGCGCAAGTTGTAATTTATCCTTGGTAAATCTTCAAGCGTTAAAATGAAAAAAAATACAACACAAGTATATTTGCATCAATATATTTATGAAAAGTACAATAGCACGAAACCCATATTTTCCTGGCGTAGAATTTTCGATTAATTAGAGCACTGTCTGGATCAAGTGAAAAAAAAGAAAGTGTTGTCGTATCGCTTAAACAAAACAGCCTAATGACGTTAGCACGATTACTATGAAGTTATTTACTCAGCAAGCATGCGGCGCGCTGTCTTATAAGTTATCGTAATATTTATGAACAACTTGCGAAGGTAATAAAAATGATGAACTTACCTTAACATTTAACCGACACTTGTCGTTCAAGGAGCCTGTTAATCCTGATAACATATTCACACCTTAAAGCCACCACGTCTATTCGTACTTCCTAAGGAAGAATTTTCGAAAGAACGCTTGCCCGCAAGCATGGGTGTCCATTTTTTTTTCGCACGAAAAGTTGGCGATCGCCAATCCAGCGGCGTACACACGCACACGAAAACACTTCCACGCCCGTCCACAATTTCGCCACGTACAGCGAAGTAGATTCCTGAAAGCTGCGTGATTATCTTGTGTAACTTAGAGCAGTAGTTGAACACAAAATAAGAGCAAGAGGAATGAAAATTGACAAACTCGATCAGCACTGCACCCGTGACTCCGGCGAGCAAAAAAGCAACAATGGCGTGGATGGATACAGCGCATGCAGGCTTGGCAATGAACATTACAATGAACATTACATTACTCCTTGAGATCAATTATTTACGCACTTTTACAAGAACTGAATTTTCCTGAACTCACTGGCGATTGACGTTTCATTTTTTAACAATTATTGACGCAATATTATTACCATACGACGGAATGTTTGCGCAAACTATTTTCTTCGTCGTTACTTGAAATGGACCGTGGCACTCTCTCTTTCCTGCTGTGCCGAGAGATTGGTGTAGGCCTCGGCAGGGCTGCACGGCGCCTATTCGTGCTTCTTCGAACAACGTTCTTGGAATTTTCCACCCCTCTGATGGGCGCCCTTTTTTCTATTTTTTACTGTGCACACCCCTTGCAACCTTGCACTCAAGCGAGTTTTTTCGGACAATGGACTTCAACTTCCTCCCGCGGGCCCAGAAAGCTGCACGTGCAAGACCTTCGAGACAGGCATTCCCTGGAGCCGAAATCACTGCTTCGTGTGCGTTGGCTACCAAGACGCGTTTCAGCCAGATTTTCATCTTATTTCTCAAGCATTTATAATGATAATAATATTCAATCAACCAATAATTCAATAATTTTTACCTATGCAGGAACAACCATAAGGTCTTTCGTGCTGGCGCGCGCAAAAATAAAACAAAAATGAACAATACAATACAGACTGTCCACACAAAAGCAAATCAATAGAAAGAGCAAAAACGAGCAATCGAAAAGAAATCAACGCACAATGGGAACAACAAATAAAAAAGTAGATAGTCATGGAATGGGACTGAAAAATAGTGTGGAATATACACAACCGTGCAGAAGGCTTCCTGAAAAACGGAAAAGGGAAGAATTTGGAATGTGCAAATCTACGTTAGGACAGGGCAGCCCTCACTAACAAAAAATGACTGTAGACTATGAAAAACATAACGCATAAAGAAAGTTAACGTTACAAAGACTTGGTATTCTGTAAAGGATAGAGTGTTGAAAGAAGCTGGCAGGTATATGCAATGGTCGATTCTCTTCGGATAACTTACGCGGAGTTTGAAAATTACTACAACCGAGAAGGGCAGAATATCTCACCCTGAACAAGCTTGTAAAGAAATAACAGCTCAGCGCGATTTTGTCGGCTCTTAAGTGATGACAAATATAATATTCTAGCAGTGTTGAAAGGATTTTAGTGAAACGATGGGGCTAAATGCTTATGAAAATTTTCTGGACTAACTCAGTGACGCTACTGCTGGATTTAGCAAGGCAATTCCAAATCAGATATGTATATGTACTCAAGTTGAGCACGACAGATCGCGGTGTACAATTTGTAGAAGGCTGTAGGAGAACCGGATTCTCGAGAGATGTTGTGCCAACAGAGAGAGAACGAAGGCCTCGCATGGCAGCACATTTAATGCACGTAGGAAAAATTCAGCATGCTATCAAAAAGACCACCAAGATTGCTGATCTCATAAAACTCACAGAACGACACAGTATTGACAGCATATGGAATTAAAACGTTGGATGTTTTGCGAGATACAACAACAACAACAACAATAATAATAGTAATAATAATAATATAATAATAACATAATAATATTAATAATACGCTCATATAATTCTGACATGACCGAAAATATCTGGCCACATTGAATGAAATGCTAGTGTCCGGGTGCCCACGAATCTCTATACGTGAGTGTGTAATTGCGCAGTTTGGTGGTTATGTACCGGCATACATATCTTATAGTTGAATGCACCACAATGTTGGTGTTGAAAGCTTATGTTCACAAGCAGTCAGTTTTAACCGTTACGCGCCTGCACAGCAAGGGGCTGTTTACATTGTGTAGAGTTTGGCTTTGGCAAACGCGGACAAATGCAAGAGGACGCAGGTTAGCAAACATCGCCTACAACTATGCCTTACTCTCCTGAACGACGGCAGCCCCACTTTTCTTCGAGGAATGACATACGGCAGCTGTCTCGACCTTGCCTTTGTCTCCAACTCCCTCGCGAGAGACGTCAAGTGGTTTTCAGATGTTCAGACACGAGGAAGTGATCACATTCCAATCTACCTTAACACCAAAGGCTTGTCTAGTTATTGTCCACGGACGACCATTCGAGCACTCCAATGGCCCAACTTCAAATCTGACATGAAAGAAGCTTGCAGCGATGACCTACGATCTGGGTTAGAGGAAACAATTAAGAGCACAATGCAAAACGCCACTCGCATGGTGACAATATCTTCCACACGAAACGACTTTGATGTAGAGTTGGAACGACTCCGAGCGCTGCGATGCCGGGCAGAGCGTCGGTATCGGCGTACAAAATCAATTCACGATCTTAGGGCAGCCAGAAGGATGCAAAAGAAGATCCGGCGTCGCATGGATAGATTAGCGTCGGAACGATGGACAACGTTTTGCCAGTCACTAGACCCTCGCAAGCCACTCTCACACATTTGGAAAACGGTGCAAGGTCTGCGTCACCCTACGGAACAGCGGTTTCTATTCAAAGTGCTATTTCAAAGGAGGCAAGACATCGATGTCGCAGAAGATTTCTGTGCGCAGATCGCCAACCAAGCCACTCGTCCAGATTCTCCAGTGAGAGGTGACGTCCCCCGTTCCCGTGACTACCACATGGACCTCCTTTTTACATAGGAGGAGCTCGAGGCGGCACTAGCTCTCTGCAGGCGTTCAAATTCTCCGGGCCCAGATGGTATTCCGTACCGAGCCTTGTGCAACCTTGGGGGAGGTGCAAGGAGAGAACTGTTGAGCCTCTACAACATCTCGTGGCAAGATGGCAATGTTCCTGATGACTGGAAAGTAAGCCGCTTGTTACCCATCTTGAAGCAGGGCAAATCCGCACACGAACTCACTGCATACCGCCCAATAGCACTGGCTAGCTGCGTAGCGAAGATAATGAAACGGATGATACTAGGCCGCTTCGAGCGGTATCTTAAATACTACGAGATTTATCCGAATTCAATGACTGGTTTCCGAGGCGACCGCTCTTCTATTGACAATGTCGTTGATCTAGTTTTGTACGTTCAGCACGAAAGATCCCGTAAGCGACTATCTGCAGCTTTGTTTCTAGATGTGAAAGGCGCTTATAATAGTGTACTATATGAAGCCATTTTGAGTGCTCTTGCGGTGGTTGGCCTTAGTGGTCGAGTCTTTCGGTGGATTTCGAGTTACCTGGCTGCAAGATAATTCTTTGTGTTAACAGAAGATGGCCCAACTACGTGATGCCATACTTCCAGGGGTGTTCTTCAAGGCGATTTTCAACGACTCAAGGGTTGCCCTACAATCTGTGCTCTCAGCACTGCGTCGCGGGCCATACGAACAGCTTGTTTTCGAAATTCGATGCCTTCTCCACACTTCACACGAGAAAGTGCATCATGTGACGCTTCCAGAGCGGCCAAGTCACTGCGGCATCATAGGGAACGAACATGCCGATACTGCCGCTCGGGCAGCCATTGAAGGAACACGAGAAGAAGCCATACTACTTTCGAAGACCGATGCTGCCAGTAATATTCGACGACTTGCGCGTCAAATCACGTTTTCACTATGGTGCCCACCAAGCATCGATACGAATCATCAACACCACCTGTTCTCTTTAATGGCTCTCCACATGCTCACTGGACTCGACCGAAGAGAAGCCACCCTTCTTCATCGCTTATGGCTAGGAGTGGCATTTACAAAATCTTATTTCTTTGTCATAGGAATGGCCGACAACGCTCACTGCGATGCCTGTCATTGCGAAGAGACGCTACACCACATCCTCTGTGACTGTCTGTTGTATGAAATCCAGAGACAGTCAATGGCGTCTGCTTTTGCGTGCATCGACAACAGCCAAATGTCTGTGGACACTATTCTGTCAAGTGCCCGAGAGAAGACATTGCAACAGAAGGCGACGAAATATTTTTTGAAATTCCTACGCGACACCGACTTGAACAACCGACTGTAACAGCAATGTCACACACCGCGAAAGAGAAGACTGGATCATGAATGAGTGTGCGCGTGCGTGGTGCCGTAAGTGCTGTTTCTAGAACTCTTCCCTCTCTGCTCTCTTTCATCTCTCCCATCCCTCTCCCAAGCGCAGGGTAGCAAACCGGCTGCCTATAGGATGGTTAACCTCCCTGCCTTTCTTGTCCCTCTATTTCCCTTCCTTCCTTCCTTCCTTGGCTTAGGCATCACGCCAGCCCGCAAAAATGTGTCACACTAATCGTATTCGCAAGACAATGTTTAAGCCAATCCTCATGATGGCACGTGCGCATTAGTGACCTCGACCAAGTAATGACACACCCACACAAAATAGAAGTTTTGTGAATTCAGCAGCCTACGGTAAATGCTGCTATAAAGCTTCAGCATTGCAATACATGGTCCTTTAAATGTGTATCACGTGTGAGTCAGTAGCACCTTTCTTAACGTACTTGTGTATGACGTGAAATTGATTTGACGCTTGCAAACATTACACCAATTATTTGTTTACTAGTGCAATCATAAATTTTTCGATAAATTTACTATGTGCACATCCAAGAACATTATACGTAGCCAAAAGAAACGCAAGATGTATTTTTGCAATAATTTAGTACAACTGCCATCTCGAATGTAATCATAATAGTTCCTGCAAGTTGCATTCTATAGGTTGATTTTGTTTTTTAAAATACTCCCTCAAACATTGCACTGCGCATGCAACTATGGTAGGTGGCCGCTGAAAGCAATCGCGAATGAGGGGTCAACAGGTATAATTGAAATCTTGTTATAGGAAGAGAGCATATAGCACTCAAATCTTTCAAATAATCAGCAATTTTGTTCAGTTATGTGGAAGCTAGAAATGCATAGGAATTACTACTTCTTGCTGTACCTCAAAACAATGAAATACTGTGAACAATATAAGTTGCATGCATTTCTTTTTACATAATACTATATAGGATTGTTCTATATTTATCGCGAGGTTCGGGAGCTTCATTACGTTTTGTGACCTGACACGATTCGTTCCTTGTAAAACGTGTCTGCTCTCGTATGCATTATTTACGTCGTATTAATTGCAACTTAATGTTTCAAACCTAAATGACATGCAAAATTCACATGTTAAATTACACAAATGCATGCATAGTTGCAACTATCACGTACACAAGGCTGACCTGAAATGTTGGTTTTTTTGCATGGCAGAAACATATGTGGGGTTTAACGGCCCGAAACCACTCTATGATTTGGAGAGACGCCGTAGTGGAGGGCTCCGGAAATTTTGACCACCTGGGGTTCTTTAACGTGCACCTAAATCTGCATGGCAGAAACAACATATAATTAATACTCTTATTGTTGTAGAAAATAAGCAGGTCACCTTTGTGTACAAATTGTTATATATTAAATTTCGCATAAAAGTGTGATCATGGTATTAAATATAGACGTGGTTCATTTCATATAAGGGAGCATTTTCATTTATAAGGGTCCACTTGATATGTTATATAAGGTGTGGCCGTGCCTTATATAAGGCTGGATTTGACTCTTCATATGGGCCAACCGCGTCATATGTGGCTGTATAAAACCCCATACATGAACCGACTCCACCAGATATACATCAATATATGGTAAATAGAAGCCACATATGCTTACATATTTGCTTATATGTGGCCACATATCCACAACTAGAGACTCTCAAATAGAAACTCATCAACTCAAAACTGCAACTAGAAACTCCACAACTAGAAACTTCACAACTAGGAACTTCACAACTACAAACTCAACAACTAGAAACTCCACAAATAAAACCTCCACTACTAGTAACTCGACAACTTCAGACTCCAAAACTTGAAACTCCACAACTAGAAACTCCACAACTGAAAACTGCAACTAGAAACTCCACAACTAGAAAGTTCACAACTAGAAACTTCACAACTACAAACTCAACAACTTGTAACTCCACAACTAAAAACTCCACATCTAGAAACTCCACAACTTGAGACTCCGCAACTTGAAACTCCACAACTAGAAACTCCGCAACTAGAAACTCCACAACTAGAAACTCAACAACTAGAAACTCCACAACTAAAAACTCCACAACTGGAAACTCCAAAACTTGAGACTCCGCAACTTGACACTCCACAACTAGAAACTCCTCTATTAAAAGCTCCGCAACAAGAAACTCCGCAACTAGAAACTCCACAAGTAGAAACTCCACAACTAGATACTCCACAACTGGAAACTGCACAACTAGAAACTTCACAACTAGAGACTCCGCAACTAGGAACTCCACAACTGGAAACTCCACAACTAGATACTCCACAACTGGAAACTCCACAACTAGAAACTCCACAACTAGACTCCACAACTTGAAACTCCACAACTAGAGACTCCGAATCTAGAAACTCCACAACTAGAGACTCCGCAACTCCACAACTAGAAACTCCACAACTGGAAACTCCACAACTAGATACTCCGCAACTAGAAACTCCACAACTAGAGACTCCACAACTTGAAACTCCACAACTTTAAACTCCACAACTTGAGACTCCACAACTAGAAACTCCACAACTTGAAACTCCACAATTAGAAACTCCACAACCAGAAACTCCACAACTAGAAACTCCACAACTAAAAACTCCACATCTGGAAACTCCACAACTAGAAACTCCACAGCTAGAAACTCCACAACTAGAGACTCCGCAACTAGAAACTCCACAACCAGAGAATCTGTGACTAGAAACTCCGCAGCTAGAAACTCCACAAATAGAAACTCCGCAACTAGAAACTCCGCAGCTAGAAACTACACAACTAGAGACTCCACAACTAGAAACTCCACAACTAGAAACTCCACAACTAGAAACTCCACAACTAGGAACTCCACAACTTGAAACCTCACAACCTTAAGTTACGCAACTAGAAAATCCACAGCTAGAGATTCCGCAACTAGAAACTCCACAACTAGAAACTCCGCAACTCAAAACTCCTCAACTCGAAACTCCAAAACTCGAAACTCCACAACACGAAACTCTACAACTGGAAACTCCACAACTAGACACTCCACAACTGAAAACTCTTCAACTAGAAACTCCTAAACTAGAGACTCCAAAACTAGAGAATCTACAACTAGAGACTTCAAACTAGAAACTCAACAACTAGAAACTCCGCAACTAAAAACTCAACAAGTAGAAACTCGACAGCATGAGACTCCGCAACTTGAAACTCCACAACTAGAAACTCCGCAACTAGAAACTCTACAACTAGGAACTCCACAACTAGAAACTCCGCAACGAGAAATTCCACAGCTAGAAACACCACAACCAGACACTCCGCAACTAGAAACTCCACAACTTGAGACGCTGCAACTAGAAACTCCACAATTTGAAACTCCACAACTAGAAACTCCACAACTAGAAACGCTACAACTAGAGACTCCGCAGCTAGAGACTCCACAACTAGAAACTCCACAACCAGAAACTCCACAACTAGAATCTCCACAACTAGAAACTCCGCAACTAGAGACTCACCAACTAGAAACTCCACAACTAGACGCCACAACTTGAAACTCCACAACTAGAGACTCCGCAACTAGAAACTCCACAACTAGAAACTCCGCAACTCCACAACTAGAAACTCCACAACTGGAAACTCCAAAACTAGATACTCCGCTACTATAAACTCCACAACTAGAGACTCCACAACTTGAAACTCCACAACTTTAAACTCCACAACTTGAGACTCCACAACTAGAAACTCCACAACTCAAAACTCCACAACTGGAAACTCCACAATTAGAAACTCCACAACCAGAAACACCACAACTAGAAACTCCACAACTAAAAACTCCACAACTGGAAACTCACCAACTAGAAACTCCACAAATAGAAACTCCACAACTAGAGACTCCGCGACTAGAAACTCCACAACCAGAGACTCTGCAACTAGAAACTCCGCAACTAGAAACTCCGCAGCTAGAAACTACACAACTAGAGACTCCACAACTAGAAACTCCACAACTAGAAACTCCACAACTAGAAACTACACAACTTGAAACCTCACAACCTTAAGTTACGCTACTAGAAAATCCACAGCTAGAGATTCCGCAACTAGAAACTTTACAACTAGAAACTCCACAACTCAAAACTTCACAACTAGAAACTCCAAAACTCGAAACTCCACAACTAGAAACTCCACAACTGGAAACTCCACAACTAGACACTCGACAACTAAAAACACTTCAACTAGAAACTCCTAAACTAGAGACTCCACAACTAGAGAATCTACAACTAGAGACTTCAAACTAGAAACTCAACAACTAGAAACTTCAAAACTCAAATCTCTACTAGAAACTACACAACTGGAAACTCCACAACTAGAAACTCCACAACTAGAAACTCCGCAACTAGAGACTCTTCAAATATGGAACTCCGCAACTAGAAACTCCGCAACAAGAAATTCCACAGCTAGAAACACCACAACTAGACACTCCGCAACTAGAAACTCCACAACTTGAGACGCCGCAACTAGAAACTCCACAACTTGAAACTTCACAACTAGAACCTCCACAACTAGAAACTCTACAACTAGAGACTCCTCAACTAGAGAATTCGCAACTAGAAACTCCAAAACTACAGACTCTGCATCTAGAAACTCCGCAGCTAGAAACTCCACAACTAGAAACTCCACAACTAGAAACTCCACAACTAGAAACTCCACAACTCGAAACTCCACAACTCAATACTCCACAACTTGAAACTCATCAACTAGAGACTCCAAAACTAGAAACTCCACAGCTAGAAACTCCACAACTAGAGACTCCGCAACTAGAAACTCCACAACCAGAGAATCTGTAACTAGAAACTCCGCAGCTAGAAACTCCACAAATAGAAACTCCGCCACTAGAAACTCCACAACTTGAAACCTCACAACCTTAAGTTACGCAACTAGAAAATCCACAGCTAGAGATTCCGCAACTAGAAACTCCACAACTAGAAATTCCGCAACTCAAAACTCCTCAACTCGAAACTCCAAAACTCGAAACTCCACAACACGAAACTCCACAACTGGAAACTCCACAACTAGACACTCCACAACTGAAAACTCTTCAACTAGAAACTCCTAAACTAGAGACTCCAAAACTAGAGAATCTACAACTAGAGACTTCAAACTAGAAACTCAACAACTAGAAACTCCGCAACTAAAAACTCAACAAGTAGAAACTCCACAGCATGAGACTCCGCAACTTGAAACTCCACAACTAGAAACTCCGCAACTAGAAACTCAACAACCAGGAACTCCACAACTAGAAACTCCGCAACGAGAAATTCCACAGCTAGAAACACCACAACTAGACACTCCGCAACTAGAAACTCCACAACTTGAGACGCCGCAACTAGAAACTCCACAATTTGAAACTCCACAACTAGAAACTCCACAACTAGAAACGCTACAACTAGAGACTCCGCAGCTAGAGACTCCACAACTAGAAACTCCACAACTAGAAACTCCACAACCAGAAACTCCACGTCTAGGATCTCCACAACTAGAAACTCCGCAACTAGAGACTCACCAACTAGAAACTCCACAACTAGAAACCCCACAACTACAAACTCCACAAATAAGACTCGGCAACTAGAAATTCCATATCTAGAAACTCCACAACTAAAAACTGCAAAACTAGAGACTTCTCAACTAGAAACTCAACAACTAGAAACTCCACAACTAAAAACTCCACAACTGGAAACTCCACAACTTGAGAATCCGCAACTTGAAACTTCACAACTCGAAACTCCACAACTAGATACTCCACAACTGGAAACTCCACAACTAGAAACTCCACAACTAGACGCCAACACTTGAAACTCCACAACTAGAGACTCCGCAACTACAAACTCCACAACTAGAAACTCCGCAACTCCACAACTAGAAACTCCACAACTGGAAACTCCAAAACTAGATACTCCGCTACTAGAAACTCCACAACTAGAGACTCCACAACTTGAAACTCCACAACTTTAAACTCCACAACTTGAGACTCCACAACTAGAAACTCCACAACTCAAAACTCCACAACTGGAAACTCCACAATTAGAAACTCCACAACCAGAAACTCCACAACTAGAAACTCCACAACTAAAAACTCCACAACTGGAAACTCCACAACTAGAAACTCCACAACTAGAAACTCCACAACTAGAGACTCCGCAACTAGAAACTCCACAACCAGAGACTCTGCAACTAGAAACTCCGCAACTAGAAACTCCGCAGCTAGAAACTACACAACTAGAGACTCCACAACTAGAAACTCCACAACTAGAATCTACACAACTTGAAACCTCACAACCTTAAGTTACGCTACTAGAAAATCCACAGCTAGAGATTCCGCAACTAGAAACTCTACAACTAGAAACTCCACAACTCAAAACTTCACAACTAGAAACTCCAAAACTCGAAACTCCACAACTAGAAACTCCACAACTGGAAACTCCACAACTAGACACTCCACAACTGAAAACTCTTCAACTAGAAACTCCTAAACTAGAGACTCCACAACTAGAGAATCTACAACTAGAGACTTCAAACTAGAAACTCAACAACTAGAAACTTCAAAACTCAAATCTCTACTAGAAACTACACAACTGGAAACTCCACAACTAGACACTCCACAACTAGAAACTCCGCAACTAGAGACTCTTCAAATATGGAACTCCGCAACTAGAAACTCCGCAACAAGAAATTCCACAGCTAGAAACACCACAACTAGACACTCCGCAACTAGAAACTCCACAACTTGAGACGCCGCAACTAGAAACTCCACAACTTGAAACTTCACAACTAGAACCTCCACAACTAGAAACTCTACAACTAGAGACTCCTCAACTAGAGAATTCGCCACTAGAAACTCCAAAACTACAGACTCTGCATCTAGAAACTTCGCAGCTAGAAACTCCACAACTAGAAACTCCACAACTAGAAACTCCACAACTAGAAACTCCACAACTCGAAACTCCACAACTCAAAACTCCACAACTTGAAACTCATCAACTAGAGACTCCAAAACTAGAAACTCCACAGCTAGAAACTCCACAACTAGAGACTCCGCAACTAGAAACTCCACAACCAGAGAATCTGTAACTAGAAACTCCGCAGCTAGAAACTCCACAAATAGAAACTCCGCACCTAGAAACTCCACAACTTGAAACCTCACAACCTTAAGTTACGCAACTAGAAAATCCACAGCTAGAGATTCCGCAACTAGAAACTCCACAACTAGAAACTCCGCAACTCAAAACTCCTCAACTCGAAACTCCAAAACTCGAAACTCCACAACACGAAACTCCACAACTGGAAACTCCACAACTAGACACTCCACAACTGAAAACTCTTCAACTAGAAACTCCTAAACTAGAGACTCCAAAACTAGAGAATCTACAACTAGAGACTTCAAACTAGAAACTCAACAACTAGAAACTCCGCAACTAAAAACTCAACAAGAAGAAACTCCACAGCATGAGACTCCGCAACTTGAAACTCCACAACTAGAAACTCCGCAACTAGAAACTCTACAACTAGGAACTCCACAACTAGAAACTCCGCAACGAGAAATTCCATAGCTAGAAACACCACAACTAGACACTCCGCAACTAGAAACTCCACAACTAGAAACTCTACAACTAGAGACTCCTCAACTAGAGAATTCGCAACTAGAAACTCCAAAACTACAGACTCTGCATCTAGAAACTCCGCAGCTAGAAACTCCACAACTAGAAACTCCACAACTAGAAACTCCACAACTAGAAACTCCACAACTCGAAACTCCACAACTCAATACTCCACAACTTGAAACTCATCAACTAGAGACTCCAAAACTAGAAACTCCACAGCTAGAAACTCCACAACTAGAGACTCCGCAACTAGAAACTCCACAACCAGAGAATCTGTAACTAGAAACTCCGCAGCTAGAAACTCCACAAATAGAAACTCCGCCACTAGAAACTCCACAACTTGAAACCTCACAACCTTAAGTTACGCAACTAGAAAATCCACAGCTAGAGATTCCGCAACTAGAAACTCCACAACTAGAAATTCCGCAACTCAAAACTCCTCAACTCGAAACTCCAAAACTCGAAACTCCACAACACGAAACTCCACAACTGGAAACTCCACAACTAGACACTCCACAACTGAAAACTCTTCAACTAGAAACTCCTAAACTAGAGACTCCAAAACTAGAGAATCTACAACTAGAGACTTCAAACTAGAAACTCAACAACTAGAAACTCCGCAACTAAAAACTCAACAAGTAGAAACTCCACAGCATGAGACTCCGCAACTTGAAACTCCACAACTAGAAACTCCGCAACTAGAAACTCAACAACCAGGAACTCCACAACTAGAAACTCCGCAACGAGAAATTCCACAGCTAGAAACACCACAACTAGACACTCCGCAACTAGAAACTCCACAACTTGAGACGCCGCAACTAGAAACTCCACAATTTGAAACTCCACAACTAGAAACTCCACAACTAGAAACGCTACAACTAGAGACTCCGCAGCTAGAGACTCCACAACTAGAAACTCCACAACTAGAAACTCCACAACCAGAAACTCCACGTCTAGGATCTCCACAACTAGAAACTCCGCAACTAGAGACTCACCAACTAGAAACTCCACAACTAGAAACCCCACAACTACAAACTCCACAAATAAGACTCGGCAACTAGAAATTCCATATCTAGAAACTCCACAACTAAAAACTGCAAAACTAGAGACTTCTCAACTAGAAACTCAACAACTAGAAACTCCACAACTAAAAACTCCACAACTGGAAACTCCACAACTTGAGAATCCGCAACTTGAAACTTCACAACTCGAAACTCCACAACTAGATACTCCACAACTGGAAACTCCACAACTAGAAACTCCACAACTAGACGCCAACACTTGAAACTCCACAACTAGAGACTCCGCAACTACAAACTCCACAACTAGAAACTCCGCAACTCCACAACTAGAAACTCCACAACTGGAAACTCCAAAACTAGATACTCCGCTACTAGAAACTCCACAACTAGAGACTCCACAACTTGAAACTCCACAACTTTAAACTCCACAACTTGAGACTCCACAACTAGAAACTCCACAACTCAAAACTCCACAACTGGAAACTCCACAATTAGAAACTCCACAACCAGAAACTCCACAACTAGAAACTCCACAACTAAAAACTCCACAACTGGAAACTCCACAACTAGAAACTCCACAACTAGAAACTCCACAACTAGAGACTCCGCAACTAGAAACTCCACAACCAGAGACTCTGCAACTAGAAACTCCGCAACTAGAAACTCCGCAGCTAGAAACTACACAACTAGAGACTCCACAACTAGAAACTCCACAACTAGAATCTACACAACTTGAAACCTCACAACCTTAAGTTACGCTACTAGAAAATCCACAGCTAGAGATTCCGCAACTAGAAACTCTACAACTAGAAACTCCACAACTCAAAACTTCACAACTAGAAACTCCAAAACTCGAAACTCCACAACTAGAAACTCCACAACTGGAAACTCCACAACTAGACACTCCACAACTGAAAACTCTTCAACTAGAAACTCCTAAACTAGAGACTCCACAACTAGAGAATCTACAACTAGAGACTTCAAACTAGAAACTCAACAACTAGAAACTTCAAAACTCAAATCTCTACTAGAAACTACACAACTGGAAACTCCACAACTAGACACTCCACAACTAGAAACTCCGCAACTAGAGACTCTTCAAATATGGAACTCCGCAACTAGAAACTCCGCAACAAGAAATTCCACAGCTAGAAACACCACAACTAGACACTCCGCAACTAGAAACTCCACAACTTGAGACGCCGCAACTAGAAACTCCACAACTTGAAACTTCACAACTAGAACCTCCACAACTAGAAACTCTACAACTAGAGACTCCTCAACTAGAGAATTCGCCACTAGAAACTCCAAAACTACAGACTCTGCATCTAGAAACTTCGCAGCTAGAAACTCCACAACTAGAAACTCCACAACTAGAAACTCCACAACTAGAAACTCCACAACTCGAAACTCCACAACTCAAAACTCCACAACTTGAAACTCATCAACTAGAGACTCCAAAACTAGAAACTCCACAGCTAGAAACTCCACAACTAGAGACTCCGCAACTAGAAACTCCACAACCAGAGAATCTGTAACTAGAAACTCCGCAGCTAGAAACTCCACAAATAGAAACTCCGCACCTAGAAACTCCACAACTTGAAACCTCACAACCTTAAGTTACGCAACTAGAAAATCCACAGCTAGAGATTCCGCAACTAGAAACTCCACAACTAGAAACTCCGCAACTCAAAACTCCTCAACTCGAAACTCCAAAACTCGAAACTCCACAACACGAAACTCCACAACTGGAAACTCCACAACTAGACACTCCACAACTGAAAACTCTTCAACTAGAAACTCCTAAACTAGAGACTCCAAAACTAGAGAATCTACAACTAGAGACTTCAAACTAGAAACTCAACAACTAGAAACTCCGCAACTAAAAACTCAACAAGAAGAAACTCCACAGCATGAGACTCCGCAACTTGAAACTCCACAACTAGAAACTCCGCAACTAGAAACTCTACAACTAGGAACTCCACAACTAGAAACTCCGCAACGAGAAATTCCATAGCTAGAAACACCACAACTAGACACTCCGCAACTAGAAACTCCACAACTTGAGACGCCGCAACTAGAAACTCCACAATTTGAAACTCCACAACTAGAAACTCCACAACTAGAAACGCTACAACTAGAGACTCCGCCGCTAGAGACTCCACAACTAGAAACTCCACAACTAGAAACTCCACAACCAGAAACTCCACGACTAGAATCTCCACAACTAGAAACTCCGCAACTAGAGACTCACCAACTAGAAACTCCACAACTAGAAACCCCACAACTACAAACTCCACAAATACAGACTCGGCAACTAGAAATTCCATATCTAGAAACTCCACAACTAAAAACTGCAAAACTAGCGACTTCTCAACTAGAAACTCAACAACTAGAAACTCCACAACTAAAAACTCCACAACTGGAAACTCCACAACTTGAGAATCCGCAACTTGAAACTTCACAACTCAAAACTCCACAACTAGATACTTCACAACTGGAAACTCCACAACTAGAAACTCCACAACTAGACGCCACAACTTGAAACTCCACAACTAGAGACTCCGCAACTAGAAACTCCACAACTAGAAACTCCGCAACTCCACAACTAGAAACTCCACAACTGGAAACTCCAAAACTAGATACTCCGCTACTAGAAACTCCACAACTAGAGACTCCACAACTTGAAACTCCACAACTTTAAACTCCACAACTTGAGACTCCACAACTAGAAACTCCACAACTCAAAACTCCACAACTGGAAACTCCACAATTAGAAACTCCACAACCAGAAACTCCACAACTAGAAACTCCACAACTAAAAACTCCACAACTGGAAACTCCACAACTAGAAACTCCACAACTAGAAACTCCACAACTAGAGACTCCGCAACTAGAAACTCCACAACCAGAGACTCTGCAACTAGAAACTGCGCAACTAGAAACTCCGCAGCTAGAAACTACACAACTAGAGACTCCACCACTAGAAACTCCACAACTAGAAACTCCACAACTAGAAACTACACAACTTGAAACCTCACAACCTTAAGTTACGCTACTAGAAAATCCACAGCTAGAGATTCCGCAACTAGAAACTCTACAACTAGAAACTCCACAACTCAAAACTTCACAACTAGAAACTCCAAAACTCGGAACTCCACAACTAGAAACTCCACAACTGGAAACTCCACAACTAGACGCTCGACAACTAAAAACTCTTCAACTAGAAACTCCTAAACTAGAGACTCCACAACTAGAGAATCTACAACTAGAGACTTCAAACTAGAAACTCAAAAACTAGAAACTTCAAAACTCAAATCTCTACTAGGAACTACACAACTGGAAACTCCACAACTAGACACTCCACAACTAGAAACTCCGCAACTAGAGACTCTTCAAATATGGAACTCCGCAACTAGAAACTCCGCAACAAGAAATTCCACAGCTAGAAACACCACAACTAGACACTCCGCAACTAGAAACTCCACAACTTGAGACGCCGCAACTAGAAACTCCACAACTTGAAACTTCACAACTAGAACCTCCACAACTAGAAACTCTACAACTAGAGACTCCTCAACTAGAGAATTCGCAACTAGAAACTCCAAAACTACAGACTCTGCATCTAGAAACTCCGCAGCTAGAAACTCCACAACTAGAAACTCCACAACTAGAAACTCCACAACTCGAAACTCCACAACTCAAAACTCCACAACTTGAAACTCATCAACTGGAGACTCCAAAACTAGAAACTCCACAGCTAGAAACTCCACAACTAGAGACTCCGCAACTAGAAACTCCACAACCAGAGAATCTGTAACTAGAAACTCCGCAGCTAGAAACTCCACAACTACAAACTCCACAACTAGAGACTCGGCAACTAGAAATTCCACAAATAGAGACTCGGCAACTAGAAATTCTATATCTAGAAACTCCACAACTAGAAACTGCAAAACTAGAGACTTCACAACTTGAAACTCAACAACTAGAAACTCCACAACTAAAAACTCCACAACTGGAAACGCCACAACTTGAGACTCCGCAACTTGAAACTTCACAAGTAGAACCTCCGCTATTAAATACTCCGCAACTAGAAACTCCGCAACTAGAAACTCCACAACTAGAAACTCCGCAACTCAAAACTCCTAAACTCGAAACTCCACAACACGAAACTCCACAACTGGAAACTCCACAACTAGACACTCCACAACTGAAAACTCTTCAACTAGAAACTCCTAAACTAGAGACTCCAAAACTAGAGAATCTACAACTAGAGACTTCAAACTAGAAACTCCACAATTTGAAACTCCACAACTAGAAACTCCACAACTAGAAACGCTACAACTAGAGACTCCGCAGCTAGAGACTCCACAACTAGAAACTCCACAACTAGAAACTCCACAACCAGAAACTCCACGACTAGAATCTCCACAACTAGAAACTCCGCAACTAGAGACTCACCAACTAGAAACTCCACAACTAGAAACCCCACAACTACAAACTCCACAAATACAGACTCGGCAACTAGAAATTCCATATCTAGAAACTCCACAACTAAAAACTGCAAAACTAGAGACTTCTCAACTAGAAACTAAACAACTAGAAACTCCACAACTAAAAACTCCACAACTGGAAACTCCACAACTTGAGAATCTGCAACTTGAAACTTGACAACTCGAAACTCCACAACTAGATACTCCACAACTGGAAACTCCACAACTAGAAACTCCACAACTAGACGCCACAACTTGAAACTCCACAACTAGAGACTCCGAAACTAGAAACTCCACAACTAGAGACTCCGCAACTCCACAACTAGAAACTCCACAACTGGAAACTCCAAAACTAGATACTCCGCTCTTAGAAACTCCACAACTAGAGACTCCACAACTTGAAACTCCACAACTTTAAACTCCACAACTTGAGACTCCACAACTAGAAACTCCACAACTCAAAACTCCACAACTGGAAACTCCACAATTAGAAACTCCACAACCAGAAACTCCACAACTAGAAACTCCACAACTAAAAACTCCACAACTGGAAACTCCACAACTAGAAACTTCACAACTGGAAACTCCACAACTAGATACTCCACAACTGGAAACTCCACAACCAGAAACTCCACAACTAGAGACTCCAAAACTCGAAACTCCACAACTAGAAACTCCACAACTAGAAAATCCACAACCAGAGACTCTGCAATTCCAGAACTAGAAACTCCACAACTAGAGACTCCGCAACTAGAAACTCCACAACCAGAGACTCTGCAACTAGAAACTCCGCAGCTAGAAACTCCGCAGCTAGAAACTACACAACTAGAGACTCCACAACTAGAAACTCCACAACTAGAAACTACACAACTAGAAACTACACAACTTGAAACCTCACAACCTTAAGTTACGCTACTAGAAAATCCACAGCTAGAGATTCCGCAACTAGAAACTCTACAACTAGAAACTCCACAACTCAAAACTTCACAACTAGAAACTCCAAAACTCGAAACTCCACAACCATAGACTCTGAAACTAGAAACTCCGCAGCTAGAAACTCCACAAATAGAAACTCCGCAACTTGAAACTCAAAACTAAATACTCCACAACTGGAAACTCCACAACTAGATACTTCACAACTGGAAACTCCACAACTAGATACTCCACAACTGGAAACTCCACAACCAGAAACTCCACAACTAGAGACTCCAAAACTCGAAACTCCACAACTAGGAACTCCACAACTAGAAAATCCACAACCAGAGACTCTGCAATTCCAGAACTAGAAACTCCACAACTGGAAACTCCACAACTAGATACTCCGCAACTAGAAACTCCACAACTAGAGACTCCACAACTTGAAACTCCACAACTAGAAACTCCACAACTAGAAACTCTGCAACTGGAGACTCCACAACTAGAAACTCCACAACTAGAAACTCCACAACTACAAACTCTACAAATAAAGACACGGCTACAAGAAATTTCATGTCTAGAAAGACCACAACTAAAAACTCCACAACTGAAAACTCCACAACTAGAAACTCCACAGCTAGAAACTCCACAACTAGAAACTCCACAACTCGAAACTCCACAACTGGAAACTCCACAACTAGACACTCCAGAACTAGAAACTCCACAACCAGAAACTCCACAACTAGAAACTCCACAACTAGAAACTTCACAATTAGAGACTCCGCAACTAGAAACTCCACAACTACAAACTCCACAACCAGATACTCTGCAATTCCACAACTAGAAACTCCACAACTGCAAACTCCACAAATAGATACTCCGCAACTAGAAACTCCACAACCAGAGACTCTGCAACTAGAAACTCCGCAGCTAAGAACTCCGCAGCTAGAAACAACACAAATAGAGACTCCACAACTAGAAACTCCACGACAAGAAACTCCACAACTAGACACCCCACAACTAAAAACTCTTCAACTAGAAACTCCTAAACTTGAGACTCCACAACTAGAGACTTCAAACTAAAAACTCAACAACTAGAAACTCCACAGCATGAGACTCCGCAACTTGAAACTCCGCAACTAGAAACTCCACAACTAGGAACTCCGCAACTAGAAACTCCACAACTAGAAACTCCACAACTTGAGACTCCACAACTAGAAACTCCACAACTACAAACTTCACAAATACAGACTCGGCAACTAGAAATTCTATATCTAGAAACTCCACAACTAGAAACTGCAAAACTAGAGACTTCACAACTAGAAACTCAACAACTAGAAACTCCACAACTAAAAACTCCCCAACTGGAAACTCCACAGCTTGAGACTCCGCAACTTGAAACTTCACAACTGGAAACTCCACAACTAGATACTCCACAACTGGAAACTCCACAACTAGAAACTCCACAACTAGACTCCACAACTTGAAACTCCACAACTAGAGACTCCACAACTAGAAACTCCACAACTAGAAACTCCACAACTAGAAACTCTGCAACTAGGGACTCCACAACTAGAAACTCCATAACTAGAAACTCCACAACTACAAACTCTACAAATAGAGACTCGGCTACAAGAAATTTTATGTCTAGAAAGTCCACAACCAGAAAATCCACAACTAGAAACCCCACAACTACAAACTGCAAAACTAGAGACTTCTCAACTAGAAACTCAACAACTAGAAACTCCACAACTAAAAACTCCACAACTGGAAACTCCACAACTTGAGAATCCGCAACTTGAAACTTCACAACTGGAAACTCCACAACTAGATACTCCACAACTGGAAACTCCACAACTAGAAACTCCACAACTAGACGCCACAACTTGAAACTCCACAACTAGAGACTCCGCAACTAGAAACTCCACAACTAGAGACTCCGCAACTCCACAACTAGAAACTCCACAACTGGAAACTCCACAACTAGATACTCCGCAACTAGAAACTCCACAACTAGAAACTCCGCAACAGGAGACTCTACAACTAGAATCTCCACAACTAGAAACTCCAAAACTAGAAACTCCGAAACTAGAAACTTCACAACTAGAAACTCCGCAACTAGAGACTCCACCACTAGAAACTCCACAACTAAAAACTCCGCAACTAGAGACTCACCAACTAGAAACTCCACAACTACAAACTCCACAACTACAAACTCCACAAATACAGACTCGGCAACTAGAAATTCCATATCTAGAAACTCCACAACTAAAAACTGCAAAACTAGAGACTTCTCAACTAGAAACTCAACAACTAGAAACTCCACAACTAAAAACTCCACAACTGAAAACTCCACAACTTGAGACTCCAAAACTTGAAACTTCACAACTAGAAGCTCCGCTATCAAAAACTCCACAACTTGAGACTCCACAACTAGAAACTCCACAGCTAGAAACTCCACAACTAGAAACTCCACAACTCGAAACTCCACAACTGGAAACTCCACAACTAGACACTCCAGAACTAGAAACTCCACAACCAGAAACTCCACAACTAGAAACTCCACAACTAGAAACTTCACAATTAGAGACTCCGCAACTAGAGACTCCACAACTAGAAACTCCACAACTACAAACTCCACAACCAGATACTCTGCAATTCCACAACTAGAAACTCCACAACTGCAAACTCCACAACTAGATACTCCGCAACTAGAAACTCCACAACCAGAGACTCTGCAACTAGAAACTCCGCAGCTAAGAACTCCGCAGCTAGAAACAACACAAATAGAGACTCCACAACTAGAAACTCCACGACAAGAAACTCCACAACTAGACACCCCACAACTAAAAACTCTTCAACTAGAAACTCCTAAACTTGAGACTCCACAACTAGAGACTTCAAACTAAAAACTCAACAACTAGAAACTCCACAGCATGAGACTCCGCAACTTGAAACTCCGCAACTAGAAACTCCACAACTAGGAACTCCGCAACTAGAAACTCCACAACTAGAAACTCCACAACTTGAGACTCCACAACTAGAAACTCCACAACTACAAACTTCACAAATACAGACTCGGCAACTAGAAATTCTATATCTAGAAACTCCACAACTAGAAACTGCAAAACTAGAGACTTCACAACTAGAAACTCAACAACTAGAAACTCCACAACTAAAAACTCCCCAACTGGAAACTCCACAGCTTGAGACTCCGCAACTTGAAACTTCACAACTGGAAACTCCACAACTAGATACTCCACAACTGGAAACTCCACAACTAGAAAATCCACAACTAGACTCCACAACTTGAAACTCCACAACTAGAGACTCCACAACTAGAAACTCCACAACTAGAAACTCCACAACTAGAAACTCTGCAACTAGGGACTCCACAACTAGAAACTCCATAACTAGAAACTCCACAACTACAAACTCTACAAATAGAGACTCGGCTACAAGAAATTTCATGTCTAGAAAGTCCACAACCAGAAAATCCACAACTAGAAACCCCACAACTACAAACTGCAAAACTAGAGACTTCTCAACTAGAAACTCAACAACTAGAAACTCCACAACTAAAAACTCCACAACTGGAAACTCCACAACTTGAGAATCCGCAACTTGAAACTTCACAACTGGAACCTCCACAACTAGATACTCCACAACTGGAAACTCCACAACTAGAAACTCCACAACTAGACGCCACAACTTGAAACTCCACAACTAGAGACTCCGCAACTAGAAACTCCACAACTAGAGACTCCGCAACTCCACAACTAGAAACTCCACAACTGGAAACTCCACAACTAGATACTCCGCAACTAGAAACTCCACAACTAGAAACTCCGCAACAGGAGACTCTACAACTAGAATCTCCACAACTAGAAACTCCAAAACTAGAAACTCCGAAACTAGAAACTTCACAACTAGAAACTCCGCAACTAGAGACTCCACCACTAGAAACTCCACAACTAAAAACTCCGCAACTAGAGACTCACCAACTAGAAACTCCACAACTACAAACTCCACAACTACAAACTCCACAAATACAGACTCGGCAACTAGAAATTCCATATCTAGAAACTCCACAACTAAAAACTGCAAAACTAGAGACTTCTCAACTAGAAACTCAACAACTAGAAACTCCACAACTAAAAACTCCACAACTGAAAACTCCACAACTTGAGACTCCGCAACTTGAAACTTCACAACTAGAAGCTCCGCTATCAAAAACTCCACAACTTGAGACTCCGCAACTTGAAACTTCACAACTGGAAACTCCACAACTAGATACTCCACAACTGGAAACTCCACAACTAGAAACTCCACAACTAGACTCCACAACTTGAAACTCCACAACTAGAGACTCCACAACTAGAAACTCCACAACTAGAAACTCCACAACTAGAAACTCTGCAACTAGGGACTCCACAACTAGAAACTCCATAACTAGAAACTCCACAACTACAAACTCTACAAATAGAGACTCGGCTACAAGAAATTTCATGTCTAGAAAGTCCACAACCAGAAAATCCACAACTGGAAACTCCACAACTAGAAACTCGACAACTAGAAACTCCACAACTAGAGATTCCGCAACTAAAACTCCACAACCAGAGACTCTGCAACTAGAATCTCCGCAGCTAGAAACTCCACAAATAGAAACTCCACAACTAGAAACTCCGCAGCTAGAAACTACACAACTAGAAACTCCACAACTAGAAACTCCACAACTTGAAACCTCACAACCTTAAGTTACGCAAGTAGAAAATTCACAGCTAGAGATTCCGCAACTAGAAACTCCACGACTCGAAACTCCACAACTGGAAACTCCACAACTAGACACTCCACAACTAAAAACTCTTCAACTAGAAACTCCTAAACTAGAGACTCCACAACTAGAGAATCTACAACTAGAGACTTCAAACTAGAAACTCAACAACTAGAAACTCCACAACTAAAAACTCAACAAGTAGAAACTCCACAGCATGACACTCCGGAACTTGAAACTCCACAACTAGAAACTCCGCAACTAGAAACTGTACAACTAGGAACTCCGCAACTAGAAACTCCACAACTAGAAATTCCACAGCTAGAAACACCACAACTAGACACTCCGCAACTAGAAACTCCACAACTTGAGACGCCGCAACCAGAAACTCCACAATTTGAAACTCCACAACTAGAAACTCCACAACTAGAAACTCCACAACCAAAAACTCAACAGGTAGAAACTCCACAGCATGACACTCCGCAACTTGAAACTCCACAACTAGAAACTCCGCAACTAGAAACTCTACAACTAGGAACTCCGCAACTAGAAACTCCACAACTAGAAATTCCACAGCTAGAAACACCACAACTAGACACTCCGCAACTAAAACTCCACAACTTGAGACGCCGCAACCAGAAACTCCACAATTCTAAACTCCACAACTAGAAACTCCACAACTAGAAACGCTACAACTAGAGACTCCTCAACTAGAGAATTCGCAACTAGAAACTCCAAAACTAGAGACTCTGCAACTAGAAACTCCGCAGCTAGAGACGCCACAACTAGAAACTCCACAACTAGAAACTCCACAACCAGAAACTCCACAACTAGAAACTCCACAACTAGAAACTCCGCAACTAGAGACTCACCAACTAGAAACTCCACAACTAGAAACCCCACAACTACAAACTCCACAAATAAAGACTCGGCAACTAGAAATTCCATATCTAGAAACTCCACAACTAAAAACTGCAAAACTAGAGACTTCTCAACTAGAAACTCAACAACTAGAAACTCCACAACTAAAAACTCCACAACTGGAAACTCCACAACTTGAGAATCTGCAACTTGAAACTTCACAACTGGAAACTCCACAACTAGATACTCCACAACTGGAAACTCCACAACTGGAAACTCCACAACTAGAAACTCCACAACTAGACGCCACAACTTGAAACTCCACAACTAGAGACTCCGCAACTAGAAACTCCACAACTAGAGACTCCGCAACTCCACAACTAGAAACTCCACAACTGGAAACTCCACAAATAGATACTCCGCAACTAGAAACTCCACAACTAGAAACTCCGCAACAGGAGACTCTACAACTAGAATCTCCACAACTAGAAACTCCAAAACTAGAAACTCCAACACTAGAAACTTCACAACTAGAAACTCCGCAACTAGAGACTCCACCACTAGAAACTCCACAACTAAAAACTCCGCAACTAGAGACTCACCAACTAGAAACTCCACAACTACAAACTCCACAACTACAAACTCCACAAATACAGACTCGGCAACTAGAAATTCCATATCTAGAAACTCCACAACTAAAAACTGCAAAACTAGAGACTTCTCAACTAGAAACTCAACAACTAGAAACTCAACAACTAAAAACTCCACAACTGAAAACTCCACAACTTGAGACTCCGCAACTTGAAACTTCACAACTAGAAGCTCCGCTATCAAAAACTCCGCAACTAGAAACTACGCAACTAGAAAATCCACAACTTAAAACTCCACAACTAGATACTCCACAACTGGAAACTTTACAACTAGATACTTCACAACTGGAAACCCCACAACTAGATACTCCACAACTGGAAACTCCACAACTAGAAACTCCACAACTATAAACTCCACAACCAGAGACTCTGCAATTCCACAACTAGAAACTCCACAACTGCAAACTCCACAACTAGATACTCGGCAACTAGAAACTCCACAACTAGAGACTCCACAACTTGAAACTCCACAACTAGAAACTCCACAACTAGAAACTCTGCAACTGGAGACTCCACAACTAGAAACTCCACAACTAGAAACTCCACAAATACAAACTCTACAAATAAAGACACGGCTACAAGAAATTTCATGTCTAGAAAGTCCACAACTAAAAACTTCACAACTGAAAACTCCACAACTAGAAACTCTACAGCTAGAAACTCCACAACTAGAAACTCCACAACTCGAAACTCCACAACTGGAAACTTCACAACTAGACACTCCAGAACTAGAAACTCCACAACCAGAAACTCCACAACTAGAAACTCCACAACTAGAAACTTCACAATTAGAGACTCCGCAACTAGAGACTCCACAACTAGAAACTCCACAACTACAAACTCCACAACCAGATACTCTGCAATTCCACAACTAGAAACTCCACAACTGCAAACTCCACAACTAGATACTCCGCAACTAGAAACTCCACAACCAGAGACTCTGCAACTAGAAAATCCGCAGCTAAGAACTCCGCAGCTAGAAACAACACAAATAGAGACTCCACAACTAGAAACTCCGCAGCTAGAAACTACACAACTAGAAACTCCACAACTAGAAACTCCACAACTTGAAACCTCACAACCTTAAGTTACGCAAGTAGAAAATTCACAGCTAGAGATTTCGCAACTAGAAACTCCACGACTCGAAACTCCACAACTGGAAACTCCACAACTAGACACTCCACAACTAAAAACTCTTCAACTAGAAACTCCTAAACTAGAGACTCCACAACTAGAGAATCTACAACTAGAGACTTCAAACTAGAAACTCAACAACTAGAAACTC
The DNA here is from genome assembly GCF_043290135.1 of Rhipicephalus microplus. NCBI lineage: Eukaryota > Metazoa > Arthropoda > Arachnida > Ixodida > Ixodidae > Rhipicephalus > Rhipicephalus microplus. The sequence continues at coordinate 43,766,593 of NW_027464586.1, forward strand.
CACAACTAAAAACTCAACAAGTAGAAACTCCACAGCATGACACTCCGCAACTTGAAACTCCACAACTAGAAACTCCGCAACTAGAAACTGTACAACTAGGAACTCCGGTACTAGAAACTCCACAACTAGAAATTCCACAGCTAGAAACACCACAACTAGACACTCCGCAACTAGAAACTCCACAACTTGAGACGCCGCAACCAGAAACTCCACAATTTGAAACTCCACAACTAGAAACTCCACAACTAGAAACTCCACAACCAAAAACTCAACAAGTAGAAACTCCACAGCATGACACTCCGCAACTTGAAACTCCACAACTAGAAACTCCGCAACTAGAAACTCTACAACTAGGAACTCCGCAACTAGAAACTCCACAACTAGAAATTCCACAGCTAGAAACACCACAACTAGACACTCCGCAACTAGAAACTCCACAACTTGAGACGCCGCAACCAGAAACTCCACAATTTGAAACTCCACAACTGGAAACTCCACAACTAGATACTCCGCAACTAGAAACTCCACAACTAGAAACTCCGCAACAGGAGACTCTACAACTAGAATCTCCACAACTAGAAACTCCAAAACTAGAAACTCCAACACTAGAAACTTCACAACTAGAAACTCCGCAACTAGAGACTCCACCACTAGAAACTCCACAACTAAAAACTCCGCAACTAGAGACTCACCAACTAGAAACTCCACAACTACAAACTCCACAACTACAAACTCCACAAATACAGACTCGGCAACTAGAAATTCCATATCTAGAAACTCCACAACTAAAAACTGCAAAACTAGAGACTTCTCAACTAGAAACTCAACAACTAGAAACTCAACAACTAAAAACTCCACAACTGAAAACTCCACAACTTGAGACTCCGCAACTTGAAACTTCACAACTAGAAGCTCCGCTATCAAAAACTCCGCAACTAGAAACTACGCAACTAGAAAATCCACAACTTAAAACTCCACAACTAGATACTCCACAACTGGAAACTTTACAACTAGATACTTCACAACTGGAAACCCCACAACTAGATACTCCACAACTGGAAACTCCACAACTAGAAACTCCACAACTAGAAACTCCACAACCAGAAACTCCACAACTAGAAACTCCACAACTAGAAACTTCACAACTAGAGACTCCGCAACTAGAGACTCCACAACTAGAAACTCCACAACTAGAAACTCCACAACCAGAGACTCTGCAATTCCACAACTAGAAACTCCACAACTGCAAACTCCACAACTAGATACTCGGCAACTAGAAACTCCACAACTAGAGACTCCACAACTTGAAACTCCACAACTAGAAACTCCACAACTAGAAACTCTGCAACTGGAGACTCCACAACTAGAAACTCCACAACTAGAAACTCCACAAATACAAACTCTACAAATAAAGACACGGCTACAAGAAATTTCATGTCTAGAAAGTCCACAACTAAAAACTCCACAACTGAAAACTCCACAACTAGAAACTCTACAGCTAGAAACTCCACAACTAGAAACTCCACAACTCGAAACTCCACAACTGGAAACTTCACAACTAGACACTCCAGAACTAGAAACTCCACAACCAGAAACTCCACAACTAGAAACTCCACAACTAGAAACTTCACAATTAGAGACTCCGACTAGAGACTCCACAACTAGAAACTCCACAACTACAAACTCCACAACCAGATACTCTGCAATTCCACAACTAGAAACTCCACAACTGCAAACTCCACAACTAGATACTCCGCAACTAGAAACTCCACAACCAGAGACTCTGCAACTAGAAAATCCGCAGCTAAGAACTCCGCAGCTAGAAACAACACAAATAGAGACTCCACAACTAGAAACTCCACGACTAGAAACTCCACAACTAGACACTCCACAACTAAAAACTCTTCAACTAGAAACTCCTAAACTTGAGACTCCACAACTAGAGAATCTACAACTAGAGACTTCAAACTGAAAACTCAACAACTAGAAACTCCACAGCATGAGACTCCGCAACTTGAAACTCCACAACTAGAAACTCCGCAACTAGAAACTCCACAACTAGGAACTCCGCAACTAGAAACTCCACAACTAGAAACTCCACAACTTGAGACTCCACAACTAGAAACTCCACAACTCAAAACTCCACAACTGGAAACTCCACAATTAGAAACTCCACAACCAGAAGCTCCACAACTAGAAACTCCACAACTAAAAACTCCACAACTGGAAACTCCACAACTAGAAATTCCACAGCTAGAAACACCACAACTAGACACTCCGCAACTAGAAACTCCGCAACAGGAGACTCTACAACTAGAATCTCCAACACTAGAAACTCCAAAACTAGAAACTCCACAACTAGAAACTTCACAACTAGAAACTCCGCAACTAGAGACTCCACCACTAGAAACTCCACAACTAAAAACTCCGCAACTAGAGACTCACCAACTAGAAACTCCACAACTACAAACTCCACAACTATACACTCCACAACCAGAGACTCTGCAATTCCACAACTAGAAACTCCACAACTGCAAACTCCACAACTAGATACTCCGCAACTAGAAACTCCACAACTAGAGACTCCACAACTTGAAACTCCACAACTAGAAACTCCACAACTAGAAACTCTGCAACTGGAGACTCCACAACTAGAAACTCCACAACTAGAAACTCCACAACTACAAACTCTACAAATAAAGACACGGCTACAAGAAATTTCATGTCTAGAAAGTCCACAACTAAAAACTCTACAACTGAAAACTCCACAACTAGAAACTCCACAACTAGAAACTCCACAACTAGAAACTCCACAACTCGAAACTCCACAACTGGAAACTCCACAACTAGACACTCCACAACTAGAAACTCCACAACCAGAAACTCCACAACTAGAAACTCCACAACTAGAAACTTCACAATTAGAGACTCCGCAACTAGAGACTCCACAACTAGAAACTCCACAACTACAAACTCCACAACCAGAGACTCTGCAATTCCACAACTAGAAACTCCACAACTGCAAACTCCACAACTAGATACTCCGCAACTAAAAACTCCACAACCAGAGACTCTGCAACTAGAAAATCCGCAACTAGGAACTCCGCAGCTAGAAACAACACAAATAGAGACTCCACAACTAGAAACTCCACGACTAGAAACTCCACAACTAGACACTCCACAACTAAAAACTCTTCAACTAAAAACTCCTAAACTAGAGACTCCACAACTAGAGAATCTACAACTAGAAATTTCAAACTAGAAATTCAACAACTAGAAACTCCACAACTAAAAACTCAACAACTAGAAACTCCACAGCATGAGACTCCGCAACTTGAAACTCCACAACTAGAAACTCCGCAACTAGAAACTCCACAACTAGGAACTCCGCAACTAGAAACTCCACAACTAGAAACTCCACAACTCGAAACTCCACTACTAGATACTCCACAACTGGAAACTCGACAACTAGAAACTCCACATCTAGAGACTCCACAACTTGAAACTCCACAACTAGATACTCTGCAACTAGAAACTCCACAACTAGAGACTCCGCAACTCCACAACTATAAACTCCACAACTGAAAAATCCACAACTAAATACTCCACAACTAGAAAATCCACAACTAAAAACTCCACAACTATAGACTCCACAGCTTCAAACTCCACACGTTTAAACTCCACAACTTAAGACTCCACAACTAGAAACTCCACAACTAGAAACTCCCCAACTAGAAACTCCGCAACTAGAAACTCCGCAACAGGAGACTCTATAACTAGAAACTCAACAACTTGAAACTCCAAAACTAGGAACTCCACAACTAGAAACTTCACAACTAGAAACTCCGCAACTAGAGACTCCACAACTGGAAACTCCACAACTACAAACTCCACAACTACAAACTCCACAAATACAGACTCGGCAACTAGAAATTCTATATCTAGAAACTCCACAACTAGAAACTGCAAAACTAGAGACTTCACAACTAGAAACTCAACAACTAGAAACTCCACAACTAAAAACTCCACAACTGGAAACTCCACAACTTGAGACTCCGCAACTTGAAACTTCACAACTGGAAACTCCACAACTAGATACTCCACAACTGGAAACTCCACAACTAGAAACTCCACAACTAGACTCCACAACTTGAAACTCCACAACTAGAGACTCCACAACTAGAAACTCCACAACTAGAAACTCCACAACTAGAAACTCTGCAACTAGGGACTCCACAACTAGAAACTCCATAACTAGAAACTCCACAACTACAAACTCTACAAATCGAGACTCGGCTACAAGAAATTTCATGTCTAGAAAGTCCAGAACCAGAAATTCCACAACTGGAAACTCCACAACTAGAAACTCCACAACCAGAAACTCCACAAGTAGAGATTCCGCAACTAAAACTCCACAACAAGAGACTCTGCAACTAGAATCTCCGCAGCTAGAAACTCCACAAATAGAAACTCCGGAACTAGAAACTCCGCAGCTAGAAACTACACAACTAGAAACTCCACAACTAGAAACTCCACAACTAGAAACTCCACAACTTTAAACCTCACAATCTTAAGTTACGCAAGTAGAAAATCCACAGCTAGAGATTCCGCAACTAGAAACTCCACGACTCGAAACTCCACAACTGGAAACTCCACAACTAGACACTCCACAACTAAAACTCTTCAACTAGAAACTCCTAAACCAGAGACTCCACAACTAGAGAATCTACAACTAGAGACTTCAAACTAGAAACTCAAGAACTAGAAACTCCACAACTAAAAACTCAACAAGTAGAAACTCCACAGCATGACACTCCGCAACTTGAAACTCCACAACTAGAAACTCCGCAACTAGAAACTCTACAACTAGGAACTCCGCAACTAGAAACTCCACAACTAGAAATTCCACAGCTAGAAACACCACAACTAGACACTCCGCAACTAGAAACTCCACAACTTGAGACGCCGCAACCAGAAACTCCACAATTTGAAACTCCACAACTAGAAACTCCACAACTAGAAACGCTACAACTAGAGACTCCTCAACTAGAGAATTCGCAACTAGAAACTCCAAAACTAGAGACTCTGCAACTAGAAACTCCGCAGCTAGAGGCGCCACAACTAGAAACTCCACAACTAGAAACTCCACAACCAGAAACTCCACAACTAGAAACTCCACATTTAGAAACTCCGCAACTAGAGACTCACCAACTAGAAACTCCACAACTAGAAACCCCACAACTACAAACTCCACAAATAAAGACTCGGCAACTAGAAACTCCACAACTAAAAACTGCAAAACTAGAGACTTCTCAACTAGAAACTCAACAACTAGAAACTCCACAACTAGAAACTCCACAACTAAAAACTCCACAACTGGACACTCCACAACTTGAGAATCCGCAACTTGAAACTTCACAACTGGAAACTCCGCAACTCCACAACTAGAAACTCCACAACTGCAAACTCCACAACTAGATACTCCGCAACAAGAGACTCCACAACTTGAAACTCCACAACTTGAAACTCCACAACTTGAGACTCCACAACTAGAAACTCCACAACTCAAAACTCCACAACTGAAAACTCCACAATTAGAAACTCCACAACCAGAAACTCCCAAACTAGAAACTCCACAACTACAAACTCCACAAATAAAGACTCGGCAACTAGAAATTCCATATCTAGAAACTCCACAACTAAAAACTGCAAAACTAGAGACTTCTCAACTAGAAACTCAACAACTAGAAACTCCACAACTAAAAACTCCACAACTGGAAACTCCACAACTGGAAACTCCACAACTAGATACTTCACAACTGGAAACTCCACAACTAGATACTCCACAACTGGAAACTCCACAACCAGAAACTCCACAACTAGAGACTTCAAAACTCGAAACTCCACAACTAGAAACTCCACAACTAGAAAATCCACAACCAGAGACTCTGCGATTCCAGAACTAGAAACTCCACAACTGGAAACTCCACAACTAGATACTCCGCAACTAGAAACTCCACAACTAGAGACTCCACAACTTGAAACTCCACAACTAGAAACTCCACAACTAGAAACTCTGCAACTAGAGACTCCACAACTAGAAACTCCACAACTACAAACTCTACAATTAGAGACTCGGCTACAAGAAATTTCATGTCTAGAAAGTCCACAACCAGAAACTCCACAACTGGAAACTTCACAACTAGAAACTCCACAACTAGAAACTCCACAACTAGAGATTCCGCCACTAGAAACTCCACAACCATAGACTCTGCAACTAGAAACTCCGCAGCTAGAAACTCCACAAATAGAAATTCCGCAACTTGAAACTCCACAACTAGATACTCCACAACTGGAAGCTCCACAACTAGATACTTCACAACTGGAAACTCCACAACTAGATACTCCGCAACTGGAAACTCCACAACCAGAAACTCAACAACTAGAGACTCCAAAACTCGAAACTCTACAACTAGAAACTCCACAACTAGAAAATCCACAACCAGAGACTCTGCAATTCCACAACTAGAAACTCCACAACTGGAAACTCCACAACTAGATACTCCGCAACTAAAAACTCAACAACTACAAACTCCACAACTTGAAACTCCACAACTAGAAACTCCACAACTAGAAACTCTGCAACTAGAGACTCCACAACTAGAAACTCCACAACTACAAACTCTACGAATAGAGACTCGGCTACAAGAAATTTCATGTCTAGAAAGTCCACAACCAGAAACTCCACAACTGGAAACTCCACAACTAGAAACTCCGCAGCTAGAAACTACACAACTAGAGACTCCACAACTAGAAACTCCACAACTAAAAACTCCACAACTTGAAACCTCACAACCTTAAGTTACGCAACTAGAAAATCCACATCTAGAGATTCCGCAACTAGTAGCTACACAACTAGAAACTCCACAACTCAAAACTCCACATCTAGAAACTCCAAAACTCGAAACTCCACAACTCGAAACTCCACAACTGGAAACTCCACAACTAGGCACTCCACAACTAAAAACTCTTCAACTAGAAACTCCTAAACTAGAGATTCCACAACTAGAGAATCTACAACTAGAGACTTCAAACTAGAAACTTCACAACTAGAAACTCCGCAACTAGAGACTCCACCACTAGAAACTCCACAACTAAAAACTCCGCAACTAGAGACTCACCAACTAGAAACTCCACAACTACAAACTCCACAACTATACACTCCACAACCAGAGACTCTGCAATTCCACAACTAGAAACTCCACAACTGCAAACTCCACAACTAGATACTCCGCAACTAGAAACTCCACAACTAGAGACTCCACAACTTGAAACTCCACAACTAGAAACTCCACAACTAGAAACTCTGCAACTGGAGACTCCACAACTAGAAACTCCACAACTAGAAACTCCACAACTACAAACTCTACAAATAAAGACACGGCTACAAGAAATTTCATGTCTAGAAAGTCCACAACTAAAAACTCTACAACTGAAAACTCCACAACTAGAAACTCCACAACTAGAAACTCCACAACTCGAAACTCCACAACTCGAAACTCCACAACTGGAAACTCCACAACTAGACACTCCACAACTAGAAACTCCACAACCAGAAACTCCACAACTAGAAACTCCACAACTAGAAACTTCACAATTAGAGACTCCGCAACTAGAGACTCCACAACTAGAAACTCCACAACTACAAACTCCACAACCAGAGACTCTGCAATTCCACAACTAGAAACTCCACAACTGCAAACTCCACAACTAGATACTCCGCAACTAAAAACTCCACAACCAGAGACTCTGCAACTAGAAACTCCGCAACTAGGAACTCCACAACTAGACACTCCACAACTAAAAACTCTTCAACTAGAAACTCCTAAACTAGAGACTCCACAACTAGAGAATCTACAACTAGAGATTTCAAACTAGAAATTCAACAACTAGAAACTCCACAACTAAAAACTCAACAACTAGAAACTCCACAGCATGAGACTCCGCAACTTGAAACTCCACAACTAGAAACTCCGCAACTAGAAACTCCACAACTAGGAACTCCGCAACTAGAAACTCCACAACTAGAAACTCCACAACTCGAAACTCCACTACTAGATACTCCACAACTGAAAACTCGACAACTAGAAACTCCACATCTAGAGACTCCACAACTTGAAACTCCACAACTAGATACTCTGCAACTAGAAACTCCACAACTAGAGACTCCGCAACTCCACAACTATAAACTCCACAACTGAAAAATCCACAACTAAATACTCCACAACTAGAAAATCCACAACCAAAAACTCCACAACTATAGACTCCACAGCTTCAAACTCCACACGTTTAAACTCCACAACTTAAGACTCCACAACTAGAAACTCCACAACTAGAAAATCCCCAACTAGAAACTCCGCAACTAGAAACTCCGCAACAGGAGACTCTATAGCTAGAAACTCAACAACTTGAAACTCCAAAACTAGAAACTCCACAACTAGAAACTTCACAACTAGAGACTCCACAACTGGAAACTCCACAACTACAAACTCCACAACTACAAACTCCACAAATACAGACTCGGCAACTAGAAATTCTATATCTAGAAACTCCACAACTAGAAACTGCAAAACTAGAGACTTCACAACTAGAAACTCAACAACTAGAAACTCCACAACTAAAAACTCCACAACTGGAAACTCCACAACTTGAGACTCCGCAACTTGAAACTTCACAACTGGAAACTCCACAACTAGAAACTCCGCAACTAGAGACTCCACAACTTGAAACTCCACAACTTTAAACTCCACAACTTGAGACTCCACAACTAGAAACTCCACAACTCAAAACTCCACAACTGAAAACTCCACAATTAGAAACTCCACAACCAGAAACTCCAAAACTAGAAACTCCACAACTACAAACTCCACAAATAAAGACTCGGCAACTAGAAATTCCATATCTAGAAACTCCACAACTAAAAACTGCAAAACTAGAGACTTCTCAACTAGAAACTCAACAACTAGAAACTCCACAACTAAAAACTCCACAACTGGAAACTCCACAACTGGAAACTCCACAACTAGATACTTCACAACTGGAAACTCCACAACTAGATACTCCACAACTGGAAACTCCACAACCAGAAACTCCACAACTAGAGACTTCAAAACTCGAAACTCCACAACTAGAAACTCCACAACTAGAAAATCCACAACCAGAGACTCTGCGATTCCAGAACTAGAAACTCCACAACTGGAAACTCCACAACTAGAGACTCCACAACTTGAAACTCTACAACTAGAAACTCCACAACTAGAAACTCTGCAACTAGAGACTCCACAACTAGAAACTCCACAACTACAAACTCTACAATTAGAGACTCGGCTACAAGAAATTTCATGTCTAGAAAGTCCACAACCAGAAACTCCACAACTGGAAACTTCACAACTAGAAACTCCACAACTAGAAACTCCACAACTAGAGATTCCGCCACTATAAACTCCACAACCATAGACTCTGCAACTAGAAACTCCGCAGCTAGAAACTCCACAAATAGAAATTCCGCAACTTGAAACTCCACAACTAGATACTCCACAACTGGAAGCTCCACAACTAGATACTTCACAACTGGAAACTCCACAACTAGATACTCCACAACTGGAAACTCCACAACTTGAAACTCCACAACTAGATACTCTGCAACTAGAAACTCCACAACTAGAGACTCCGCAACTCCACAACTATAAACTCCACAACTGAAAAATCCACAACTAAATACTCCACAACTAGAAAATTCACAACTAAAAACTCCACAACTATAGACTCCACAGCTTCAAACTCCACACGTTTAAACTCCACAACTTAAGACTCCACAACTAGAAACTCCCCAACTAGAAACTCCGCAACTAGAAACTCCGCAACAGGAGACTCTATAACTAGAAACTCAACAACTTGAAACTCCAAAACTAGAAACTCCACAACTAGAAACTTCACAACTAGAAACTCCGCAACTAGAGACTCCACAACTGGAAACTCCACAACTACAAACTCCACAACTACAAACTCCACAAATACAGACTCGGCAACTAGAAATTCTATATCTAGAAACTCCACAACTAGAAACTGCAAAACTAGAGACTTCACAACTAGAAACTCAACAACTAGAAACTCCACAACTAAAAACTCCACAACTGGAAACTCCACAACTTGAGACTCCGCAACTTGAAACTTCACAACTGGAAACTCCACCACTAGATACTCCACAACTGGAAACTCCACAACTAGAAACTCCACAACTAGACTCCACAACTTGAAACTCCACAACTAGAGACTCCACAACTAGAAACTCTACAACTAGAAACTCCACAACTAGAAACTCTGCAACTAGGGACTCCACAACTAGAAACTCCATATCTAGAAACTCCACAACTACAAACTCTACAAATAGACTCGGCTACAAGAAATTTCATGTCTAGAAAGTCCACAACCAGAAAATCCACAACTGGAAACTCCACAACTAGAAACTCCACAACCAGAAACTCCACAACTAGAGATTCCGCAACTAAAACTCCACAACAAGAGACTCTGCAACTAGAATCTCCGCAGCTAGAAACTCCACAAATAGAAACTCCGCAACTAGAAACTCCGCAGCTAGAAACTACACAACTAGAAACTCCACAACTAGAAACTCCACAACTAGAAACTCCACAACTTTAAACCTCACAACCTTAAGTTACGCAAGTAGAAAATCCACAGCTAGAGATTCCGCAACTAGAAACTCCACGACTCGAAACTCCACAACTGGAAACTCCACAACTAGACACTCCACAACTAAAAATTCCTCAACTAGAAACTCCTAAACTAGAGACTCCACAACTAGAGAATCTACAACTAGAGACTTCAAACTAGAAACTCAACAACTAGAAACTCCACAACTAAAAACTCAACAAGTAGAAACTCCACAGCATGACACTCCGCAACTTGAAACTCCGCAACTAGAAACTCCGCAAATAGAAACTCCGCAACTAGAAACTCCACAACTAGGAACTCCGCAACTAGAAACTCCACAACTAGAAATTCCACAGCTAGAAACACCACAACTAGACACTCCGCAACTAGAAACTCCACAACTTGAGACGCCGCAACCAGAAACTCCACAATTTGAAACTCCACAACTAGAAACTCCACAACTAGAAGACTACAACTAGAGACTCCTCAACTAGAGAATTCGCAACTAGAAACTCCAAAACTAGAGACTCTGCAACTAGAAACTCCGCAGCTAGAGACGCCACAACTAGAAACTCCACAACTAGAAACTCCACAACCAGAAACTCCACAACTAGAAACTCCACATTTAGAAACTCCGCAACTAGAGACTCACCAACTAGAAACTCCACACCTAGAAACCCCACAACTACAAACTCCACAAATAAAGACTCGGCAACTAGAAATTCCATATCTAGAAACTCCACAACTAAAAACTGCAAAGCTAGAGACTTCTCAACTAGAAACTCAACAACTAGAAACTCCACAACTAAAAACTCCACAACTGGAAACTCCACAACTTGAGAATCCGCAACTTGAAACTTCACAACTGGAAACTCCACAACTAGATACTCCACAACTGGAAACTCCACAACTAGAAACTCCACAACTAGACGCCACAACTTGAAACTCCACAACTAGAGACTCCGCAACTAGAAACTCCACAACTAGAGACTCCGCAACTCCACAACTAGAAACTCCACAACTGCAAACTCCACAACTAGATACTCCGCAACTAGAAACTCCGCAACTAGAGACTCCACAACTTGAAACTCCACAACTTGAAACTCCACAACTTTAAACTCCACAACTTGAGACTCCACAACTAGAAACTCCACAACTCAAAACTCCACAACTGAAAACTCCACAATTAGAAACTCCACAACCAGAAACTCCAAAACTAGAAACTGCACAACTACAAACTCCACAAATAAAGACTCGGCAACTAGAAATTCCATATCTAGAAACTCCACAACTAAAAACTGCAAAACTAGAGACTTCTCAACTAGAAACTCAACAACTAGAAACTCCACAACTAAAAACTCCACAACTGGAAACTCCACAACTGGAAACTCCACAACTAGATACTTCACAACTGGAAACTCCAAAACTAGATACTCCACAACTGGAAACTCCACAACCAGAAACTCCACAACTAGAGACTTCAAAACTCGAAACTCCACAACTAGAAACTCCACAACTAGAAAATTCACAACAAGACTCTGCGATTCCAGAACTAGAAACTCCACAACTGGAAACTCCACAACTAGATACTCCGCAACTAGAAACTCCACAACTAGAGACTCCACAACTTGAAACTCCACAACTAGAAACTCCACAACTAGAAACTCTGCAACTAGAGACTCCACAACTAGAAACTCCACAACTACAAACTCTACAATTAGAGACTCGGCTACAAAAAATTTCATGTCTAGAAAGTCCACAACCAGAAACTCCACAACTGGAAACTTCACAACTAGAAACTCCACAACTAGAAACTCCACAACTAGAGATTCCGCCACTAGAAACTCCACAACTAGATACTTCACAACTGGAAACTCCACAACTAGATACTCCACAACTGGAATCTCCACAACCAGAAACTCCACAACTAGAGACTCCAAAACTCGAAACTCTACAACTAGAAACTCCACAACTAGAAAATCCACAACCAGAGACTCTGCAATTCCACAACTAGTAACTCCACAACTGGAAACTCCACAACTTGATACTCCGCAACTAGAAACTCAACAACTAGAAACTCCACAACTTGAAACTCCACAACTAGAAACTCCACAACTAGAAACTCAGCAACTAGAGACTCCACAACTAGAAACTCCACAACTACAAACTCTACGAATAGAGACTCGGCTACAAGAAAGTTCATGTCTAGAAAGTCCACAACCAGAAACTCCACAACTGGAAACTCCACAACTACAAACTCTACGAATAGAGACTCGGCTACAAGAAAGTTCATGTCTAGAAAGTCCACAACCAGAAACTCCACAACTGGAAACTCCACAACTAGAAACTCCGCAGCTAGAAACTACACAACTAGAGACACCACAACTAGAAACTCCACAACTAGAAACTCCACAACTAAAAACTTCACAACTTGAAACCTCACAACCTTAAGTTACGCAACTAGAAAATCCACATCTAGAGATTCCGCAACTAGTAGCTACACAACTAGAAAATCCACAACTCAAAACTCCACAACTAGAAACTCCAAAACTCGAAACTCCACAACTCGAAACTCCACAACTGGAAACTCCACAACTAGACACTCCACAACTAAAAACTCTTCAACTAGAAACTCCTAAACTAGAGATTCCACAACTAGAGAATCTACAACTAGAGACTTCAAACTAGAAACTCAACAACTAGAAACTCCGCAACGAAAAACTCAACAAGTAGAAACTCCACAGCATGAGACTCCGCAACTTGAAACTCCACAACTAGAAACTCCGCAACTAGAAACTCTACAACTAGGAACTCCGCAACTAGAAACTCCACAACTAGAAACTCCACAACTCGAAACTCCACTACTAGATACTCCACAACTGGATACTCCACAACTAGAAACTCCACATCTAGAGACTCCACAACTGGAAACTCCACAACTAGAGACTCTGCAACTAGAAACTTCACAACTAGAGACTCCGCAACTCCACAACTAGAAACTCCACAACTGAAAAATCCACAACTAGATACTCCACAACTAGAAAATCCACAACTAGAAACTCCACAACTATAGACTCAACAACTTGAAACTCCACAAGTTTAAACTCCACAACTTAAGACTCCACACCTAGAAACTTCACAACTGGAAACTCCGCAACTAGAAACTCCGCAACAGGAGACTCTACAACTAGAATCTCCACAACTAGAAACTCCAAAACTAGAAACTCCACAACTAGAAACTTCACAACTAGAAACTCCGCAACTAGAGACTCCACCACTAGAAACTCCACAACTAAAAACTCCGCAACTAGAGACTCACCAACTAGAAACTCCGCAACTACAAACTCCACAACTACAAACTCCACAAATACAGACTCGGCAACTAGAAATTCCATATCTAGAAACTCCACAACTAAAAACTGCAAAACTAGAGACTTCTCAACTAGAAACTCAACAACTAGAAACTCCACAACTAAAAACTCCACAACTGAAAACTCCACAACTTGAGACTCCGCAACTTGAAACTTCACAACTAGAAGCTCCGCTATCAAAAACTCCGCAACTAGAAACTCCGCAACTAGAAACTCCACAACTTAAAACTCCACAACTAGATACTCCACAACTGGAAACTTTACAACTAGATACTTCACAACTGGAAACCCCACAACTAGATACTCCACAACTGGAAACTCCACAACAAGAAACTCCACAACTAGAAACTCCACAACCAGAAACTCCACAACTAGAAACTCCACAACTAGAAACTTCACAACTAGAGACTCCGCAACTAGAGACTCCACAACTAGAAACTCCACAACTATAAACTCCACAACCACACACTCTGCAATTCCACAACTAGAAACTCCACAACTGCAAACTCCACAACTAGATACTCCTACACTAGAAACTCCACAACTAGAGACTCCACAACTTGAAACTCCACAACTAGAATTTCCACAACTAGAAACTCTGCAACTGGAGACTCCACAACTAGAAACTCCACAACTAGAAAATCCACAACTACAAACTCTACAAATAAAGACACGGCTACAAGAAATTTCATGTCTAGAAAGTCCACAACTAAAAACTCCACAACTGAAAACTCCACAACTAGAAACTCCACAACTAGAAACTCCACAACTAGAAACTCCACAACTCGAAACTCCACAAATGGAAACTCCACAACTAGACACTCCACAACTAGAAACTCCACAACCAGAAACTCCACAACTAGAAACTCCACAACTAGAAACTTCACAATTAGAGACTCCGCAACTAGAGACTCCACAACTAGAAACTCCACAACTACAAACTCCACAACCAGATACTCTGCAATTCCACAACTAGAAACTCCACAACTGCAAACTCCACAACTAGATACTCCGCAACTGGAAACTCCACAACCAGAGACTCTGCAACTAGAAACTCCGCGGCTAGGAACTCCGCAGCAAGAAACAACACAAATAGAGACTCCACAACTAGAAACTCCACGACTAGAAACTCCACAACTAGACACTCCACAACTAAAAACTCTTCAACTAGAAACTCCTAAACTAGAGACTCCACAACTAGAGAATCTACAACTAGAGACTTCAAACTAGAAATTCAACAACTAGAAACTCCACAACTAAAAACTCAACAACTAGAAACTCCACAGCATGAGACTCCGCAACTTGAAACTCCACAACTAGAAACTCCGCAACTAGAAACTCCACAACTAGGAACTCCGCAACTAGAAACTCCACAACTAGAAACTCCACAACTTGAGACTCCACAACTAGAAACTCCACAACTCAAAACTCCACAACTGGAAACTCCACAATTAGAAACTCCACAACCAGAAACTCCACAACTAGAAACTCCACAACTAAAAACTCCACAACTGGAAACTTCACAACTAGAAATTCCACAGCTAGAAACACCACAGCTAGACACTCCGCAACTAGAAACTCCGCAACAAGAGACTCTACAACTAGAATCTTCCAACTAGAAACTCCAAAACTAGAAACTCCACAACTAGAAACTTCACAACTAGAAACTCCACAACTAGAGACTCCACCACTAGAAACTCCACAACTAAAAACTCCGCAACTAGAGACTCACCAACTAGAAACTCCACAACTACAAACTCCACAACTACAAACTCCACAAATAGAGACTTGGCAACTAGAAATTCCATATCTAGAAACTCCACAACTAAAAACTACAAAACTAGAGACTTCTCAACTAGAAACTCAACAACTAGAAACTCCACAACTAAAAACTCCACAACTGAAAACTTCACAACTTGAGACTCCGCAACTTGAAACTTCACAACTAGAAGCTCCGCTATCAAAAACTCCGCAACTAGAAACTCCGCAACTAGAAACTCCACAACTTAAAACTCCACAACTAGATACTCCACAACTGGAAACTTTACAACTAGGTACTTCACAACTGGAAACCCTACAACTAGATACTAAACAACTGGAAACTCCACAACTAGAAACTCCACAACTAGAAACTCCACAACCAGAAACTCCACAACTAGAAACTCCACAACTAGAAACTTCACAACTAGAGACTCCGCAACTTGAGACTCCACAAATAGAAACTCCACAACTATAAACTCCACAACCAGAGACTCTGCAATTCCACAACTAGGAACTCCACAACTAGATACTCCGCAACTAGAAACTCCACAACTAGAGACTCCACAACTTGAAACTCCACAACTAGAAACTCCACAACTAGAAACCCTGCAACTGGAGACTCCACAACTAGAAACTCCACAACTAGAAACTCCACAACTACAAACTCTACAAATAAAGACACGGCTACAAGAAATTTCATGTCTAGAAAGTCCACAACTAAAAACTCCACAACTGAAAACTCCACAACTAGAAACTCCACAACTAGAAACTCCACAACTAGAAACTCCACAACTAGAAACTCCACAACTGGAAACTCCACAACTAGACACTCCACAACTAGAAACTCCACAACCAGAAACTCCACAACTAGAAACTCCACAACTAGAAAATCCACAACCAGAGACTCTGCGATTCCAGAACTAGAAACTCCACAACTGGAAACTCCACAACTAGAGACTCCACAACTTGAAACTCCACAACTAGAAACTCCACAACTAGAAACTCTGCAACTAGAGACTCCACAACTAGAAACTCCCCAACTACAAACTCTACAATTAGAGACTCGGCTACAAGAAATTTCATGTCTAGAAAGTCCACAACCAGAAACTCCACAACTGGAAACTTCACAACTAGAAACTCCACAACTAGAAACTCCACAACTAGAGATTCCGCCACTATAAACTCCACAACCATAGACTCTGCAACTAGAAACTCCGCAGCTAGAAACTCCACAAATAGAAATTCCGCAACTTGAAACTCCACAACTAGATACTCCACAACTGGAAGCTCCACAACTAGATACTTCACAACTGGAAACTCCACAACTAGATACTCCACAACTGGAAACTCCACAACTTGAAACTCCACAACTAGATACTCTGCAACTAGAAACTCCACAACTAGAGACTCCGCAACTCCACAACTATAAACTCCACAACTGAAAAATCCACAACTAAATACTCCACAACTAGAAAATCCACAACTAAAAACTCCACAACTATAGACTCCACAGCTTCAAACTCCACACGTTTAAACTCCACAACTTAAGACTCCACAACTAGAAACTCCCCAACTAGAAACTCCGCAACTAGAAACTCCGCAACAGGAGACTCTATAACTAGAAACTCAACAACTTGAAACTCCAAAACTAGAAACTCCACAACTAGAAACTTCACAACTAGAAACTCCGCAACTAGAGACTCCACAACTGGAAACTCCACAACTACAAACTCCACAACTACAAACTCCACAAATACAGACTCGGCAACTAGAAATTCTATATCTAGAAACTCCACAACTAGAAACTGCAAAACTAGAGACTTCACAACTAGAAACTCAACAACTAGAAACTCCACAACTAAAAACTCCACAACTGGAAACTCCACAACTTGAGACTCCGCAACTTGAAACTTCACAACTGGAAACTCCACAACTAGATACTCCACAACTGGAAACTCCACAACTAGAAACTCCACAACTAGACTCCACAACTTGAAACTCCACAACTAGAGACTCCACAACTAGAAACTCCACAACTAGAAACTCCACAACTAGAAACTCTGCAACTAGGGACTCCACAACTAGAAACTCCATATCTAGAAACTCCACAACTACAAACTCTACAAATAGAGACTCGGCTACAAGAAATTTCATGTCTAGAAAGCCCACAACCAGAAAATCCACAACTGGAAACTCCACAACTAGAAACTCCACAACCAGAAACTCCACAACTAGAGATTCCGCAACTAAAACTCCACAACAAGAGACTCTGCAACTAGAATCTCCGCAGCTAGAAACTCCACAAATAGAAACTCCGCAACTAGAAACTCCACAACTAGAAACTCCACAACTTTAAACCTCACAACCTTAAGTTACGCAAGTAGAAAATCCACAGCTAGAGATTCCGCAACTAGAAACTCCACGACTCGAAACTCCACAACTGGAAACTCCACAACTAGACACACCACAACTAAAAATTCTTCAACTAGAAACTCCTAAACTAGAGACTCCACAACTAGAGAATCTACAACTAGAGACTTCAAACTAGAAACTCAACAACTAGAAACTCCACAACTCAAAACTCAACAAGTAGAAACTCCACAGCATGACACTCCGCAACTTGAAACTCCGCAACTAGAAACTCCGCAAATAGAAACTCCGCAACTAGAAACTCTACAACTAGGAACTCCGCAACTAGAAACTCCACAACTAGAAATTCCACAGCTAGAAACACCACAACTAGATACTCCGCAACTAGAAACTCCACAACTTGAGACGCCGCAACCAGAAACTCCACAATTTGAAACTCCACAACTAGAAACGCTACAACTAGAGACTCCTCAACTAGAGAATTCGCAACTAGAAACTCCAAAACTAGAGACTCTGCAACTAGAAACTCCGCAGCTAGAGACGCCACAACTAGAAACTCCACAACTAGAAACTCCACAACCAGAAACTCCACAACTAGAAACTCCACATTTAGAAACTCCGCAACTAGAGACTCACCAATTAGAAACTCCACACCTAGAAACCCCACAACTACAAACTCCACAAATAAAGACTCGGCAACTAGAAATTCCATATCTAGAAACTCCACAACTAAAAACTGCAAAACTAGAGACTTCTCAACTAGAAACTCAACAACTAGAAACTCCACAACTAAAAACTCCACAACTGCAAACTCCACAACTTGAGAATCCGCAACTTGAAACTTCACAACTGGAAACTCCACAACTAGATACTCCACAACTGGAAACTCCACAACTAGAAACTCCACAACTAGACGCCACAACTTGAAACTCCACAACTAGAGACTCCGCAACTAGAAACTCCACAACTAGAGACTCCGCAACTCCACAACTAGAAACTCCACAACTGCAAACTCCACAACTAGATACTCCGCAACTAGAAACTCCGCAACTAGAGACTCCACAACTTGAAACTCCACAACTTGAAACTCCACAACTTTAAACTCCACAACTTGAGACTCCACAACTAGAAACTCCACAACTCAAAACTCCACAACTGAAAACTCCACAATTAGAAACTCCACAACCAGAAACTCCAAAACTAGAAACTCCACAACTACAAACTCCACAAATAAAGACTCGGCAACTAGAAATTCCAGATCTAGAAACTCTACAACTAAAAACTGCAAAACTAGAGACTTCTCAACTAGAAACTCAACAACTAGAAACTCCACAACTAAAAACTCCACAACTGGAAACTCCACAACTAAATACTTCACAACTGGAAACTCCACAACTAGATACTCCACAACTGGAAACTCCACAACCAGAAGCTCCACAACTAGAGACTTCAAAACTAGAAACTCCACAACTGGAAACTCCACAACTAGATACTCCGCAACTAGAAACTCCACAACTAGAGACTCCACAACTTGAAACTCCACAACTAGAAACTCCACAACTAGAAACTCTGCAACTAGAGACTCCACAACTAGAAACTCCACAACTACAAACTCTACAATTAGAGACTCGGCTACAAAAAATTTCATGTCTAGAAAGTCCACAACCGGAAACTCCACAACTGGAAACTTCACAACTAGAAACTCCACAACTAGAAACTCCACAACTCGAGATTCCGCCACTAGAAACTCCACAACCATAGACTCTGCAACTAGAAACTCCGCAGCTAGAAACTCCACAAATAGAAATTCCGCAACTTGAAACTCCACAACTAGATACTCCACAACTGGAAGCTCCACAACTAGATACTTCACAACTGGAAACTCCACAACTAGATACTCCACAACTGGAATCTCCACAACCAGAAACTCCACAACTAGAGACTCCAAAACTAGAAACTCCTAAACTAGAGATTCCACAACTAGAGAATCTACAACTAGAGACTTCAAACTAGAAACTCAACAACTAGAAACTCCACAACGAAAAACTCAACAAGTAGAAACTCCACAGCATGAGACTCCGCAACTTGAAACTCCACAACTAGAAACTCCGCAACTAGAAACTCTACAACTAGGAACTCCGCAACTAGAAACTCCACAACTAGAAACTCCACAACTCGAAACTCCACTACTAGATACTCCACAACTGGATACTCCACAACTAGAAACTCCACATCTAGAGACTCCACAACTGGAAACTCCACAACTAGAGACTCTGCAACTAGAAACTTCACAACTAGAGACTCCGCAACTCCACAACTAGAAACTCCACAACTGAAAAATCCACAACTAGATACTCCACAACTAGAAAATCCACAACTAGAAACTCCACAACTATAGACTCAACAACTTGAAACTCCACAAGTTTAAACTCCACAACTTAAGACTCCACAACTAGAAACTTCACAACTGGAAACTCTACAACTAGAAACTCCGCAACTAGAAACTCCGCAACAGGAGACTCTACAACTAGAATCTCCACAACTAGAAACTCCAAAACTAGAAACTCCACAACTAGAAACTTCACAACTAGAAACTCCGCAACTAGAGACTCCACCACTAGAAACTCCACAACTAAAAACTCCGCAACTAGAGACTCACCAACTAGAAACTCCGCAACTACAAACTCCACAACTACAAACTCCACAAATACAGACTCGGCAACTAGAAATTCCATATCTAGAAACTCCACAACTAAAAACTGCAAAACTAGAGACTTCTCAACTAGAAACTCAACAACTAGAAACTCCACAACTAAAAACTCCACAACTGAAAACTCCACAACTTGAGACTCCGCAACTTGAAACTTCACAACTAGAAGCTCCGCTATCAAAAACTCCGCAACTAGAAACTCCGTAACTAGAAACTCCACAACTTAAAACTCCACAACTAGATACTCCACAACTGGAAACTTTACAACTAGATACTTCACAACTGGAAACCCCACAACTAGATACTCCACAACTGGAAACTCCACAACAAGAAACTCCACAACTAGAAACTCCACAACCAGAAACTCCACAACTAGAAACTCCACAACTAGAAACTTCGAAACTAGAGACTCCGCAACTAGAGACTCCACAACTAGAAACTCCACAACTATAAACTCCACAACCACAGACTCTGCAATTCCACAACTAGAAACTCCACAACTGCAAACTCCACAACTAGATACTCCGACACTAGAAACTCCACAACTAGAGACTCCACAACTTGAAACTCCACAACTGGAATTTCCACAACTAGAAACTCTGCAACTGGAGACTCCACAACTAGAAACTCCACAACTAGAAAATCCACAACTACAAACTCTACAAATAAAGACACGGCTACAAAAAATTTCATGTCTAGAAAGTCCACAACTAAAAACTCCACAACTGAAAACTCCACAACTAGAAACTCCACAACTAGAAACTCCACAACTAGAAACTCCACAACTCGAAACTCCACAAATGGAAACTCCACAACTAGACACTCCACAACTAGAAACTCCACAACCAGAAACTCCACAACTAGAAACTCCACAACTAGAAACTTCACAATTAGAGACTCCGCAACTAGAGACTCCAAAACTAGAAACTCCACAACTACAAACTCCACAACCAGATACTCTGCAATTCCACAACTAGAAACTCCACAACTGCAAACTCCACAACTAGGTACTCCGCAACTGGAAACTCCACAACCAGAGACTCTGCAACTAGAAACACCGCGGCTAGGAACTCCGCAGCAAGAAACAACACAAATAGAGACTCCACAACTAGAAACTCCACGACTAGAAACTCCACAACTAGACACTCCACAACTAAAAACTCTTCAACTAGAAACTCCTAAACTAGAGACTCCACAACTAGAGAATCTACAACTAGAGACTTCAAACTAGAAATTCAACAACTAGAAACTCCACAACTAAAAACTCAACAACTAGAAACTCCACAGCATGAGACTCCGCAACTTGAAACTCCACAACTAGAAACTCCGCAACTAGAAACTCCACAACTAGGAACTCCGCAACTAGAAACTCCACAACTAGAAACTCCACAACTTGAGACTCCACAACTAGAAACTCCACAACTCAAAACTCCACAACTGGAAACTCCACAATTAGAAACTCCACAACCAGAAACTCCACAACTAGAAACTCCACAACTAAAAACTCCACAACTGGAAACTTCACAACTAGAAATTCCACAGCTAGAAACACCACAGCTAGACACTCCGCAACTAGAAACTCCGCAACAAGAGACTCTACAACTAGAATCTCCACAACTAGAAACTCCAAAACTAGAAACTCCACAACTAGATACTTCACAACTAGAAACTCCGCAACTAGAGACTCCACCACTAGAAACTCCACAACTAAAAACTCCGCAACTAGAGACTCACCAACTAGAAACTCCACAACTACAAACTCCACAACTACAAACTCCACAAATAGAGACTTGGCAACTAGAAATTCCATATCTAGAAACTCCACAACTAAAAACTACAAAACTAGAGACTTCTCAACTAGAAACTCAACAACTAGAAACTCCACAACTAAAAACTCCACAACTGAAAACTCCACAACTTGAGACTCCGCAACTTGAAACTTCACAACTAGAAGCTCCGCTATCAAAAACTCCGCAACTAGAAACTCCGCAACTAGAAACTCCACAACTTAAAACTCCACAACTAGATACTCCACAACTGGAAACTTTACAACTAGGTACTTCACAACTGGAAACCCTACAACTAGATACTCCACAACTGGAAACTCCACAACTAGAAACTCCACAACTAGAAACTCCACAACCAGAAACTCCACAACTAGAAACTCCACAACTAGAAACTTCACAACTAGAGACTCCGCAACTTGAGACTCCACAAATAGAAACTCCACAACTATAAACTCCACAACCAGAGACTCTGCAATTCCACAACTAGGAACTCCACAACTAGATACTCCGCAACTAGATACTCCGCAACTAGAAACTCTGCAACTAGAGACTCCACAACTAGAAACTCCACAACTACAAACTCTACAAATAGAGACTCGGCTACAAGAAAGTTCATGTCTAGAAAGTCCACAACCAGAAACTCCACAACTGGAAACTCCACAACTAGAAACTCCGCAGCTAGAAACTACCCAACTAGAGACTCCACAACTAGAAACTCCACAACTAGAAACTCCACAACTAAAAACTCCACAACTTGAAACCTCACAACCTTAAGTTACGCAACTAGAAAATCCACATCTAGAGATTCCGCAACTAGAAGCTACACAACTAGAAACTCCACAACTAGAAACTCCGCAACTAGAAACTCCGCAACAGGAGACTCTATAACTAGAAACTCCACAACTAGAAACTGCAAAACTAGAAACTCCGCAGCTAGAAACTTCACAAATAGAAATTCCGCAACTTGAAACTCCACAACTAGATACTCCACAACTGGAAGCTCCACAACTAGATACTTCACAACTGGAAACTCCACAGCTAGATACTCCACAACTGGAAACTCCACAACCAGAAACTCCACAACTAGAGACTCCAAAACTCGAAACTCCACAACTAGAAACTCCACAACTAGAAAATCCACAACCAGAGACGCTGCAATTCCACAACTAGAAACTCCACAACTGGAAACTCCACAACTAGATACTCCGCAACTAGAAACTCAACAACTAGAAACTCCATAACTTGAAACTCCACAACTAGAAACTCCACAACTAGAAACTCTGCACCTAGAGACTCCACAACTAGAAACTCCACATCTACAAACTCTACAAATAGAGACTCGGCTACAAGAAATCTCGTGTCTAGAAAGTCCACAACCAGAAACTCCACAACTGGAAACTCCACAACTAGAAACTCCGCAGCTAGAAACTACCCAACTAGAAACTCCACAACTAGAAACTCCACAACTAGAAACTCCACAACTAAAAACTCCACAACTTGAAGCCTCACAACCTTAAGTTACGCAACTAGAAAATCCACATCTAGAGATTCCGCAACTAGAAGCTACACAACTAGAAACTCCACAACTCAAAACTCCACAACTAGAAACTCCAAAACTCGAAACTCCACAACTCGAAACTCCACAACTGGAAACTCCACAACTAGACACTCCACAACTAAAAACTCTTCAACTAGGAACTCCTAAACTAGAGACTCCACAACTAGAGAATCTACAACTAGAGACTTTAAACTAGAAACTCAACAACTAGAAACTCCACAACGAAAAAACTCAACAAGTAGAAACTCCACAGCATGAGACTCCGCAACTTGAAACTCAACAACTAGAAACTCCGCAACTAGAAACTCTAAAACTAGGAACTCCGCAACTAGAAACTCCACAACTAGAAACTCCACAACTCGAAACTCCACTACTAGATACTCCACAACTGGATACTCCACAACTGGATACTCCACAACTAGAAACTCCACATCTAGAGACTCCACAACTGGAAACTCCACAACTAGAGACTCTGCAACTAGAAACTTCACAACTAGAGACTCCGCAACTCCACAACTAGAAACTCCACAACTGAAAAATCCACAACTAGATACTCCACAACTAGAAAATCCACAACTAGAAACTCCGCAACTAGAGACTCCACCACTAGAAACTCCACAACTAAAAACTCCGCAACTAGAGACTCACCAACTAGAAACTCCACAACCACAAACTCCACAACTACAAACTCCACAAATACAGACTCGGCAACTAGAAATTCCATATCTAGAAACTCCACAACTAAAAACTGCAAAACTAGAGACTTCTCAACTAGAAACTCAACAACTAGAAACTCCACAACTAAAAACTCCACAACTGAAAACTCCACAACTTGAGACTCCGCAACTTGAAACTTCACAACTAGAAGCTCCGCTATCAAAAACTCCGCAACTAGAAACTCCGCAACTAGAAACTCCACAACTTAAAACTCCGCAACTAGATACTCCACAACTGGAAACTTTACAACTAGATACTTCACAACTGGAAACCCCACAACTAGATACTCCACAACTGGAAACTCCACAACAAGAAACTCCACAACTAGAAACTCCACAACCAGAAACTCCACAACTAGAAACTCCACAACTAGAAACTTCACAACTAGAGACTCCGCAACTAGAGACTCCACAACTAGAAACTCCACAACTATAAACTCCACAACCAGAGACTCTACAATTCCACATCTAGAAACTCCACAACTGCAAACTCCACAACTAGATACTCCGCAACTGGAAACTCCACAACTAGACACTCCACAACTTGAAACTCCACAACTAGAAACTCCACAACTAGAAACTCTGCAACTGGAGACTCCACAACTCGAAACTCCACAACTCGAAACTCCACAACTGGAAACTCCACAACTAGACACTCCACAACTAAAAACTCTTCAACTAGAAACTCCTAAACTAGAGACTCCACAACTAGAGAATCTACAACTAGAGACTTTAAACTAGAAACTCAACAACTAGAAACTCCACAACGAAAAAACTCAACAAGTAGAAACTCCACAGCATGAGGCTCCGCAACTTGAAACTCAACAACTTGAAACTCCGCAACTAGAAACTCTACAACTAGGAACTCCGCAACTAGAAACTCCACAAATAGAAACTCCACAACTCGAAACTCCACTACTAGATACTCCACAACTGGATACTCCACAACTAGAAACTCCACATCTAGAGACTCCACAACTGGAAACTCCACAACTAGAGACTCTGCAACTAGAAACTTCACAACTAGAGACTCCGCAACTCCACAACTAGAAACTCCACAACTGAAAAATCCACAACTAGATACTCCACAACTAGAAAATCCACAACTAGAAACTCCACAACTATAGACTCAACAACTTGAAACTTCACAAGTTTAAACTCCACAACTTAAGACTCCACAACTAGAAACTTCACAACTGGAAACTCCACAACTAGAAACTCCGCAACTAGAAACTCCGCAACAGGAGACTCTAAAACTAGAATCTCCACAACTAGAAACTCCAATACTAGAAACTCCACAACTAGAAACTTCACAACTAGAAACTCCGCAACTAGAGACTCCACCACTAGAAACTCCACAACTAAAAACTCCGCAACTAGAGACTCACCAACTACAAACTCTACAAATAAATACACGGCTACAAGAAATTTTATGTCTAAAAAGTCCACAACTAAAAACTCCACAACTGAAAACTCCAGAACTAGAAACTCCACAACTAGAAACTCCACAACTAGAAACTCCACAACTCGAAACTCCACAAATGGAAACTCCACAACTAGACACTCCACAACTAGAAACTCCACAACCAGAAACTCCACAACTAGAAACTCCACAACTAGAAACTTCACAATTAGAGACTCCGCAACTAGAGACTCCACAACTAGAAACTCAACAACTACAAACTCCACAACCAGATACTCTGCAATTCCACAACTAGAAACTCCACAACTGCAAACTCCACAACTAGATACTCCGCAACTAGAAACTCCACATACAGAGACTCTGCAACTAGAAACTCCGCAGCTAGGAACTCCGCAGCTAGAAACAACACAAATAGAGACTCCACAACTAGAAACTCCACGACTAGAAACTCCACAACTAGACACTCCACCACTAAAAACTCTTCAACTAGAAACTCCTAAACTAGAGACTCCACAACTAGAGAATCTACAACTAGAGACTTCAAAGTAGAAATTCAACAACTAGAAACTCCACAACTAAAAACTCAACAACTAGAAACTCCACAGCATGAGACTCCGCAACTTGAAACTCCACAACTAGAAACTCCGCAACTAGAAACTCCACAACTAGGAACTCCGCAACTAGAAACTCCACAACTAGAAACTCCACAACTCAAAACTCCACAACTGGAAACTCCACAATTAGACACTCCACAACCAGAAACTCCACAACTAGAAACTCCACAACTAAAAACTCCACAACTGGAAACTTCACAACTACAAATTCCACAGCTAGAAACACCACAACTAGACACTCCGCAACTAGAAACTCCGCAACAAGAGACTCTACAACTAGAATCTCCACAACTAGAAACTCCCAAACTAGAAACTCCACAACTAGAAACTTCACAACTAGAAACTCCGCAACTAGAGACTCCACCACTAGAAACTCCACAACTAAAAACTCCGCAACTAGAGACTCACCAACTAGAAACTCCACAACTACAAACTCCACAACTACAACCTCCACAAATACAGACTCGGCAACTAGAAATTCCATATCTAGAAACTCCACAACTAAAAACTGCAAAACTAGAGACTACTCAACTAGAAACTCAACAACTAGAAACTCCACAACTAAAAACTCCACAACTGAAAACTCCACAACTTGAGACTCCGCAACTTGAAACTTCACAACTAGAAGCTCCGCTATCAAAAACTCCGCAACTAGAAACTCCGCAACTAGAAACTCCACAACTTAAAACTCCACAACTAGATACTCCACAACTGGAAACTTTACAACTAGGTACTTCACAACTGGAAACCCCACAACTAGATACTCCACAACTGGAAACTCCACAACTAGAAACTCCACAACTAGAAACTCCACAACCAGAAACTCCACAACTAGAAACTCCACAACTAGAAACTTCACAACTAGAGACTCCGCAACTTGAGACTCCACAAATAGAAACTCCACAACTATAAACTCCACAACCAGAGACTCTGCAATTCCACAACTAGGAACTCCACAACTAGATACTCCGCAACTAGAAACTCCACAACTAGAGACTCCACAACTTGAAACTCCACAACTAGAAACTCCACAACTAGAAACTCTGCAACTGGAGACTCCACAACTAGAAACTCCACAACTACAAACTCTACAAATAAAGACACGGCTACAAGAAATTACATGTCTAGAAAGTCCACAACTAAAAACTCCACAACTGAAAACTCCACAACTAGAAACTCCACAACTAGAAACTCCACAACTAGAAACTCCACAACTCGAAACTCCACAACTGGAAACTCCACAACTAGACACTCCACAACTAGAAACTCCACAACCAGAAACTCCACAACTAGAAACTCCACAACTAGAAAACTTCACAATTAGAGACTCCGCAACTAGAGACTCCACAACTAGAAACTCCACAACTACAAACTCCACAACCAGAGACTCTGCAATTCCACAACTAGAAACTCCACAACTGCAAACTCCACAACTAGATACTCCGCAACTAGAAACTCCACAACCAGAGACTCTGCAACTAGAAACTCCGCAACTAGGAACTCCGCAGCTAGAAACAACACAAATAGAGACTCCACAACTAGAAACTCCACGACTAGAAACTCCACAACTAGACACTCCACAACTAAAAACTCTTCAACTAGAAACTCCTAAACTAGAGACTCCACAACTAGAGAATCTACAACTAGAGATTTCAAACTAGAAATTCAACAACTAGAAACTCCACAACTAAAAACTCAACAACTAGAAACTCCACAGCATGAGACTCCGCAACTTGAAACTCCACAACTAGAAACTCCGCAACTACAAACTCCACAACTAGGAACTCCGCAACTAGAAACTCCACAACTAGAAACTCCACAACTAGAAACTCCACTACTAGATACTCCACAACTGGAAACTCGACAACTAGAAACTCCACATCTAGAGACTCCACAACTTGAAACTCCACAACTAGATAATCTGCAACTAGAAACTCCACAACTAGAGACTCCGCAACTCCACAACTATAAACTCCACAACTGAAAAATCCACAACTAGATACTCCACAACTAGAAAATCCACAACTAAAAACTCCACAACTATAGACTCCACAGCTTCAAACTCCACACGTTTAAACTCCACAACTTAAGACTCCACAACTAGAAACTCCACAACTAGAAACTCCGCAACAGGAGCTCTATAACTAGAAACTCAACAACTTGAAACTCCAAAACTAGAAACTCCACAACTAGAAACTTAACAAATAGAAACTCCGCAACTAGAGACTCCACAACTGGAAACTCCACAACTACAAACTCCACAACTACAAACTCCACAAATACAGACTCGGCAACTAGAAATTCTATATCTAGAAACTCCACAACTAGAAACTGCAAAACTAGAGACTTCACAACTAGAAACTCAACAACTAGAAACTCCACAACTAAAAACTCCACAACTGGAAACTCCACAACTTGAGACTCCGCAACTTGAAACTTCACAACTGGAAACTCCACAACTAGATACTCCACAACTGGAAACTCCACAACTAGAAACTCCACAACTAGACTCCACAACTTTAAACTCCAACACTAGAGACTCCACAACTAGAAACTCCACAACTAGAAATTCCACAACTAGAAACTCTGCAACTAGGGACTCCACAACTAGAAACTCCATAACTAGAAACTCCACAACTACAAACTCTACAATTAGAGACTCGGCTACAAGAAATTTCATGTCTAGAAAGTCCACAACCAGAAACTCCACAACTGGAAACTTCACAACTAGAAACTCCACAACTAGAAACTCCACAACTAGAGATTCCGCCACTAGAAACTCCACAACCATAGACTCTGCAACTAGAAACTCCGCAGCTAGAAACTCCACAAATAGAAATTCCGCAACTTGAAACTCCACAACTAGATACTCCACAACTGGAAGCTCCACAACTAGATACTTCACAACTGGAAACTCCACAACTAGATACTCCACAACTGGAAACTCCACAACCAGAAACTCCACAACTAGAGACTCCAAAACTTGAAACTCCACAAATAGAAACTCCACAACTAGAAAATCCACAACCAGAGACTCTGCAATTCCACAACTAGAAACTCCACAACTGGAAACTCCACAACTAGATACTCCGCAACTAGAAACTCAACAACTAGAAACTCCATAACTTGAAACTCCACAACTAGAAACTCCACAACTAGAAACTCTGCAACTAGAGACTCCACAACTAGAAACTCCACAACTACAAACTCTACAAATAGAGACTCGGCTACAAGAAATTTCATGTCTAGAAAGTCCACAACCAGAAACTCCACAACTGGAAACTCCACAACTAGAAACTCCGCAGCTAGAAACTACCCAACTAGAGACTCCACAACTAGAAACTCCACAACTAGAAACTCCACAACTAAAAACTCCACAACTTGAAACCTCACAACCTTAAGTTACGCAACTAGAAAATCCACATCTAGAGATTCCGCAACTAGAAGCTACACAACTAGAAACTCCACAACTAGAAACTCCCCAACTAGAAACTCCGCAACTAGAAACTCCGCAACAGGAGACTCTATAACTAGAATCTCCACAACTAGAAACTCCAATACTAGAAACTCCACAACTAGAAACTCCACAACTTGAAACTCCACAACTAGAAACTCCACAACTAGAAACTCTGCAACTGGAGACTCCACAACTCGAAACTCCACAACTCGAAACTCCACAACTAGACACTCCACAACTAAAAACTCTACAACTAGAAACTCCTAAACTAGAGACTCCACAACTAGAGAATCTACAACTAGAGACTTTAAACTAGAAACTCAACAACTAGAAACTCCACAACGAAAAAACTCAACAAGTAGAAACTCCACAGCATGAGACTCCGCAACTTGAAACTCAACAACTAGAAACTCCGCAACTAGAAACTCTAAAACTAGGAACTCCGCAACTAGAAACTCCACAACTAGAAACTCCACAACTCGAAACTCCACTACTAGATACTCCACAACTGGATACTCCACAACTAGAAACTCCACATCTAGAGACTCCACAACTGGAAACTCCACAACTAGAGACTCTGCAACTAGAAACTTCACAACTAGAGACTCCGCAACTCCACAACTAGAAACTCCACAACTGAAAAATCCACAACTAGATACTCCACAACTAGAAAATCCACAACTAGAAACTCCACAACTATAGACTCAACAACTTGAAACTTCACAAGTTTAAACTCCACAACTTAAGACTCCACAACTAGAAACTTCACAACTGGAAACTCCACAACTAGAAACTCCGCAACTAGAAACTCCGCAACAGGAGACTCTAAAACTAGAATCTCCACAACTAGAAACTCCAATACTAGAAACTCTACAACTAGAAACTTCACAACTAGAAACTCCGCAACTAGAGACTCCACCACTAGAAACTCCACAACTAAAAACTCCGCAACTAGAGACTCACCAACTAGAAACTCCACAACCACAAACTCCACAACTACAAACTCCACAAATACAGACTCGGCAACTAGAAATTCCATATCTAGAAACTCCACAACTAAAAACTGCAAAACTAGAGACTTCTCAACTAGAAACTCAACAACTAGAAACTCCACAACTAAAAACTCCACAACTGAAAACTCCACAACTTGAGACTCCGCAACTTGAAACTTCACAACTAGAAGCTCCGCTATCAAAAACTCCGCAACTAGAAACTCCGCAACTAGAAACTCCACAACCTAAAACTCCGCAACTAGATACTCCACAACTGGAAACTTTACAACTAGATACTTCACAACTGGAAACCCCACAACTAGATAATCCACAACTGGAAACTCCACAACAAGAAACTCCACAACTAGAAACTCCACAACCAGAAACTCCACAACTAGAAACTCCACAACTAGAAACTTCACAACTAGAGACTCCGCAACTAGAGACTCCACAACTAGAAACTCCACAACTATAAACTCCACAACCAGAGACTCTACAATTCCACATCTAGAAACTCCACAACTGCAAACTCCACAACTAGATACTCCGCAACTGGAAACTCCACAACTAGACACTCCACAACTTGAAACTCCACAACTAGAAACTCCACAACTAGAAACTCTGCAACTGGAGACTCCACAACTCGAAACTCCACAACTCGAAACTCCACAACTAGACACTCCACAACTAAAAACTCTTCAACTAGAAACTCCTAAACTAGAGACTCCACAACTAGAGAATCTACAACTAGAGACTTTAAACTAGAAACTGAACAACTAGAAACTCCACAACGAAAAAACTCAACAAGTAGAAACTCCACAGCATGAGGCTCCGCAACTTGAAACTCAACAACTAGAAACTCCGCAACTAGAAACTCTACAACTAGAAACTCCGCAACTAGAAACTCCACAACTAGAAACTCCACAACTCGAAACTCCACTACTAGATACTCCACAACTGGATACTCCACAACTAGAAACTCCACATCTAGAGACTCCACAACTGGAAACTCCACAACTAGAGACTCTGCAACTAGAAACTTCACAACTAGAGACTCCGCAACTCCACAACTAGAAACTCCACAACTGAAAAATCCACAACTAGATACTCCACAACTAGAAAATCCACAACTAGAAACTCCACAACTATAGACTCAACAACTTGAAACTTCACAAGTTTAAACTCCACAACTTAAGACTCCACAACTAGAAACTTCACAACTGGAAACTCCACAACTAGAAACTCCGCAACTAGAAACTCCGCAACAGGAGACTCTAAAACTAGAATCTCCACAACTAGAAACTCCAATACTAGAAACTCTACAACTAGAAACTTCACAACTAGAAACTCCGCAACTAGAGACTCCACCACTAGAAACTCCACAACTAAAAACTCCGCAACTAGAGACTCACCAACTAGAAACTCCACAACCACAAACTCCACAACTACAAACTCCACAAATACAGACTCGGCAACTAGAAATTCCATATCTAGAAACTCCACAACTAAAAACTGCAAAACTAGAGACTTCTCAACTAGAAACTCAACAACTAGAAACTCCACAACTAAAAACTCCACAACTGAAAACTCCACAACTTGAGACTCCGCAACTTGAAACTTCACAACTAGAAGCTCCGCTATCAAAAACTCCGCAACTAGAAACTCCGCAACTAGAAACTCCACAACCTAAAACTCCGCAACTAGATACTCCACAACTGGAAACTTTACAACTAGATACTTCACAACTGGAAACCCCACAACTAGATACTCCACAACTGGAAACTCCACAACAAGAAACTCCACAACTAGAAACTCCACAACCAGAAACTCCACAACTAGAAACTCCACAACTAGAAACTTCACAACTAGAGACTCCGCAACTAGAGACTCCACAACTAGAAACTCCACAACTATAAACTCCACAACCAGAGACTCTACAATTCCACATCTAGAAACTCCACAACTGCAAACTCCACAACTAGATACTCCGCAACTGGAAACTCCACAACTAGACACTCCACAACTTGAAACTCCACAACTAGAAACTCCACAACTAGAAACTCTGCAACTGGAGACTCCACAACACGAAACTCCACAACTCGAAACTCCACAACTGGAAACTCCACAACTAGACACTCCACAACTAAAAACTCTTCAACTAGAAACTCCTAAACTAGAGACTCCACAACTAGAGAATCTACAACTAGAGACTTTAAACTAGAAACTCAACAGCTAGAAACTCCACAACGAAAAAACTCAACAAGTAGAAACTCCACAGCATGAGGCTCCGAGACTTGAAACTCAACAACTAGAAACTCCGCAACTAGAAACTCTACAACTAGGAACTCCGCAACTAGAAACTCCACAACTAGAAACTCCACAACTCGAAACTCCACTACTAGATACTCCACAACTGGATACTCCACAACTAGAAACTCCACATCTAGAGACTCCACAACTGGAAACTCCACAACTAGAGACTCTGCAACTAGAAACTTCACAACTAGAGACTCCGCAACTCCACAACTAGAAACTCCACAACTGAAAAATCCACAACTAGATACTCCACAACTAGAAAATCCACAACTAGAAACTCCACAACTATAGACTCAACAACTTGAAACTTCACAAGTTTAAACTCCACAACTTAAGACTCCACAACTAGAAACTTCACAACTGGAAACTCCACAACTAGAAACTCCGCAACTAGAAACTCCGCAACAGGAGACTCTAAAACTAGAATCTCCACAACTAGAAACTCCAATACTAGAAACTCCACAACTAGAAACTTCACAACTAGAAACTCCGCAACTAGAGACTCCACCACTAGAAACTCCACAACTAAAAACTCCGCAACTAGAGACTCACCAACTAGAAACTCCACAACTACAAACTCCACAACTACAAACTCCACAAATACAGACTCGGCAACTAGAAATTCCATATCTAGAAACTCCACAACTAAAAACTGCAAAACTAGAGACTTCTCAACTAGAAACTCAACAACTAGAAACTCCACAACTAAAAACTCCACAACTGAAAACTCCACAACTTGAGACTCCGCAACTTGAAACTTCACAACTAGAAGCTCCGCTATCAAAAACTCCGCAACTAGAAACTCCGCAACTAGAAACTCCACAACTTAAAACTCCGCAACTAGATACTCCACAACTGGAAACTTTACAACTAGATACTTCACAACTGGAAACCCCACAACTAGATACTCCACAACTGGAAACTCCACAACAAGAAACTCCACAACTAGAAACTCCACAACTAGAAACTTCACAACTAGAGACTCCGCAACTAGAGACTCCACAACTAGAAACTCCACAACTATAAACTCCACAACCAGAGACTCTACAATTCCACATCTAGAAACTCCACAACTGCAAACTCCACAACTAGATACTCCGCAACTAGAAACTCCACAACTAGAGACTCCACAACTTGAAACTCCACAACTAGAAACTCCACAACTAGAAACTCTGCAACTGGAGACTCCACAACTAGAAACTCCACAACTAGAAAATCCACAACTACAAACTCTACAAATAAATACACGGCTACAAGAAATTTTATGTCTAAAAAGTCCACAACTAAAAACTCCACAACTGAAAACTCCAGAACTAGAAACTCCACAACTAGAAACTCCACAACTAGAAACTCCACAACTCGAAACTCCACAAATGGAAACTCCACAACTAGACACTCCACAACTAGAAACTCCACAACCAGAAACTCCACAACTAGAAACTCCACAACTAGAAACTTCACAATTAGAGACTCCGCAACTAGAGACTCCACAACTAGAAACTCAACAACTACAAACTCCACAACCAGATACTCTGCAATTCCACAACTAGAAACTCCACAACTGCAAACTCCACAACTAGATACTCCGCAACTAGAAACTCCACATACAGAGACTCTGCAACTAGAAACTCCGCAGCTAGGAACTCCGCAGCTAGAAACAACACAAATAGAGACTCCACAACTAGAAACTCAACGATTAGAAACTCCACAACTAGACACTCCACCACTAAAAACTCTTCAACTAGAAACTCCTAAACTAGAGACTCCACAACTAGAGAATCTACAACTAGAGACTTCAAAGTAGAAATTCAACAACTAGAAACTCCACAACTAAAAACTCAACAACTAGAAACTCCACAGCATGAGACTCCGCAACTTGAAACTCCACAACTAGAAACTCCGCAACTAGAAACTCCACAACTAGGAACTCCGCAACTAGAAACTCCACAACTAGAAACTCCACAACTCAAAACTCCACAACTGGAAACTCCACAATTAGACACTCCACAACAAGAAAACTCCACAACTAGAAACTCCACAACTAAAAACTCCACAACTGGAAACTTCACAACTAGAAATTCCACAGCTAGAAACACCACAACTAGACACTCCGCAACTAGAAACTCCGCAACAAGAGACTCTACAACTAGAATCTCCACAACTAGAAACTCCCAAACTAGAAACTCCACAACTAGAAACTTCACAACTAGAAACTCCGCAACTAGAGACTCCACCACTAGAAACTCCACAACTAAAAACTCCGCAACTAGAGACTCACCAACTAGAAACTCCACAACTACAAACTCCACAACTACAACCTCCACAAATACACACTCGGCAACTAGAAATTCCATATCTAGAAACTCCACAACTAAAAACTGCAAAACTAGAGACTACTCAACTAGAAACTCAACAACTATAAACTCCACAACTAAAAACTCCACAACTGAAAACTCCACAACTTGAGACTCCGCAACTTGAAACTTCACAACTAGAAGCTCCGCTATCAAAAACTCCGCAACTAGAAACTCCGCAACTAGAAACTCCACAACTTAAAACTCCACAACTAGATACTCCACAACTGGAAACTTTACAACTAGGTACTTCACAACTGGAAACCCCACAACTAGATACTCCACAACTGGAAACTCCACAACTAGAAACTCCACAACTAGAAACTCCACAACCAGAAACTCCACAACTAGAAACTCCACAACTAGAAACTTCACAACTAGAGACTCCGCAACTTGAGACTCCACAAATAGAAACTCCACAACTATAAACTCCACAACCAGTGACTCTGCAATTCCACAACTAGGAACTCCACAACTAGATACTCCGCAACTAGAAACTCCACAACTAGAGACTCCACAACTTGAAACTCCACAACTAGAAACTCCACAACTAGAAACTCTGCAACTGGAGACTCCACAACTAGAAACTCCACAACTAGAAACTCCACAACTACAAACTCTACAAATAAAGACACGGCTACAAGAAATTTCATGTCTAGAAAGTCCACAACTAAAAACTCCACAACTGAAAACTCCACAACTAGAAACTCCACAACTAGAATCTCCACAACTAGAAACTCCACAACTCGAAACTCCACAACTGGAAACTCCACAACTAGACACTCCACAACTAGAAACTCCACAACCAGAAACTCCACAACTAGAAACTCCACAACTAGAAAACTTCACAATTAGAGACTCCGCAACTAGAGACTCCACAACTAGAAACTCCACAACTACAAACTCCACAACCAGAGACTCTGCAATTCCACAACTAGAAACTCCACAACTGCAAACTCCACAACTAGATACTCCGCAACTAGAAACTCCACAACCAGAGACTCTGCAACTAGAAACTCCGCAACTAGGAACTCCGCAGCTAGAAACAACACAAATAGAGACTCCACAACTAGAAACTCCACGACTAGAAACTCCACAACTAGACACTCCACAACTAAAAACTCTTCAACTAGAAACTCCTAAACTAGAGACTCCACAACTAGAGAATCTACAACTAGAGATTTCAAACTAGAAATTCAACAACTAGAAACTCCACAACTAAAAACTCAACAACTAGAAACTCCACAGCATGAGACTCCGCAACTTGAAACTCCACAACTAGAAACTCCGCAACTACAAACTCCACAACTAGGAACTCCGCAACTAGAAACTCCACAACTAGAAACTCCACAACTAGAAACTCCACTACTAGATACTCCACAACTGGAAACTCGACAACTAGAAACTCCACATCTAGAGACTCCACAACTTGAAACTCCACAACTAGATAATCTGCAACTAGAAACTCCACAACTAGAGACTCCGCAACTCCACAACTATAAACTCCACAACTGAAAAATCCACAACTAGATACTCCACAACTAGAAAATCCACAACTAAAAACTCCACAACTATAGACTCCACAGCTTCAAACTCCACACGTTTAAACTCCACAACTTAAGACTCCACAACTAGAAACTCCACAACTAGAAACTCCGCAACAGGAGCTCTATAACTAGAAACTCAACAACTTGAAACTCCAAAACTAGAAACTCCACAACTAGAAACTTAACAACTAGAAACTCCGCAACTAGAGACTCCACAACTGGAAACTCCACAACTACAAACTCCACAACTACAAACTCCACAAATACAGGCTCGGCAACTAGAAATTCTATATCTAGAAACTCCACAACTAGAAACTGCAAAACTAGAGACTTCACAACTAGAAACTCAACAACTAGAAACTCCACAACTAAAAACTCCACAACTGGAAACTCCACAACTTGAGACTCCGCAACTTGAAACTTCACAACTGGAAACTCCACAACTAGATACTCCACAACTGGAAACTCCACAACTAGAAACTCCACAACTAGACTCCACAACTTGAAACTCCAACACTAGAGACTCCACAACTAGAAACTCCACAACTAGAAATTCCACAACTAGAAACTCTGCAACTAGGGACTCCACAACTGGAAACTCCATAACTAGAAACTCCACAACTACAAACTCTACAAATAGAGACTCGGCTACAAGAAATTTCATGTCTAGAAAGTCCACAACCAGAAAATCCACAACTGGAAACTCCACAACTAGAAACTCCACAACTAGAAACTCCACAACTAGAGATTCCGCAACTAAAACTCCACAACCAGAGACTCTGCAACTAGAATCTCCGCCGCTAGAAACTCCACAAATAGAAACTCCGCAACTAGAAACTCCGCAGCTAGAAACTACACAACTAGAAACTCCGCAACTAGAAACTCCACGACTCGAAACTCAACAACTGGAAACTCCACAACTAGACACTCCACAACTAAAAACTCTTCAACTAGAAACTCCTAAACTAGAGACTCCACAACTAGAGAATCTACAACTAGAGACTTCAAACTAGAAACTCAACAACTAGAAACTCCACAACTAAAAACTCAACAAGTAGAAACTCCACAGCATGACACTCCGCAACTTGAAACTCCACAACTAGAAACTCCGCAACTAGAAACTCTACAACTAGGAACTCCGCAACTAGAAACTCCACAACTAGAAATTCCACAGCTAGAAACACCACAACTAGACACTCCGCAACTAGAAACTCCACAACTTGAGACGCCGCAACAAGAAACTCCACAATTTGAAACTCCACAACTAGAAACTCCACAACTAGAAACGCTACAACTAGAGACTCCTCAACTAGAGAATTCGCAACTAGAAACTCCAAAACTAGAGACTCTGCAACTAGAAACTCCGCAGCTAGAGACGCCTAACTAGAAACTCCACAACTAGAAACTCCACAACCAGAAACTCCACAACTAGAAACTCCACAACTAGAAACTCCGCAACTAGAGACTCACCAACTAGAAACCCCACAACTAGAAACCCCACAACTACAAACTCCACAAATAAAGACTCGGCAACTAGAAATACCATATCTAGAAACTCCACAACTAAAAACTGCAAAACTAGAGACTTCTCAACTAAAAACTCAACAACTAGAAACTCCACAACTAAAACTCTACAACTGGAAACTCCACAACTTGAGAATCCGCAACTTGATACCTCACAACTGGAAACTCCACAACTAGATACTCCACAACTGGAAACTCCACAACTAGAAACTCCACAACTAGACGCCACAACTTGAAACTCCACAACTAGAGACTCCGCAACTCCACAACTAGAAACTCCACAACTGGAAACTCCACAACTAGATACTCCGCAACTAGAAACTCCACAACTAGAGACTCCACAACTTGAAACTCCACAACTTTAAACTCCACAACTCGAAACTCTACAACTCAAAACTCCACAACTTGAAACTCATCAACTAGAGACTCCAAAACTAGAAACTCCACAACTAGAAACTCCACAACTAGAAACTCCACAACTGGAAACTCCACAACTTGAGACTCCGCAACTTGAAACTCCACAACTAGAAACTCCGCTATTAAAAACTCCGCAACTAGAAACTCCGCAACCTGAAACTCCACAACTAGATACTCCACAACTGGAAACTCCACAACTAGATACTTCACAACTGGAAACTCCACAACTAGATACTCCACAACTGGAAACTCCACAACCAGAAACTCCACAACTAGAGACTTCAAAACTCGAAACTCCACAACTAGAAACTCCACAACTAGAAAATCCACAACCAGAGACTCTGCAATTCCAGAACTAGAAACTCCACAACTGGAAACTCCACAACTAGATACTCCGCAACTAGAAACTCCACAACTAGAGACTCCATAACTTGAAACTCCACAACTAGAGACTCCACAACTAGAAACTCCACAACTACAAACTCTACAATTAGAGACTCGGCTACAAGAAATTTCATGTCTAGAAAGTCCACAACCAGAAACTCCACAACTGGAAACTTCACAACTAGAAACTCCACAACTAGAAACTCCACAACTAGAGATTCCGCCACTAGAAACTCCACAACCATAGACTCTGCAACTAGAAACTCCGCAGCTAGAAACTCCACAAATAGAAATTCCGCAACTTGAAACTCCACAACTAGATACTCCACAACTGGAAGCTCCACAACTAGATACTTCACAACTGGAAACTCCACAACTAGATACTCCACAACTGGAAACTCCACAACCAGAAACTCCACAACTAGAGACTCCAAAACTCGAAACTCCACAACTAGAAACTCCACAACTAGAAAATCCACAACCAGAGACTCTGCAATTCCACAACTAGAAACTCCACAACTGGAAACTCCACAACTAGATACTCCGCAACTAGAAACTCAACAACTAGAAACTCCATAACTTGAAACTCCACAACTAGAAACTCCACAACTAGAAACTCTGCAACTAGAGACTCCACAACTAGAAACTCCACAACTACAAACTCTACAAATAGAGACTCGGCTACAAGAAATTTCATGTCTAGAAAGTCCACAACCAGAAACTCCACAACTGGAAACTCCACAACTAGAAACTCCGCAGCTAGAAACTACCCAACTAGAGACTCCACAACTAGAAACTCCACAACTAGAAACTCCACAACTAAAAACTCCACAACTTGAAACCTCACAACCTTAAGTTACGCAACTAGAAAATCCACATCTAGAGATTCCGCAACTAGAAGCTACACAACTAGAAACTCCACAACTAGAAACTCCCCAACTAGAAACTCCGCAACTAGAAACTCCGCAACAGGAGACTCTATAACTAGAATCTCCACAACTAGAAACTCCAATACTAGAAACTCCACAACTAGAAACTCTGCAACTGGAGACTCCACAACTCGAAACTCCACAACTCGAAACTCCACAACTGGAAACTCCACAACTAGACACTCCACAACTAAAAACTCTTCAACTAGAAACTCCTAAACTAGAGACTCCACAACTAGAGAATCTACAACTAGAGACTTTAAACTAGAAACTCAACAACTAGAAACTCCACAACGAAAAAACTCAACAAGTAGAAACTCCACAGCATGAGGCTCCGCAACTTGAAACTCAACAACTAGAAACTCCGCAACTAGAAACTCTACAACTAGGAACTCCGCAACTAGAAACTCCACAACTAGAAACTCCACAACTCTAAACTCCACTACTAGATACTCCACAACTGGATACTCCACAACTAGAAACTCCACATCTAGAGACTCCACAACTTGAAACTCCACAACTAGAAACTCTGCAACTAGAAACTCTACAACTAGAGACTCCGCAACTCCACAACTCGAAACTCCACAACTAGACACTCCACAACTAAAAACTCTTCAACTAGAAATTCTTAAACTAGAGACTCCACAACTAGAGAATCTACAACTAGAGACTTCAAACTAGAAACTCAAGCACTAGAAACTCCACAACTAAAAACTCAACAACTAGAAACTCCACAGCTTGAGAATCCGCAACTAGAAACTCCACAACTAGGGAATCCGCAACTAGAAACTCCACAACTAGAAACTCCACAACTGGAAACTCCACTACTAGATACTCCACAACTGGAAACTCAGCAACTAGAAACTCCACAACTAGAGACTCCACAACTTGAAACTCCACAACTAAAGACTCTGCAACTCGAAACTCCACAACTCGAAACTCCACTACTGGAAACTCCACAACTAGACACTACACAACAAAAAACTCTTCAACTAGAAACTCCTAAACTAGAGACTCCTCAACTAGAGAATCTACAACTAGAGACTTGAAACTAGAAACTCAACAACTGGAAACTCCACAAATAAAACTCAACAACTAGAAACTCCACAGCTTGAGACTCCGCCACTTGAAACTCCACAACTAGAGACTCCGCAACTAGAAACTCCACAACTAGGGACTCCACAACTAGAAACTCCACAACTAGAAACTCCACAACTCGAAACTCCACTACTATATACTCCACAACTGGAAACTCGACAACTAGAAACTCCACATCCAGAGACTCCACAACTAGAGACTCTGCAACTAGAAACTCAACAACTAGAGACTCCTCAACTCAACAACTAGAAACTCCACAACTGGAAAATCCACAACTAGATACTCCACAACTAGAAAATCTACAACTAGAAACTCCGCAACTAGAGACTCCACAACTAGAACTCTACAACTAGAAACTCCACAACTACATACCCCACAAATACAGACTCGGCAACTAGAAATTCCATATCTAGAAACTCCACAGCTAGAAACTGCAAAACTAGAGACTTCACAACTAGAAACTCAACAACTAAAAACTCCACAACTAAAAACTCCACAACTGGAAACTCCACAACTTGAGACTCCGCAACTTGAAACTTCACAACTAGAAACTCCGCTAATAAAAACTCCGCAACTAGAAACTCCGCAACTAGAAACTCCACAATTTAAAACTCCACAACTAGATACTCCACAACTGGAAACTCCACAACTAGATACTTCACAACTGGAAACTCCACAACTAGATACTCCACAACTAAAAACTCCACAACTAGAAACTCCACAACTAGAGACTCCACAACTAAAAACTCCACAACCAGAGACTCCGCAACTTGAAACTCCACAACTAGAGACTCTGCAACTAGAAACTCCACAACTAGAGACTCCGCAACTCCACAACTAGAAACTCCACAACTGGAAAATCCACAACTATTTACTCCACAACTAGAAAATCCACAACTAGAAACTCCACAACTATAGACTCCACAACTTGAAACTCCACAAGTTTAATCTCCACAACTTGAGACTCCACAACTAGAAACTCCACAACTAGAAACTCCCGAACTAGAAACTTTACAACTTGGAACTCCACAACTAGAAACTCCACAACTAGAGACTCCGCAACTAGAAACTCCACAACCAGAGACTCTGCAACTAGAAACTCCGCAACTAGAAACTCCACAAATAGAAACTCCACAGCTAGAAACTACACAACTAGAGACTCCACAACTAGAAATTCCACAACTAGAAACTCCACAACTTGAAACTCCACAACTTGAAACCTCACAACTAGAAACTCCACAGCCAGAAACTCCACAACTAAAAACTCCACAACTGGAAACTCCACAACAAGAAACTACACAACTAGAAACTTCGCAACTAGAAACTCCACAGCTAGAGATTCCGCAACTGGAAACTCCTAAACTCAAAACTCCAACACTAGAAACTCCAAAACTCGAAACTCCACAACTAGAGACTCCGCAACTAGAAACTCCACAACCAGAGACTCTGCAACTAGAAACTCCGCAGCTAGAAACTCCACAAATAGAAACTCCGCAACAAGAAACTCCACAACTGGAAACTCCACAACTAGATACTCCACAACTGGAAACTCCACAACTAGAAACTCCACAACTAGACTCCACAACTTGAAACTCCACAACTAGAGACTCCGCAACTCCACAACTAGAAACTCCACAACTGGAAACTCCACAACTAGATACTCCGCAACTAGAAACTCCACAACTAGAGACTCCACAACTTGAAACTCCACAACTT
This sequence comes from Rhipicephalus microplus, assembly GCF_043290135.1. Classification (NCBI taxonomy): domain Eukaryota; kingdom Metazoa; phylum Arthropoda; class Arachnida; order Ixodida; family Ixodidae; genus Rhipicephalus; species Rhipicephalus microplus. Next base: position 43,810,368 of record NW_027464586.1, read on the forward strand.
TAAACTCCACAACTTGAGACTCCGCAACTCCACAACTAGAAACTCCACAACTGGAAACTCCACAACTAGATACTCCGCAACTAGAAACTCCACAACTAGAGACTCCACAACTTGAAACTCCACCACTTTAAACTCCACAACTTGAGACTCCACAACTAGAAACTGCACAACTTGAAACTCCAAAATTAGAAACTCCACAGCCAGAAACTCCACAACTAGAAACTCCACAACTAAAAACTCCACAACTGGAAACTCCACAACAAGAAACTCCACAACTAGACACTTCGCAACTAGAAACTCCACAACCAGAGACTCTGCAACTAGAAACTCCGCAAGTAGAAACTCCACAAATAGAAACTCTGCAACTAGAAACTCCGCAGCTAGAAACTACACAACTAGAGACTCCACAACTAGAAACTCCCCAACTAGGACTCCACAACTTGAAACCTCACAACTTTAGGTCCCGTAACTAGAAAATCCACAGCTAGAGATTCCGCAACTAGAAACTCCACAACTAGAAACTCCACAACTCAAACCTCCAACACTAGAAACTCCAAAACTCGAAACTCCACAACTAGAGACTCCGCAACTAGAAACTCCACAACCAGAGACTCTGCAACTAGAAACTCCGCAGCTAGAAACTCCACAAATAGAAACTCCACTACTAGATACTCCACAACTGAAAACTCGGCAACTAGAAACTCCACAACTAGAGACTCCACAACTTGAAACTCCACAACTAGAGACTCTGGAACTAGAAACTCCACAACTAGAGACTCCGCAACTCCACAACTCGAAACTCCACAACTGGAAACTCCACAACTAAAAACTCTTCAACTAGAAATTCCTAAACTAGAGACTCCACAACTAAAAAATCTACAACTAGAGACTTCAAACTAGAAACTCAACAACTAGAAACTCCACAACTAAAAACTCAACAACTAGAAACTCCACATCTTGAGACTCCGCAACTAGAAACTCCACAACTAGGAACTCCGCAACTAGAAACTCCACAACTGGAAACTCCACAACCGGCAACTCCACTACTAGATACTCCACAACTGGAAACTCGGCAACTAGAAACTCCACAACTAGAGACTCCACAACTTGAAACTCCACAACTAGAGACTCTGAAACTAGAAACTCTACAACTAGAGACTCCGCAACTCCACAACTCGAAACTCCACAACTAGACACTCCACAACTAAAAACTCTTCAACTAGAAATTCTTAAACTAGAGACTCCACAACTAGAGAATCTACAACTAGAGACTTCAAACTAGAAACTCAAGCACTAGAAACTCCACAACTAAAAACTCCACAACTAGAAACTCCACAGCTTGAGAATCCGCAACTAGAAACTCCACAACTAGGGACTCCGCAACTAGAAACTCCACAACTAGAAACTCCACAACTGGAAACTCCACTACTAGATACTCCACAACTGGAAACTCAGCAACTAGAAACTCCACAACTAGAGACTCCACAACTTGAAACTCCACAACTAAAGACTCTGCAACTCGAAACTCCACAACTCGAAACTCCACTACTGGAAACTCCACAACTAGACACTACACAACAAAAAACTCTTCAACTAGAAACTCCTAAACTAGAGACTCCTCAACTAGAGAATCTACAACTAGAGACTTGAAACTAGAAACTCAACAACTGGAAACTCCACAAATAAAACTCAACAACTAGAAACTCCACAGCTTGAGACTCCGCCACTTGAAACTCCACAACTAGAGACTCCGCAACTAGAAACTCCACAATTGGGACTCCACAACTAGAAACTCCACAACTAGAAACTCCACAACTCGAAACTCCACTACTATATACTCCACAACTGGAAACTCGACAACTAGAAACTCCACATCCAGAGACTCCACAACTAGAGACTCTGCAACTAGAAACTCAACAACTAGAGACTCCTCAACTCAACAACTAGAAACTCCACAACTGGAAAATCCACAACTAGATACTCCACAACTAGAAAATCTACAACTAGAAACTCCGCAACTAGAGACTCCACAACTAGAACTCTACAACTAGAAACTCCACAACTACATACCCCACAAATACAGACTCGGCAACTAGAAATTCCATATCTAGAAACTCCACAGCTAGAAACTGCAAAACTAGAGGCTTCACAACTAGAAACTCAACAACTAAAAACTCCACAACTAAAAACTCCACAACTGGAAACTCCACAACTTGAGACTCCGCAACTTGAAACTTCACAACTAGAAACTCCGCTAATAAAAACTCCGCAACTAGAAACTCCGCAACTAGAAACTCCACAATTTAAAACTCCACAACTAGATACTCCACAACTGGAAACTCCACAACTAGATACTTCACAACTGGAAACTCCACAACTAGATACTCCACAACTAAAAACTCCACAACTAGAAACTCCACAACTAGAGACTCCACAACTAAAAACTCCACAACCAGAGACTCCGCAACTTGAAACTCCACAACTAGAGACTCTGCAACTAGAAACTCCACAACTAGAGACTCCGCAACTCCACAACTAGAAACTCCACAACTGGAAAATCCACAACTATTTACTCCACAACTAGAAAATCCACAACTAGAAACTCCACAACTATAGACTCCACAACTTGAAACTCCACAAGTTTAATCTCCACAACTTGAGACTCCACAACTAGAAACTCCACAACTAGAAACTCCCGAACTAGAAACTTTACAACTTGGAACTCCACAACTAGAAACTCCACAGCTAGAGACTCCGCAACTAGAAACTCCACAACCAGAGACTCTGCAACTAGAAACTCCGCAACTAGAAACTCCACAAATAGAAACTCCACAGCTAGAAACTACACAACTAGAGACTCCACAACTAGAAATTCCACAACTAGAAACTCCACAACTTGAAACTCCACAACTTGAAACCTCACAACTAGAAACTCCACAGCCAGAAACTCCACAACTAAAAACTCCACAACTGGAAACTCCACAACAAGAAACTACACAACTAGAAACTTCGCAACTAGAAACTCCACAGCTAGAGATTCCGCAACTGGAAACTCCTAAACTCAAAACTCCAACACTAGAAACTCCAAAACTCGAAACTCCACAACTAGAGACTCCGCAACTAGAAACTCCACAACCAGAGACTCTGCAACTAGAAACTCCGCAGCTAGAAACTCCACAAATAGAAACTCCGCAACTAGAAACTCCACAACTGGAAACTCCACAACTAGATACTCCACAACTGGAAACTCCACAACTAGAAACTCCACAACTAGACTCCACAACTTGAAACTCCACAACTAGAGACTCCGCAACTCCACAACTAGAAACTCCACAACTGGAAACTCCACAACTAGATACTCCGCAACTAGAAACTCCACAACTAGAGACTCCACAACTTGAAACTCCACAACTTTAAACTCCACAACTTGAGACTCCGCAACTCCACAACTAGAAACTCCACAACTGGAAACTCCACAACTAGATACTCCGCAACTAGAAACTCCACAACTAGAGACTCCACAACTTGAAACTCCACAACTTTAAACTCCACAACTTGAGACTCCACAACTAGAAACTGCACAACTTGAAACTCCAAAATTAGAAACTCCACAGCCAGAAACTCCACAACTAGAAACTCCACAACTAAAAACTCCACAACTGGAAACTCCACAACAAGAAACTCCACAACTAGACACTTCGCAACTAGAAACTCCACAACCAGAGACTCTGCAACTAGAAACTCCGCAAGTAGAAACTCCACAAATAGAAACTCTGCAACTAGAAACTCCGCAGCTAGAAACTACACAACTAGAGACTCCACAACTAGAAACTCCCCAACTAGGACTCCACAACTTGAAACCTCACAACTTTAGGTCCCGTAACTAGAAAATCCACAGCTAGAGATTCCGCAACTAGAAACTCCACAACTAGAAACTCCACAACTCAAACCTCCAACACTAGAAACTCCAAAACTCGAAACTCCACAACTAGAGACTCCGCAACTAGAAACTCCACAACCAGAGACTCTGCAACTAGAAACTCCGCAGCTAGAAACTCCACAAATAGAAACTCCACTACTAGATACTCCACAACTGAAAACTCGGCAACTAGAAACTCCACAACTAGAGACTCCACAACTTGAAACTCCACAACTAGAGACTCTGGAACTAGAAACTCCACAACTAGAGACTCCGCAACTCCACAACTCGAAACTCCACAACTGGAAACTCCACAACTAAAAACTCTTCAACTAGAAATTCCTAAACTAGAGACTCCACAACTAAAAAATCTACAACTAGAGACTTCAAACTAGAAACTCAACAACTAGAAACTCCACAACTAAAAACTCAACAACTAGAAACTCCACATCTTGAGACTCCGCAACTAGAAACTCCACAACTAGGAACTCCGCAACTAGAAACTCCACAACTGGAAACTCCACAACCGGCAACTCCACTACTAGATACTCCACAACTGGAAACTCGGCAACTAGAAACTCCACAACTAGAGACTCCACAACTTGAAACTCCACAACTAGAGACTCTGAAACTAGAAACTCTACAACTAGAGACTCCGCAACTCCACAACTCGAAACTCCACAACTAGACACTCCACAACTAAAAACTCTTCAACTAGAAATTCTTAAACTAGAGACTCCACAACTAGAGAATCTACAACTAGAGACTTCAAACTAGAAACTCAAGCACTAGAAACTCCACAACTAAAAACTCCACAACTAGAAACTCCACAGCTTGAGAATCCGCAACTAGAAACTCCACATTTAGGGACTCCGCAACTAGAAACTCCACAACTAGAAACTCCACAACTGGAAACTCCACTACTAGATACTCCACAACTGGAAACTCAGCAACTAGAAACTCCACAACTAGAGACTCCACAACTTGAAACTCCACAACTAAAGACTCTGCAACTCGAAACTCCACAACTCGAAACTCCACTACTGGAAACTCCACAACTAGACACTACACAACAAAAAACTCTTCAACTAGAAACTCCTAAACTAGAGACTCCTCAACTAGAGAATCTACAACTAGAGACTTGAAACTAGAAACTCAACAACTGGAAACTCCACAAATAAAACTCAACAACTAGAAACTCCACAGCTTGAGACTCCGCCACTTGAAACTCCACAACTAGAGACTCCGCAACTAGAAACTCCACAACTAGGGACTCCACAACTAGAAACTCCACAACTCGAAACTCCACTACTATATACTCCACAACTGGAAACTCGACAACTAGAAACTCCACATCCAGAGACTCCACAACTAGAGACTCTGCAACTAGAAACTCAACAACTAGAGACTCCTCAACTCAACAACTAGAAACTCTACAACTGGAAAATCCACAACTAGATACTCCACAACTAGAAAATCTACAACTAGAAACTCCGCAACTAGAGACTCCACAACTAGAACTCTACAACTAGAAACTCCACAACTACATACCCCACAAATACAGACTCGGCAACTAGAAATTCCATATCTAGAAACTCCACAGCTAGAAACTGCAAAACTAGAGGCTTCACAACTAGAAACTCAACAACTAAAAACTCCACAACTAAAAACTCCACAACTGGAAACTCCACAACTTGAGACTCCGCAACTTGAAACTTCACAACTAGAAACTCCGCTAATAAAAACTCCGCAACTAGAAACTCCGCAACTAGAAACTCCACAATTTAAAACTCCACAACTAGATACTCCACAACTGGAAACTCCACAACTAGATACTTCACAACTGGAAACTCCACAACTAGATACTCCACAACTAAAAACTCCACAACTAGAAACTCCACAACTAGAGACTCCACAACTAAAAACTCCACAACCAGAGACTCCGCAACTTGAAACTCCACAACTAGAGACTCTGCAACTAGAAACTCCACAACTAGAGACTCCGCAACTCCACAACTATTTACTCCACAACTAGAAAATCCACAACTAGAAACTCCACAACTATAGACTCCACAACTTGAAACTCCACAAGTTTAAACTCCACAACTTGAGACTCCACAACTAGAAACTCCACAACTAGAAACTCCCGAACTAGAAACTTTACAACTTGGAACTCCACAACTAGAAACTCCACAACTAGAGACTCCGCAACTAGAAACTCCACAACCAGAGACTCTGCAACTAGAAACTCCGCAACTAGAAACTCCACAAATAGAAACTCCACAGCTAGAAACTACACAACTAGAGACTCCACAACTAGAAATTCCACAACTTGAAACTCCACAACTTGAAACCTCACAACTAGAAACTCCACAGCCAGAAACTCCACAACTAAAAACTCCACAACTGGAAACTCCACAACAAGAAACTACACTACTAGAAACTTCGCAACTAGAAACTCCACAGCTAGAGATTCCGCAACTAGAAACTCCTAAACTCAAAACTCCAACACTAGAAACTCCAAAACTCGAAACTCCACAACTAGAGACTCCGCAACTAGAAACTCCACAACCAGAGACTCTGCAACTAGAAACTCCGCAGCTAGAAACTCCACAAATAGAAACTCCGCAACTAGAAACTCCACAACTGGAAACTCCACAACTAGATACTCCACAACTGGAAACTCCACAACTAGAAACTCCACAACTAGACTCCACAACTTGAAACTCCACAACTAGAGACTCCGCAACTCCACAACTAGAAACTCCACAACTGGAAACTCCACAACTAGATACTCCGCAACTAGAAACTCCACAACTAGAGACTCCACAACTTGAAACTCCACAACTTTAAACTCCACAACTTGAGACTCCGCAACTCCACAACTAGAAACTCCACAACTGGAAACTCCACAACTAGATACTCCGCAACTAGAAACTCCACAACTAGAGACTCCACAACTTGAAACTCCACAACTTTAAACTCCACAACTTGAGACTCCACAACTAGAAACTCCACAACTTGAAACTCCAAAATTAGAAACTCCACAGCCAGAAACTCCACAACTAGAAACTCCACAACTAAAAACTCCACAACTGGAAACTCCACATCAAGAAACTCCACAACTAGACACTTCGCAACTAGAAACTCCACAACCAGAGACTCTGCAACTAGAAACTCCGCAAGTAGAAACTCCACAAATAGAAACTCTGCAACTAGAAACTCCGCAGCTAGAAACTACACAACTAGAGACTCCACAACTAGAAACTCCCCAACTAGGACTCCACAACTTGAAACCTCACAACTTTAGGTTCCGTAACTAGAAAATCCACAGCTAGAGATTCCGCAACTAGAAACTCCACAACTAGAAACTCCACAACTCAAACCTCCAACACTAGAAACTCCAAAACTCGAAACTCCACAACTAGAGACTCCGCAACTAGAAACTCCACAACCAGAGACTCTGCAACTAGAAACTCCGCAGCTAGAAACTCCACAAATAGAAACTCCGCAACTAGAAACTCCACAACTGGAAACTCCACAACTAGATACTCCACAACTGGAAACTCCACAACTAGAAACTCCACAACTAGACTCCACAACTTGAAACTCCACAACTAGAGACTCCGCAACTCCACAACTAGAAACTCCACAACTGGAAACTCCACAACTAGATACTCCGCAACTAGAAACTCCACAACTAGAGACTCCACAACTTGAAACTCCACACCTTTAAACTCCACAACTTGAGACTCCGCAACTCCACAACTAGAAACTCCACAACTGGAAACTCCACAACTAGATACTCCGCAACTAGAAACTCCACAACTAGAGACTCCACAACTTGAAACTCCACAACTTTAAACTCCACAACTTGAGACTCCACAACTAGAAACTCCACAACTTGAAACTCCAAAATTAGAAACTCCACAGCCAGAAACTCCACAACTAGAAACTCCACAACTAAAAACTCCACAACTGGAAACTCCACATCAAGAAACTCCACAACTAGACACTTCGCAACTAGAAACTCCACAACCAGAGACTCTGCAACTAGAAACTCCGCAAGTAGAAACTCCACAAATAGAAACTCTGCAACTAGAAACGCCGCAGCTAGAAACTACACAACTAGAGACTCCACAACTAGAAACTCTCCAACTAGGACTCCACAACTTGAAACCTCACAACTTTAGGTTCCGTAACTAGAAAATCCACAGCTAGAGATTCCGCAACTAGAAACTCCACAACTAGAAACTCCACAGCTAGAAACTCCGCAACTAGAAACTCCACAAGTAGTAACTCCACAACTAGATACTCCACAACTGGAAACTCCACAACTAGAAACTTCACAACTAGAGACTCCGCAACTAGAAACTCCACAACTGGAAACTCCACAACTAGATACTCCACAACTGGAAACTCCACAACTAGAAACTCCACAACTAGACTCCACAACTTGAAACTCCACAACTAGAGACTCCGCAACTCCACAACTAGAAACTCCACAACTGGAAACTCCACAACTAGATACTCCGCAACTAGAAACTCCACAACTTGAAACTCCACAACTTTAAACTCCACAACTTGAGACTCCACAACTAGAAACTCCACAACTTGAAACTCCAAAATTAGAAACTCCACAGCCAGAAACTCCACAACTAGAAACTCCACAACTAAAAACTCCACAACTGGAAACTACACAACTAGAAACTTCGCAACTAGAAACTCCACAGCTAGAGATTCCGCAACTAGAAACTCCTAAACTCAAAACTCCAACACTAGAAACTCCAAAACTCGAAACTCCACAACTAGAGACTCCGCAACTAGAAACTCCACAACCAGAGACTCTGCAACTAGAAACTCCGCAGCTAGAAACTCCACAAATAGAAACTCCGCAACTAGAAACTCCACAGCTAGAAACTCCGCAACTAGAAACTCCACAAGTAGTAACTCCACAACTAGATACTCCACAACTGGAAACTCCACAACTAGAAACTTCACAACTAGAGACTCCGCAACTAGAAACTCCACAACTGGAAACTCCACAACTAGATACTCCACAACTGGAAACTCCACAACTAGAGACTCCACAACTTGAAACTCCACACCTTTAAACTCCACAACTTGAGACTCCGCAACTCCACAACTAGAAACTCCACAACTGGAAACTCCACAACTAGATACTCCGCAACTAGAAACTCCACAACTAGAGACTCCACAACTTTAAACTCCACAACTTTAAACTCCACAACTTGAGACTCCACAACTAGAAACTCCACAACTTGAAACTCCAAAATTAGAAACTCCACAGCCAGAAACTCCACAACTAGAAACTCCACAACTAAAAACTCCACAACTGGAAACTCCACATCAAGAAACTCCACAACTAGACACTTCGCAACTAGAAACTCCACAACCAGAGACTCTGCAACTAGAAACTCCGCAAGTAGAAACTCCACAAATAGAAACTCTGCAACTAGAAACTCCGCAGCTAGAAACTACACAACTAGAGACTCCACAACTAGAAACTCTCCAACTAGGACTCCACAACTTGAAACCTCACAACTTTAGGTTCCGTAACTAGAAAATCCACAGCTAGAGATTCCGCAACTAGAAACTCCACAACTAGAAACTCCACAGCTAGAAACTCCGCAACTAGAAACTCCACAAGTAGTAACTCCACAACTAGATACTCCACAACTGGAAACTCCACAACTAGAAACTTCACAACTAGAGACTCCGCAACTAGAAACTCCACAACTGGAAACTCCACAACTAGATACTCCACAACTGGAAACTCCACAACTAGAAACTCCACAACTAGACTCCACAACTTGAAACTCCACAACTAGAGACTCCGCAACTCCACAACTAGAAACTCCACAACTGGAAACTCCACAACTAGATACTCCGCAACTAGAAACTCCACAACTAGAGACTCCACAACTTGAAACTCCACAACTTTAAACTCCACAACTTGAGACTCCACAACTAGAAACTCCACAACTTGAAACTCCAAAATTAGAAACTCCACAGCCAGAAACTCCACAACTAAAAACTCCACAACTGGAAACTCCACAACAAGAAACTACACAACAAGAAACTTCGCAACTAGAAACTCCACAGCTAGAGATTCCGCAACTAGAAACTCCTAAACTCAAAACTCCAACACTAGAAACTCCAAAACTCGAAACTCCACAACTAGAGACTCCGCAACTAGAAACTCCACAACCAGAGACTCTGCAACTAGAAACTCCGCAGCTAGAAACTCCACAAATAGAAACTCCGCAACTAGAAACTCCACAGCTAGAAACTCCGCAACTAGAAACTCCGCAAGTAGTAACTCCACAACTAGATACTCCACAACTGGAAACTCCACAACTAGAAACTTCACAACTAGAGACTCCGCAACTAGAAACTCCACAACTGGAAACTCCACAACTAGATACTCCACAACTGGAAACTCCACAACTAGAAACTCCACAACTAGACTCCACAACTTGAAACTCCACAACTAGAGACTCCGCAACTCCACAACTAGAAACTCCACAACTGGAAACTCCACAACTAGATACTCCGCAACTAGAAACTCCACAACTAGAGACTCCACAACTTGAAACTCCACAACTTTAAACTCCACAACTTGAGACTCCACAACTAGAAACTCCACAACTTGAAACTCCAAAATTAGAAACTCCACAGCCAGAAACTCCACAACTAAAAACTCCACAACTGGAAACTCCACAACAAGAAACTACACAACTAGAAACTTCGCAACTAGAAACTCCACAGCTAGAGATTCCGCAACTAGAAACTCCTAAACTCAAAACTCCAACACTAGAAACTCCAAAACTCGAAACTCCACAACTAGAGACTCCGCAACTAGAAACTCCACAACCAGAGACTCTGCAACTAGAAACTCCGCAGCTAGAAACTCCACAAATAGAAACTCCGCAACTAGAAACTCCACAGCTAGAAACTCCGCAACTAGAAACTCCACAAGTAGTAACTCCACAACTAGATACTCCACAACTGGAAACTCCACAACTAGAAACTTCACAACTAGAGACTCCGCAACTAGAAACTCCACAACTGGAAACTCCACAACTAGATACTCCACAACTGGAAACTCCACAACTAGAAACTCCACAACTAGACTCCACAACTTGAAACTCCACAACTAGAGACTCCGCAACTCCACAACTAGAAACTCCACAACTGGAAACTCCACAACTAGATACTCCGCAACTAGAAACTCCACAACTAGAGACTCCACAACTTGAAACTCCACAACTTTAAACTCCACAACTTGAGACTCCACAACTAGAAACTCCACAACTTGAAACTCCAAAATTAGAAACTCCACAGCCAGAAACTCCACAACTAAAAACTCCACAACTGGAAACTCCACAACAAGAAACTACACAACTAGAAACTTCGCAACTAGAAACTCCACAGCTAGAGATTCCGCAACTAGAAACTCCTAAACTCAAAACTCCAACACTAGAAACTCCAAAACTCGAAACTCCACAACTAGAGACTCCGCAACTAGAAACTCCACAACCAGAGACTCTGCAACTAGAAACTCCGCAGCTAGAAACTCCACAAATAGAAACTCCGCAACTAGAAACTCCACAGCTAGAAACTCCGCAACTAGAAACTCCACAAGTAGTAACTCCACAACTAGATACTCCACAACTGGAAACTCCACAACTAGAAACTTCACAACTAGAGACTCCGCAACTAGAAACTCCACAACTGGAAACTCCACAACTAGATACTCCACAACTGGAAACTCCACAACTAGAAACTCCACAACTAGACTCCACAACTTGAAACTCCACAACTAGAGACTCCGCAACTCCACAACTAGAAACTCCACAACTGGAAACTCCACAACTAGATACTCCGCAACTAGAAACTCCACAACTAGAGACTCCACAACTTGAAACTCCACAACTTTAAACTCCACAACTTGAGACTCCACAACTAGAAACTCCACAACTTGAAACTCCAAAATTAGAAACTCCACAGCCAGAAACTCCACAACTAGAAACTCCACAACTAAAAACTCCACAACTGGAAACTCCACAACAAGAAACTCCACAACTAGACACTTCGCAACTAGAAACTCCACAACCAGAGACTCTGCAACTAGAAACTCCGCAAGTAGAAACTCCACAAATAGAAACTCTGCAACTAGAAACTCCGCAGCTAGAAACTACACAACTAGAGACTCCACAACTAGAAACTCCCCAACTAGGACTCCACAACTTGAAACCTCACAACTTTAGGTCCCGTAACTAGAAAATCCACAGCTAGAGATTCCGCAACTAGAAACTCCACAACTAGAAACTCCACAACTCAAACCTCCAACACTAGAAACTCCAAAACTCGAAACTCCACAACTAGAGACTCCGCAACTAGAAACTCCACAACCAGAGACTCTGCAACTAGAAACTCCGCAGCTAGAAACTCCACAAATAGAAACTCCACTACTAGATACTCCACAACTGAAAACTCGGCAACTAGAAACTCCACAACTAGAGACTCCACAACTTGAAACTCCACAACTAGAGACTCTGGAACTAGAAACTCCACAACTAGAGACTCCGCAACTCCACAACTCGAAACTCCACAACTGGAAACTCCACAACTAGACACTCCACAACTAGACTCCACAACTTGAAACTCCACAACTAGAGACTCCGCAACTCCACAACTAGAAACTCCACAACTGGAAACTCCACAACTAGATACTCCGCAACTAGAAACTCCACAACTAGAGACTCCACAACTTGAAACTCCACAACTTTAAACTCCACAACTTGAGACTCCGCAACTCCACAACTAGAAACTCCACAACTGGAAACTCCACAACTAGATACTCCGCAACTAGAAACTCCACAACTAGAGACTCCACAACTTGAAACTCCACAACTTTAAACTCCACAACTTGAGACTCCACAACTAGAAACTCCACAACTTGAAACTCCAAAATTAGAAACTCCACAGCCAGAAACTCCACAACTAGAAACTCCACAACTAAAAACTCCACAACTGGAAACTCCACATCAAGAAACTCCACAACTAGACACTTCGCAACTAGAAACTCCACAACCAGAGACTCTGCAACTAGAAACTCCGCAAGTAGAAACTCCACAAATAGAAACTCTGCAACTAGAAACTCCGCAGCTAGAAACTACACAACTAGAGACTCCACAACTAGAAACTCCCCAACTAGGACTCCACAACTTGAAACCTCACAACTTTAGGTTCCGTAACTAGAAAATCCACAGCTAGAGATTCCGCAACTAGAAACTCCACAACTAGAAACTCCACAACTCAAACCTCCAACACTAGAAACTCCAAAACTCGAAACTCCACAACTAGAGACTCCGCAACTAGAAACTCCACAACCAGAGACTCTGCAACTAGAAACTCCGCAGCTAGAAACTCCACAAATAGAAACTCCGCAACTAGAAACTCCACAACTGGAAACTCCACAACTAGATACTCCACAACTGGAAACTCCACAACTAGAAACTCCACAACTAGACTCCACAACTTGAAACTCCACAACTAGAGACTCCGCAACTCCACAACTAGAAACTCCACAACTGGAAACTCCACAACTAGATACTCCGCAACTAGAAACTCCACAACTAGAGACTCCACAACTTGAAACTCCACAACTTTAAACTCCACAACTTGAGACTCCGCAACTCCACAACTAGAAACTCCACAACTGGAAACTCCACAACTAGATACTCCGCAACTAGAAACTCCACAACTAGAGACTCCACAACTTGAAACTCCACAACTTTAAACTCCACAACTTGAGACTCCACAACTAGAAACTCCACAACTTGAAACTCCAAAATTAGAAACTCCACAGCCAGAAACTCCACAACTAGAAACTCCACAACTAAAAACTCCACAACTGGAAACTCCACATCAAGAAACTCCACAACTAGACACTTCGCAACTAGAAACTCCACAACCAGAGACTCTGCAACTAGAAACTCCGCAAGTAGAAACTCCACAAATAGAAACTCTGCAACTAGAAACTCCGCAGCTAGAAACTACACAACTAGAGACTCCACAACTAGAAACTCCCCAACTAGGACTCCACAACTTGAAACCTCACAACTTTAGGTTCCGTAACTAGAAAATCCACAGCTAGAGATTCCGCAACTAGAAACTCCACAACTCAAACCTCCAACACTAGAAACTCCAAAACTCGAAACTCCACAACTAGAGACTCCGCAACTAGAAACTCCACAACCAGAGACTCTGCAACTAGAAACTCCGCAGCTAGAAACTCCACAAATAGAAACTCCGCAACTAGAAACTCCACAACTGGAAACTCCACAACTAGATACTCCACAACTGGAAACTCCACAACTAGAAACTCCACAACTAGACTCCACAACTTGAAACTCCACAACTAGAGACTCCGCAACTCCACAACTAGAAACTCCACAACTGGAAACTCCACAACTAGATACTCCGCAACTAGAAACTCCACAACTAGAGACTCCACAACTTGAAACTCCACAACTTTAAACTCCACAACTTGAGACTCCACAACTAGAAACTCCACAACTTGAAACTCCAAAATTAGAAACTCCACAGCCAGAAACTCCACAACTAAAAACTCCACAACTGGAAACTCCACAACAAGAAACTACACAACTAGAAACTTCGCAACTAGAAACTCCACAGCTAGAGATTCCGCAACTAGAAACTCCTAAACTCAAAACTCCAACACTAGAAACTCCAAAACTCGAAACTCCACAACTAGAGACTCCGCAACTAGAAACTCCATAACCAGAGACTCTGCAACTAGAAACTCCGCAGCTAGAAACTCCACAAATAGAAACTCCGCAACTAGAAACTCCACAGCTAGAAACTCCGCAACTAGAAACTCCACAAGTAGTAACTCCACAACTAGATACTCCACAACTGGAAACTCCACAACTAGATACTTCACAACTAGAGACTCCGCAACTAGAAACTCCACAACTGGAAACTCCACAACTAGATACTCCACAACTGGAAACTCCACAACTAGAAACTCCACAACTAGACTCCACAACTTGAAACTCCACAACTAGAGACTCCGCAACTCCACAACTAGAAACTCCACAACTGGAAACTCCACAACTAGATACTCCGCAACTAGAAACTCCACAACTAGAGACTCCACAACTTGAAACTCCACAACTTTAAACTCCACAACTTGAGACTCCACAACTAGAAACTCCACAACTTGAAACTCCAAAATTAGAAACTCCACAGCCAGAAACTCCACAACTAGAAACTCCACAACTAAAAACTCCACAACTGGAAACTCCACAACAAGAAACTCCACAACTAGACACTTCGCAACTAGAAACTCCACAACCAGAGACTCTGCAACTAGAAACTCCGCAAGTAGAAACTCCACAAATAGAAACTCTGCAACTAGAAACTCCGCAGCTAGAAACTACACAACTAGAGACTCCACAACTAGAAACTCCCCAACTAGGACTCCACAACTTGAAACCTCACAACTTTAGGTCCCGTAACTAGAAAATCCACAGCTAGAGATTCCGCAACTAGAAACTCCACAACTAGAAACTCCACAACTCAAACCTCCAACACTAGAAACTCCAAAACTCGAAACTCCACAACTAGAGACTCCGCAACCTGAAACTCCACAACCAGAGACTCTGCAACTAGAAACTCCGCAGCTAGAAACTCCACAAATAGAAACTCCGCAACTAGAAACTCCACAACTGGAAACTCCACAACAAGATACTCCACAACTGGAAACTCCACAACTAGAAACTCCACAACTAGACTCCACAACTTGAAACTCCACAACTAGAGACTCCGCAACTCCACAACTAGAAACTCCACAACTGGAAACTCCACAACTAGATACTCCACAACTGGAAACTCCACAACTAGAAACTCCACAACTAGACTCCACAACTTGAAACTCCACAACTAGAGACTCCGCAACTAGAAACTCCACAACTAGAAATTCCACAACTAGAAACTCTGCAACTAGGGACTCCACAACTAGAAACTCCATAACTAGAAACTCCACAACTACAAACTCTACAATTAGAGACTCGGCTACAAGAAATTTCATGTCTAGAAAGTCCACAACCAGAAACTCCACAACTGGAAACTTCACAACTAGAAACTCCACAACTAGAAACTCCACAACTAGAGATTCCGCCACTAGAAACTCCACAACCATAGACTCTGCAACTAGAAACTCCGCAGCTAGAAACTCCACAAATAGAAATTCCGCAACTTGAAACTCCACAACTAGATACTCCACAACTGGAAGCTCCACAACTAGATACTTCACAACTGGAAACTCCACAACTAGATACTCCACAACTGGAAACTCCACAACCAGAAACTCCACAACTAGAGACTCCAAAACTTGAAACTCCACAAATAGAAACTCCACAACTAGAAAATCCACAACCAGAGACTCTGCAATTCCACAACTAGAAACTCCACAACTGGAAA